>NC_045427.1:382109191-382475858 GCF_902635505.1 Sarcophilus harrisii | reverse complement strand
GAGGTCAGATTTGAACTCAGGTCCTCCTGACTTCAGGGGTGGTACTCTATCCACTGTACCACCCAGATGCCCCCTGTTATATGATTTGTTGGAGAAGATGGAGATGCTTAATCTAGTGAAAAGAAGATTTAAGAAGGGATGTAATTCCTAACTCCAAGTATCTGAAGGCCTGTCATATGGAAGAAGGATCAAACTGGTGTTCTACTTGCCCCCAGAGGATAAAAATAAGAGTAATGGGTGGATAGTATAAAAAGAAAGTTGTTCAGTAGCTTTACTCATGTCCTTGACCCTTTTGGGGATTTTCTTGGCAGAAATAATGGAGTGGTTTGTCATTTTGGAGATTGGGAAACTGAGGCAAATAGGGTTAAGTGACTTGTCCAGGGTCATACAGCTAGGAAATGTCTGAGTCTGGATTTAAACTCAGGAAGATGAATCTTCTGACTCCAGACCTGGTGTTCTGTCCACTATGTCACTTAGCTGCCCTCCTTAGAGAGACAGATTTAGGCTTAATATAAGGGAGAAGCTTCCTAAAATTGATAAGTATGCAAAAGTAAAATGGGCTACCTGGCAGGAAGTAAGTTCTCTCTCACTAGACATCTTGAAGTTGACTGGATGGTTACTATTTGGGAGGTAATAGGGGTTAATGAGCACCTTTCAAACCTGCTTAGAGGATTGGAGGAGGGCCATGGAACTGAGAGGTAAGGAGGCCGTTTCAGGCACATAGGTGAGTCAGTAAATGAGAACCTAGAGAGTTGGAGGCACAAGACCTGAGAAAATGATCAAAGAGGCTTAGAGATACTTGGTTTAGAGCCTTAGGGACTGTGGAAGGAGAGAAGAAAACACATTTTCTTATCTTTTAATCAAATTGACAAACATTTCTTCACATTTGCCCAGGAGTCTGGAAAGAGGAGAGAAAGTGTAATATTGGTAAAAACACTTGAATGGACTCAGGAATCAGGAGATCTGGGTTTGAACTTACTAGCTGTGTGTCCATAGGCAAATTATTTTCACTCCTTGGAAGTTGTTTTTTTGTAAAATGTTTATACTAGCTCTCTAGAGGACCTCAGGATCAGCCCGAGTTCTTGGTCTTAGTGGAGGAGTGAAGGAGGCAGGAGGGCCACGTGGCTGGTGAAAGATGGAGTGTCTGTGGCTGAAAACTGTGGCTGAGAGACCCTTCTGTGTCTGAGACTCTCTTAAATACCTCAGTATGATTACTCCACTACAACACACTGAGCACGTGGAACCATTACATCACCATAAGTACCAAGCTGTCTTGATTCAAGTATATCTTTTCAGAGTTCTGGCCCTCTACAGGTTTTTCCATCTGTAATATCAGGGGGGCGATTAGGTGGTGTGGTAAATAAAAAGATGCTGGACCTGGAGTCAGGAAGACTCTTTCTAGGTTAAAATCTGGCCTTAGACACTTCCCAATTGGGTGTCTATGGTTACCTCAGTTTTCTTATTTGTAAAATGAGCTGGATGGCAATCATTAAAACAATCTGGTTAAAAAATAGAGTGATGGGTAAATGGAATAGATTAAGTATACAATGTAGTGTAAATGACCATAGTAACTTAGTATTTGATAAACCCTAAGATCCAAGATTTGGGACAAAAACTCATTATTTGACAAAAATTCCTGGGAAAACTGGAAAACAGTATAGCAGAAATTAGGTATAGAGTAAAAATAGATATAAAATAGAAAGTAGGTATGGACTAAGATCATAGAGTAGTTTACTCATCAGATCTATAGATGAGAGAAGAATTTAGGACCAAACAAAGATATAGAAAGCATTATGAGATGTAAAATGGATAATTCTGACTATATTAAATTAAAAGGTTCTTACTCAGATAAAATCAATGCCATCAAAATTAGAAGGAAAGCAGAAAACTGGGGGGGGAGGGAATTTAAAGCAAGTTTCTCTGATAAAAGCTTCATTTCTCAAATATAGAGAATCGAGTCCATCAGAATACAAATTATTCCCCAACTTGTAAATAGTCAAAGGATATGAACAGGCAGTTTTCAGACAAAGAAATCAAAATTATCTAAAGTCATATGTAAAAAATGCTTTAAATCACTATTGATGAGAGAAATGCAAATTACAACAATTCTGAAGTACCATCTTATATCAATCAGATAGGGCTAATATGGAAGAACAAGAAAATTATAAATGCTGGAGATGTGAGAAGACTAAGACATTAATATACTGTTGGTAGAGTTGTGAAATGGTCCAAATATTCTAGAGAGCAACTTGGAATTATGTCCAAAGGGCCATAAAAACTGTGTTTGCCCTTTGATACAGTACTACTATTAGCCTCTGTATCCCAAAGAGATTTAAAAAAAAAAAGCTGGGGTGTGAGGGGGAAAGGGCCTATTTGTACAAAAACATTCATAATAGCTCTTTTTATGGTGGTTAAGAATTGGAAATTGAGGGAATGCCCATCAACTGGGGAATGGCTGAACAAATTGTGGTATATGTGTAATGGAATATTATTGTGCTATAAGAAATGATAAGCAGGATGACTTCAGAAAACCTGGAAAGACTTATGTGAACTGAAGTGTGCAGAATCAATAACGGTAATATTGTATGATGATCAACTATGAATGACCTAGCTATTCTAAATAATATAATCATCCAAGACAATTCCAAAGGACTCATGATGAAAAAATCCTATCCACTTCCAGAGAAAGAGCTGATGTCATCTGAATAGACTGAAACATACAATTTTTTTTTTTTTGCTTTTTAAAACAAGTTGTTTTCTTCTAACCCACAAAATGACTAATACAGAAATATGTACTCCATGATTGTACATATATAACTTATATCAGAATCTTCCTTTCTCAGGGAGAGGGGAATGGCAAAAGGGAAGATAGAATTTATAACTCAAAATTTAAAATAGTGTTATTAAAAAATGAGCTGATGAAGGATATGGCAAACCACTCTGTCTTTGTCAAGAAAACCCCTAACGTTTGAAGGTCATGAAAAGTTGAATTAGAGTGAAAAACAGTTAAACAACAAGAACAATCCAACCACCCCCTTTCCATCAGCCTTGTACTCTCCTTTAAGTCTTCAAAGGAGGATAGCTGGTAAAAGTTATGTGAAAGTTTCTCTAAGGAGCACAATGTATCAGGAACTGAGCTGTGATATAGAACTGCCCTCTAATGGACATTTGCCTCATACAAGTCCAGGGTCCGGGAAAAAAGCAAAGGGAGGTGGTGCTGGGATACACTGAGTAACACTAAGAAACCACAAATTTTGATATCATGGTAAAGTTTCCAGAATTCTTTATTTATTGATCCAGACTTCTAGGGGTAACTAGTACTGGCCTGGCCAGAAGCCCAGGTAATATAAACATCATTTTTTCCTTACAGCAACTGTTTAGAGACAGAGCAGAATAAGTAGAAAGTAGTCAGAGACAGGATTGTGTTCAGTCAGATTTTGGCTCTGTATTTACTAATTATGGGACCATAGACCAATCGCTTTAATTATTTAACTAATAGACTTAGTTTCCTTACCTATAAAATTGTAATAGGGATATTTGAACTACTCACTTTATCAGACTGTCTTGAGAAAATAGTTCTTTTTAAAAATCTTAAATCACTAACAACACAGGGTATTATTATAATATTGTCATTCTCATTTTATGGATAAAAATACTGAGGTTCTAAGAATATGCTTGCCCAAGTTCACAGAGTTAGTAAAATGTCAGAGACAGGACTTAAGTTCAAGTCTTCTGACTCTTTCTATAACAATTGTGCAGGAATACAGCTCTCACTCCACCATTTTGCTCCTTGATTTAATTTCTTTAACATTGACAAGTCTTGCAATGCAGTCATCTAATTCCAACTCACCCGTTTATGTTTCTTGTATCAGTGCAGAAATACATATTCTGACTGCTTTTTAAAAATCCATTTCCTCTGCTTATCTAATGCGCAATCTAGTAGTTCAACTACTGTTTTGTTTTGTTTTTTTATTTTTATAATCAAATCTCCCACTTATTTTGGTCTAAAACCAGTTCTGTCATTGTATGGATTATGATTCTTATTGTGGTTGTTTGTCTTGATTGGATCATCAGAGATCCAAGGAGATCTGAAGTCATAATTTTATTAAGTTAAATTTTATTTTTAAAATGAAGATATATGAAAACTCAGTAGGAAATGAAATAGTGAGACATCATTGTAATCTTAGAAATATAACCAAAAAACTCTTCTGGCAGAAGTAAAAAAAAAAATCAATGACATAAATCTTTCAAAGACATTGTTAAGTGTATGCATGATTAGGAGAGAAAATGGACCAGTCATAGAGAGATAGTAAAGAATCAACCACTGGATGGATCAAATGTAGCCCTGTTACCTGTAAAGTGTTAAGTTCTCTAGCATTGGGCAAGTTAATATTATCTTTGCAAAGGCATTGGGGGTAAGTGACTTGTTCAAGGTCACACAATTAGTAAGTGTCAAATGTCTGAGGCCAAATTTGAATTCACAAAAATGAGTTTTCCTGGCTCTAGGCCTGGTAGTCTATACACTGCACCACCTACCTGCCCAATATATTCAATATATTGTTATTTTAAATGAATAAATATATTCAAATTTTATGTTTTAATTTCTAATATGGTAAAAATCAATAGGTATAACCCACATAAATAAAAGCTCTTTAGAGTCCTCAATAATTTTAAAGAGTATAAGGGTCCTGAGACCAAAAAGTTTGAGAACTAATATGATGGAAAGGAGTGGCCTTGGAGTCAGAATCTACTGAAGTTTAAATTCTGCCCTTGACTTACTGTAGAATGATCATGGGCAAGAACCACAGATTTTTATTTCATTCTTTGGAAAATATGGACAATAGTACCTGCAGTACCTATTTCACAGAGTTTTTCTTCAAGTTCAAATCACTAAATCCCAGGTTACTATGGACTAAGTGAGACCCCAGAAGCAGATCTGCAAATTGTTTTCCTTTGGTTTGTATGATCCTTGTGGGTAGCTAGGTGGCCCAGTGCTGGGCCTAGAGTTAGGAAGACTTCTTTTTCATAGGTCAAATCTGACCTCAGACACTTAACTACCTGTGTAACTTTGGGCAAGTCACTTAACCCTGTTAACCAGTATTCTCATTTATAAAATGAATTGGAGAAGAAAATGGCAAACCACTCCAGTATCTTTGCCAAG
This sequence comes from Sarcophilus harrisii, assembly GCF_902635505.1. Lineage (NCBI taxonomy): Eukaryota > Metazoa > Chordata > Mammalia > Dasyuromorphia > Dasyuridae > Sarcophilus > Sarcophilus harrisii. The sequence goes on along the minus strand of NC_045427.1, from coordinate 382,470,697 downwards.
AAAACCCAAAATAAAATCACAAAAAATCAGAAATGATTGAAAAGAAAACTGAAAAAAAATTCTGTAGCCCAATTTGCACTTTAGCTTTCTATATCTAGGTGGTCCCCAGACCATGCTTTATCCTATCTAGCAATCCACCAATATGCTAGGGTCTATCCAGCTCTGATATTTCCACTCCTGTTTACTAAGGAATCCTTCCCACACCACTAATTAAACCAACCAATCATTCCATGCCTTTGTCTGTGAGAGATTAGAACAAAACTCCATTCTCCATCCTCCATTCCCCTAATAAAAGGTAGACTGTAAGCTCCTTGAGGGCAGGGACTGGTTAAAATTATTATTTGCAGTTCCACTACCTATCACAATGTCTAATACATTTCATACATGCTTTTGATTGTTGTTGATTGATTGTGGCTTTAGTCCCTTCTCCTTGGTCCTCCCGGCACTGGTAGGTATACCTATGAGCTTCTTCTCTCAACAAAAGGTGAACTATTCAGGAAAATCTCCTTTATAGTAGAAAGCCAGAGTCTCAAAATTTTCAAATTTGAGCCTGCTAGAAAGACACCTCCCAGGAACTCCCCCAGAAGGCTGGGGTTCAGGAACTCAATATTATGAAGGAATTCTTCTCATGATTCATGTGGGAGCTTGCCATGTGTTTCTGCCTCAAAGCAGCTATTAATATCTTTCCCCACCTGCTACATTTTCCAGATCTCCCAAAGAAGGAAGGAGAGGCAAAGAGAAAAAGCCTGAGCAGGTCTTTTGACTCTCTTTTATAGGCCAACACAAGGAGATAGCTCCTCCAACAAAAGTCCATTCTCTCTAGGGAAAATGAACCAACCAATTCATCGTGGGGGCAGATCCAATCAGTGAAAGTCATTCTCCAAAAATTGCCAAGGGGTGGCTCTGAACCAACAAATTCACTTTGGGAATGGTCCTCATTACTGAGACTTAATTAAGAGATATCGTCAATTTTTTTTTTTATACAAGCTGCTGATGTATATATCTACATACATCATGGGGAAATGATTTCAAAACAATACTAATCACTTTATAAGCCCATAAAACTTATGTAGGGAATCCTGCTTATTATAGGTCAGGTATAACTCACTACAGCACAGAGATTCTAGCTAGGGTAAAAATGCAATGAAACTGGAGGATCATAAAATGAAATGAAAATAACCTTAATGACAAAGGATAAAGAAAATATAATTCCTAAGGTTAAGAATATACTAAATTCAGATAAAATGGCTACTTCTTTCCTCTGCCAACATGATTATTGCTGCATGGCAGTTGGAATTCTGCTAAAACATCTGACGCCAATACCATAGGCTTCCCTACTCTCTTAAAGAACCAGCACAATCTACCTGAAACAGGTATTCCTTCTACCATACTTCTAATTAATCTCCATACCCCCAAATAAACATTTCCTCTGCTATGCTTTTATAGAGATAAGGTATTTTTCAAACCATAAAGCACCATGACAAGTAAATAGATAAAGCAATAGTGTTTAGTAGAATTATCTTTATGAGTTCAAATTTAGGCTCAGACACTTTTTTTTGTTTTGTTTTCTTTCTTTCTTTTCTTTTTCCTTTTTTTTTTTTTTTTTTGCTGAGGCAATTGGGGTTAAGTGACTTGCCCAAGGTCACATAGTCAGGAAGTGTTAAGTGTCTGAGATCAAATTTGAACTCAGGTCCTCCTGACTTCAGGGCTGGCGCTCTATCCACTGCACCAACTTACTGCCCCTCAAACACTTTCTGAGTGAGTCACTTAACTGTTTTGTTTCAGTTTCCTCATCTGCATTTAAGCTGGAGAAGAAAATAGCAAATCACTCCAGTATCTTTGCCAAGAAAACCCCCAATGGTATCACGAAGAGTTGGACAAGACTGAAAAATGACAATGATTGCTAGAGGGAGAAGATGAGGAGAAATCCATTGATGCTGTAGCAGATTCTCTCTCTCTTGCCCCTAGAATAGTTCTTTCTCTGATTGACTTCGGTACAGTTCGCTGAGAAGCAGGAAATGGAGGAGACTGAACCTTGGACGTCCATAAAAACCACTGTCCATAAGAATCCAGTGAAAAGGGCTGAAAGGACAGGGTCGGTTGAAGTCAGGGAACCTTTAGAAACCTGGAGCACAGGCGAACATCTTCTGCAGCCCCTGGTGCATTTGGGAGCATGTATGTGCTTTGGCCACAGGGTGGCAGCACCCCTATAGATGATAGACTAGATCTGGGAAATCATACATATATTGAGAGTTGACATTGGGAGGTGAGGGGGGGGGGGGGGGGAGTCTGAAACAATTTAGTCCAACTTATCTCTACACAAAAATCCTTTCTAAAATAGCACCGACAAAGTATCCTCCAGTAATTGCTTGAAGCTTCCTTTGTTCTGTACCAAGCACTGCGGGTAGGAATTTTTTCCCTAATATCAAGCCTAAATCTGCTTTGATTTAATTTCCACCCATTACTCTTTGTTTTACCCTCTGGAGTCAAATAGAGCAAAACTAATCCTCCTTTGATAATCTCTCAAATATAACTATTATGTCCCTTCGAATTCTTCTTTTCTCCAAATCAGGCATCTCCAATTTTTTTTTTCTTCCCATTTATTGTTCTTCCTGTGGCATAAGCTCAGGATCCTTTGCCCTTTTAGTTACTTTCCTGTGGATTCTCTATAGTTTGTTAAATGTGACACCCAGACCCAACACTTTTCATTATTGTTATTTATCACAATGCTGTTAATACAATATGTTTCTCCCCTTTGCCTCCTCCCCTACTCCAAAGATTTCCTGCTTTACTTCCATCTTTGCCTCCATCTCTGGGCCTCTCCTTTGAGTCTCAGAAAAACATTACCTTCTTCAAGTAGCCTTTCCCAACTTTCCTTAATCTTAATGCATTCCCTCTGAGATGATCTCTAGTTTATTCCATATATATATATATATATATATATATATATACACGTATATGTTTGTAGATACATATAAATTTATATATGTAAATATATTCCATACATGTATATATTTGTAGATAGTTGTTTGATGTTGTGTCCCCCATTATATTGAGAGTAGGGATTATTTTATTTACTTATTTGGCCATTCTTTGTATCAGCTCTTAGCACAATACTTGGAACACAGTAGGCATTTAATAAATGTTTGTTGTCTTGATTTGTTGATAGTACTCCCATATGTGGTCTCTCCAGGCTAGAGGATTTGGAGATCATCATCTCTCTAGTTCTACAAATTGTGCCTTTCTTAATGTATCTATGCAATAGATAATATTTCTTAATTTATTCCTGGCTCATTTTTTGGCAGTTCTATCATTCTGTAGATCATTTAGTTCTAAAACCATTGAATATTTTTTACAAGTATATCTAGTCATGTCTTCCTTATTCTGAAATTGATTTTTTAGAAATTGGCCATAGAAATTACATTTATTCCAAGTTCATGTAGACTTGGCATGATATTCTACCTTCTCAAGATCTTTTTGGATGTTACTTTTGCAATGACATTTTGGGTCAATCCGCCTCATTTTATAGATAAATAAACTGAGGCACAAATTGGTGAAGAAATTTAGGATCATAGATTCAGAACTGGAAAGGATATTAGAGTATATCTAGCTTCACTCTCTTGTTTTATAGATGATAAATTTGAGATCTGAGAAGTGAAATATCTTGCCCAAAGTCACAGGGGTTATAAGTGACAGAAGTGAAAATTTTACTCTTATCTTCTGCTTTCTACTTCAGTGTTATTTCTATCATAACTTGTAGATGTGGAAGATGCAATCATAACTGAGATTTGCTGTTTCCAAAAAGAGTGTATGGCTGCTTCTTCTCCCTGGTCCCAACCTACATACAATACAGAGAGTATTTAGGAGGGAAGAGGGAACTTTTGGCTAGTAATTTTGGCCTCTGTAAGTGCATATGCAATCTTACCCAATAGATGGAAACCCAAATTGAGTGGGTTTCAGTCAGAAGGGAATGATGGCCCTTTTTTCGTCCCCATCCAAGCTGCCAAGTGCAGGATGTGGGGATAAGGTGCAGTTTTGACTACATCCACCAGGTGGTAGCACTGGGCCTGGGTTCTCTACAGTTTATGTGCCTACGTGGAATCTATGCGGTATTCAGGGAGGACTAGTGTCTTTGGTGTGAGGGCCGATGAGTCATTTTCAAGGTTGCTCACTCACATTTGGGTGTCCACCTGTCACCCAACTCTTACTTGTGGCTTCAGGAAGCTATAGCATGTGCAGCAGCCACAGCCTGTTAAAACTGTTTTAGCTGATGGACTAAATTGGGTTGAGGGTAACCAATGTCTCAGCACATGGTGGTGAATTAGGGGAAATGTCTACCTCAAACATCACAGTACTTCTGGGTAGAGAAGTTACAACAGCCATGAATTCAGCTGAAGCAGCTGTGAAGTCCTTGGAAGTCACCAAAGTCCCCAAGGTTGATGAATTTATGTAACTCTGACTCATTTAAATCTAATTTACAAGTAAATCAAGATATCATCCTATGAAGTCATTGGTCTGCTTAAAAAACACAGGATGGAAAAACAAAGTGCCTGTAGACATAGCTGGAAGATGTGAGGTAGAAAGAAATTGTGGGAAAGGGATGCCCTGATAGAGAAAGAGAGGAAAATAGAGAACTGAGGCTGAAGGAAAGGACTGGGAAGAAGTAAGGTCACATAAAGAGTAGATTACAAGCCCAAGTCCACCAAACTTATATTGTGTTCCTCCAGCTCCCATTTTGTCTTCTAGTTTTATTTCTTTGCTGTTCCACTATTCCTTCTGCCATTCTGGAAGGGGGTGAAGCTCTTACTTTCTTTCAGGCAAAGAAGATCATAGAATGACAGGTCTCAAAGTGACCCTAGAGATAACTAGCATATCTATTAAAAAGTCCAATACCTTCATTTTGCCAATGAGGACCTAGAATGGAGAATAACTTGACCAAGGTCACATACTGAATAAGGAAAAAATATAGCTGATTTTAAGTCTAAAACTTTTGGCACTAAGTTCAGAATCTCTTTTTTTCTTACAATGGAACATTGATTTGCTAATTGCAAAACTGCTTTTTACCAACTGAAGCACTTTGACTCAATGGGTCACAGAATGAATACTGACCTTCATATTTCTAGGGAAGAAGGAGTCCCTTTCCCATTCAGGACCAATATACGCTCTCAAAGAAGGGCTTCTTCGCAATACCTGCAAGTATTTTTGGAGACCGACATAGAAAAAGGAGTTATATTGAGCTACTCACACCTTTGTTGGGAAGACCAGACTTAGACATAGTTCAAAGAAAGAACAGTTCAGAGCTAAGTGTCTTGATATTGACTCAAGTACCCTACATTCTCTGACACTAATTCTGTTCAGAAGGCTCTATCCCTGGTGCTGAATGATTTTGAGCTGTTCCTGCTTTGTCCCTTTAAGGGTCATGGGCCCCTCTAGGGCAAGAGGCAAAGAAGCTAATTTTCAGTTTGAGTCCATTCTTCCAGGGTTATCACCAGTTCTCCTGATCTCTCTCTTGCCATCAGATCCAGAAGACTTCTTCAAAGTCACCAGTAAGGCTGGTGACTTTGCACAGTCCTCCCTCACTTACATTTAATTCACTTCATGGTCCTTTTTGAGAAGGAAGGAAAAACAATTCTGAGAATAACCATCAGTGGAAGACCTGGTTGTAGAAAGTAGTATAAATAATAATCCTCACTATAAAGTACTGCATCTTTTGAGTCAGATCTGAATCCCTAATCTCATTCATCGTGGGTATTTCTGCTTGAACCCTTCCTCTACTTCTCCTAAGCTAACCTATCAATAACTTCATTTATCTGTCCAGATCCTTTTCCTGGGCTTGCCTGATTTAGAAGTGGAAAGAACCTTTGAGATTACTCAGTTTAAGGTCCCTATTTTACATATGTGGAAACTGAGACAGAAACTGCTTAAGATCACAGAGATAGAACAGAGCCCAAATTCAAACCTCATATCCCCTATTTGAAACCCAGAGCTCTTTTCTACCATGGTATGCTTTCTTCTTACATTTGCACATTTGCTTCTTGCATTTATTCATATCTGTGAGGGATTTGGACTTTACTGTTTGATGGATGCCCTCTATAGTAGGGCTAGAAGTGGTCTTGGTACTTCTCATTTCTTCCTCCTTCAATACTGGTGAAGCTTCTACTGGGATGCATTGACTCTCTGGGATCTGCACGTTTGTCCTCAGAGCACAGGGTTGCAAATATGTGTGTGAGTAGAGACCCTGGCAAAGATAACTGTCTCCCAAGACAATCTGGAGGAATAAAACATCTGTGCTAAAAGAATCTCAAAGATTCATAGTTATTGATTAATCTGTAAAGATATAGCTTTCTTTTACTGAAATAGGTGTTCTAAAAGAATTTCTTTCTTAAATAGAAACAAGAAAGTGACAGGGCAGAAGACCTGTTTGCCTATTACTGTTTTCCCTCCTTTTGTCAAAGCTTAGGGCTTTGTAAGAGGAACTTAAGTGTTGAGAATAAATTACATTGTAAGGAAAAGTGCTTCATTAAACCTTAAAATGCTATATAAATCCAAGTTCTTGTTATAGTCCCAGCTTGTCTAAGAGGTGGATATGGGAGGACAAAGAAGGGACACATCAGAATTTGCCCCATCAGTCCATCAATTTCAGCTTTTTCTCTGAACAGGGTCTTAAAAACTGTGTTGTGTGTGTGGGTGAAAATACTTTAGTATATATTTTTTTTCCAGGAAATAGAGTCAGAATGTATAGTATTTGGTTTCTAGAGTGTTCCCAGCCAGTCCTGGGGGACAATGAAACATAGTCTGATTAAGTGATGGGAGGATCTTAAAGGACAATCTGGAGATTGTCTCCAATTGTCCCCAATGCCACCTCAATTTCCTAACACATTTTGAGCAATAATTTATTGGTATGATTTAATTTGACTCAAAAAAACTGTCACTGAGCACCTTTTACATGGAAGCTCCTGCTCTGGGCAAGGGGAAGGAAACAGAGATGATAGAGACAAGTCTTCAGTTTTCCTGGAGATCATGACCTAGGAAAAAAATTGATTCAAATTATCAGGGAGAGACAAAGAAAAGGATTTAAAGTCAAGTCTCTGGTCTCTAATATGAATAGTAAATATCCACAAATAATCCAAAATATAAGTGAATAACTCCAGATAATATAGAAGATAGATTTTTTTCAACAGTAGAATCAAACTAATTGGAAATTCAATTCAAGGAAGACCTTGTAAAGGAGGTAATATTTGAGTTGTCTTGAGGAAGCTAAGAGACTGAGGTAATGAAAGAAAATATTCTAGCTCTGTATAGGGAGCAGTAAGTTAAACAATTTGATTAAACACAGAATGCACATGTTAGAGTAATATAAAATGTCTCAAAAAGGAGGTTGGAACAAGATTGGGAAAGGTCTAAGTGCCAAACTGAGGAGTTTATTTTTAATCTAGAGGCAATAAGAAGCCATTGAAGATTATTGAGCAGAAGAGTAACATGATCAGATCTGTGCTTTAGGAAGATTATTTTGGCAACTGTGTGGAGGAAAGATTGGAAAGGAGAGAGGCTAAAAATAGAGAGACTAATTGGGAAGATATATCAATAGCTCAAGTGAAAAATTGATGACTGCCTAAATAAGCTTGGTTGTCATATGAGTGAGGAGAAAAGAACAGATATAAGAGATATTGTGGAACTGGAATCTATAAGACATAACAACTAATTGGTTATGGTGAGTGAAGGAGCGTGAAGAATCAAGGATGATTTTAAGATTATGTTTCTGGATAACAAGAAGAATGATGGTGATCTAAAGGAAACAGGGAAGTTAGGAAGAGTATATCAGTATGTAGCTACTAGGTATCATTGAGGTGACCAGCTGACCAAGCATTCCTCTCTACAGCCCCTCCCCACTCACAGCAAGAAAGGGTTAAGAGAGAATGCATTTAAAACCTATCTTTTCCTGCCCATTAGGGACTGTTGGGATGGCCCTTCCCTTCTATTTAGCACTTTCTCCTCAATTTCCTTTCTCTTCTCCCTTGGCCAGCAGCAGAAAAGAATCTAACTCCAGGGCCCTCCCTCCTGCCCTATTAAAACAAAATTGGTTCTTATATTCTAAAGCAGAAAAGAAAAACACATCTCCATATGAAAGATTCTCTGTGGGTTATTAGTAATATAAAAATAAAATCAATATAGGCTTGATTTGCCTCCAGGTGGCATCTAAGTTACCAGGCTGAAAAGGGAGAATTTCAGCTATTTATGCATTGTTAGATGAACCCCCATGGTTTGTACCTCCTGCGTACTCAACATGTTATTAAAGACATACATAGAGAACAACTAGAATCAACCCCATCATTTATCTTGGGGGGAAAAACCCATTTTGCAGTACTATAGTAACCATAAGAAAAACAAATAAAAGGGAAAGAGAAAGCTTTACTTTTAGTCAGAAAGGAAAGAAACTGGAACAGGAAAGTTGTGCCTCACCAGCCCAGGCCAGGGTAATTCACTTAACACTTGATCTAGGAGAGCCCTAGCCCCTTCCCTCCTCTTCCCCATAGTCACTTTGAGTGAATAAATTATTTTGACTATTATAAATATCTAAATTAGCCATAAAGAGCATATAAAGAAAGAAGTTATCTGCATTCAGAGAAAGAACTGTTAAATAGGATTATGTATAGAATAATTTTACATATATATATATATATATGTCTATTTGTGTCTAACGGTGGTCATATGTAGGGTGGGGGACAATAAAAAAGAAGTTGATATGATAACTTTGTTGTATATTTAAAAGGAATAGCAAACGGTACATAGTGAATTTGCAGTTTCATGTGCAATCGTCATCTTTTTTATTTTAATTATGTTATGAAAATCCTTGTTTTATCCCATATATTAAAAATACAATAAATTTTTAAAAATACTTTACCCTGGTGGACTAGGTTTCTAGATATCCTAGTAAAATTTAGGTGCAATCAATATTTTCAAACAGGGCTGCCTGCCTATCATTGTCCCCTCTCAAGCATTTTTCCTTCTATTCCTTGCTGCTGCTGTCACTGGAATTAAAAGCTCAGTAGCTTTCCTCTTGTTTCTTTTCTCTCTCTTCCTTGAGGTAACACTCTATAACATTGTTTCTTTCAAATATTTCAGACTTGTAAAAAATCTTGCCTTATTTCAAATTGTGCTCTTATTTCACTGAGATTCCCAATGACATTTTCCCAGAGGTTTTCCCCCACCTGCAAAGATGTCTCCAGTGCTGCCACAAGAAGAAAGAGAATGAGTTCTATTTTGAGAATTTAAGTTTCAAAGAATTTGAGCTTGAGGTATTTATGGGATGTCCAAGTGGAAATGTACAGAAGGAAGTTGCTGCTGCTCTAGATAGGTAAGTAGGTAGACAGATAGATGGATATATAATTAACTAAATATTTACTGTGTTTCAGGCATTGTACTAAATGTTGTTCAGTCTTTTTAGTCATGTCCAATTCTTTGTAAATCCATTTGAGACTTTCTTGGCAAGCATACAGAATAGTTTGCCATTTCCTTCTCCAGTTCATTTTATAGATGAGGAAATTGAGGCAAACAGGGTTAAGTGACTTGTCCAAGGTCACGCAGCTAATAAGTGTCTGTGGCTGGATTTGAACTCAGGTTTTCCTGACTCTAGGAATCTGGTTTGATGTTTACTGAGTCAGTTTATCGAGCTATCTTTTGTGCTAAATACTGGGGATATAAATACAAGTTTAAAAAAAAAGGCAGTTTCTACCTTCAGGGAGCTTATATCCTAATAGGAGAAGATAATCCATGAAGGGGAACTAGACAGTGGTGGGATGGGGAGGACAAATTGTTGGGAAAGATGTGGGAAAGTCTAGAAAATGAGGAGTAAAACTGGGAGGGAAGTGAACATGGTCTCACTACCCCATTAAGTGGTAATCTTGGACAGAGCCTCACCAATTTGGAGAAGAGGGTCATAGAAAAGAGGCATCTCCAAGGTAAGAAAGAAGACTACTAGCAAAAACAAAACAAAACAAAACAAAACAAAACAAAAAAGGAAAAATTCAGAGTGAAGAGTTATGCCGAGAGAGAGAAGAGGATTAGATAGGAAGATTAGAGAGTCAGTTGCATTTAGTTGTTGTCCAGCCATTTCAGTCATGTCCAGCTCTTCTTGACCTCATTTGGGCTTTTCTTGGCAGAGACATTGGAGTTGTTTGCCATTTCCTTCTCCAGATCATCTTATAGAAGAGGAAACTGAAGCAAAAAGGTTAAGTGATTAGTCCAAGATCACTCAGCTAGTAAGTGTCTGAAGCCTAATTTGAACTCAGGAAAACGAGTCTTCCGGATTCCTTGTCTGGTACTCTATCCACTGCCATGGGACCTGGTGAGCTCACCAAGTTAGAAAATATAGAGAGAGAAGAGGTAGGGCATACCTATGCTTAGAAACTGGGAGATGGATGATTCCACAAAGGAAGTTGGCAATAAGTGGGCAGGCAATTAGGGGAAGAACGAGAAGAGAGCAGTGTAATGAAATGAGAGGAAGGAGCTTCTTGACAGAAGTGATAGTCTCAAGGTGTACAATGAAACATTTTTGGACATAGTCAATAAGTGGGTTTATTTTTATGTGACTATACAAACTTATTGTAAGGGAATGTTTTTAAAACATTTTGGGGAAAAGAATGAAAAGTCAGAGAGACATAATTTCTGGGTAATTAATAATCAACTTATTAATTAGACTAGCAGATAATAAATTTAGATCAGTGGTTCTTTTGGAGAACTTCAAATGGAGGCTATTGAATGCTTAAGTACTTTTGAAAAAGGAAGTATCCCTGAGGGTGAAAATCAATTCCAACTAGTTAATAATTAATGAGGGATAGACCACTGGCCTGGCAGTTTAGAGGGTTGAAGTTCAAATTTGGCCCTCAGATAGTTGACACTTACTAGCTATGTAATTCTAGGCAAGTTAGTTAACCTGGATTGCTTCCCAAAAAACAAAACAAAGGCAATCAATGAGGGAGTAGACATAATAATGAGGACAAAAAAAATCTTCAATTCCTCCTGCTTAAAACATGGCTTGAAGAAGCTTAACTTTGGCCAGCTATTTGGACAAAGGAATAAAGTCCTACTTGAGTTGAATAATGAATGATAGGTTATAGTAAGAATTCCATCTGGATAAGATGATATGGGTGGAGGTGAATTTTGGGGCAAGGTTAGAAATGTCCTTGAGAGACTGGGTTTTGAATAAGTAAGAGAAAGAGAGAATCTTTGGGTCTCATGTATAAAATTGGTTATTAATATAACTAGAAAATCAGTTTTCTCTGGGGGGGAAGGGCAGTGCTAGTGATATAAAAAATTGCTGAAAGAAAAAAGAAGTGTCATTTAAACATTTTAAAAATGCACAGAAAGAAAAAAATAAAGATGCACAGAAAAGAACAGAAGGGGGTTTTAGAGGGAAACACAGACAAGTGGAACAGCTTTGGGAACTAGTGTGCTGAATTTAGTATGTACTTTAAAAAAACAACAACAAAAAAACCAAAAACAAGCTGTATGCAATGAGATTCATTTGCAACACTCTTTTTCTGTTCTTATTTGTTTGTGTATGGAAATATATGTTTAAAAAAAGAAAGGAGAGGGAGGAGAAAGTATTCAGGTAGAGAGATGTCAACAGTGTCAACCTGCTGTGAGGTCAAGGAGGATGAGGAATGGGAAAAAGCTTTTGGGTTTAGTAACTAAGAGATTTTTTGTTCATGTCAGAGAGCAATTTTAGTCAAGAACTGGGGTTGGAAACCAGATCACAAGAGGCTAAGGAATGAGTGGCAGATGAGGTGAGCTTCTAGGAGTTTGGTTGTGAACGAGAGAGAGAGAGAGAGAGAGAGAGAGAGAGAGAGAGAGAGAGAGAGAGAGAGGGGAGAGAGAGAGAGAGAGAGACAGACAGAGAGAGAGAGACAGACAGACAGAGGGGAGAAAGAGAGAGAGAGGGAGAGAGAGAGAGAGGAGAGACAGAGAGAAAGAGAGAGGGAGGGAGGGATGGAGGAAAGGAGAGAGAGAGAGAGAGAGAAAGGAGGGAGGAAGGGAAAGAGAGGGATAGAGAGACAGAGAAACAGAGACAGAAAGACAGACGGAAGGAAAATGAGACAGAGAAACAGAGAGATGGAGAGAGACAGAGAGGGACAAGATAGAGACACACACGTATATCCAAACAGAGAGACAGAGAAACAGAGATGGAGAGATGGTGATAGAGAACAGAGAGATACACAGAGACAGAATGAGAGAAAGAGGAGAAAGATAAAGTGGTAGGGAAGGAGGGATAAACAGGGATGGGAAGAGAATTGAAGGAAATTGCAGGGTCAGGTAAAAAAAATTTAAGGATAGGGAAGATCTGAATGTTTATAAGCAGGAAAGAAAGAATAAATGGGTAAGGAAGACTGAAAATTACAAAGTGAGAATGATCAAAGGGGAAGCTCCTAGAGAAGAAGAGAGGGAATGGATTCCAGGATTGACCTTGACAGAACAGTCCTTTCTTTATCAACAACTGCAACAAAAGGAGAGAAAATGGGGGCATGATGCCAACGGATTTTGAGATATGAAGCTGGGAAGAGGAGGCAACTTACAAAGAATGATGGCCTCTACTTTCTTTTTTTTTTTTTTTAATTATAGCTTTTTATTGACACTACATATTCCTGGGTAATTTTTTACAACATTATCCCTTGCACTCACTTCTGTTCCGACTTTTCCCCTCCTTCCCTCCACCCCCGCCCCTAGATGGCAGGCAGACTCATACATGTTAAACATGTTAAAGTATATCTTAGATACAATATATGTGTGTAGACCCATACAGTTCTCTTGTTGCACAAGAAAAATCGGATTCAGAAGGTAAAAATAATCTGGGAAGAAAAACAAAAATGCAAGTAGACCACATTCATTTCCCAGTGTTCCTTCTCTGGGTGTAGCTGATTCTGTCCATCACTGATCACTTGGAACTGAGTTAGATCTCTTTGTCGAAGATATCCACTTCCTTCAGAATACATCCTTATACAGTATAGTTGTTGAAGTATATAATGATCTCCTGGTTCTGCTCATTTCACTCAGCATCAGTTCATGTAAGTCTCTCCAATCCTCTCTGTATTCATCCTGCTGGTCATTTCTGACAGAGCAATAATATTTCATAACATTCATATGCCACAATTTACCCAACCATTCTCCAATTGATGGGCATCCAATCATTTTCCAGTTTCTGGCCACTACAAACAGGGCTGCCACAAACATTTTGGCACATACAGGTCCCTTTCCCTTCTTTAGTATCTCTTTGGGGTATAAGCCCAGTAGTAGCACTGCTAGATCAAAGGGTATGCACAGTTTGATAATTTTGGGGGCATAATTCCAGATTGCTCTCCAGAATGGTTGGATCAGTTCACAACTCCACCAACAATGCACCAGTATCCCAGTTTTCCCGCATCCCCTCTAACATTCATCATTATTTTTTCCTTTCATCTTAGCCAATCTGACAGGTGTGTAGTGGTATCTCAGAGTTGTCTTAATTTGCATTTCTCTGATCAATAGTGATTTGGAGCACCTTTTCATATGAGTAGAAATAGTTTCAATTTCATCATCTGAAAATTCTGTTCATATCTTTGACCATTTATCAATTGGAGAATGGCTTGATTTCTTACAAATTAGAGTCAATTCTCTATGTATTTTGGAAATGAGGCTTCATTTCTCTGCTGAGTGTAGGCTTCTCTGCTGAGAGGGAGTAGAGAGAAGGCTACTGTGGGAAGAATGATAGAAGAAGTCAATCAAAGAAGGCTAACAGGAACAGAAATTTGTAGTGGCCTTCATTATCACGGTTGTGTGACTTCTTCTAGATATGTTTGACAGGTGGAAAGTAAGAGCAGGGAAAAATGGATGGTAGAGGTGACTCAAGGGTTAGACATAGGGATCTCTTTGGCAAGGTTTGAGCAATAATAGTACAAGGAATTTGAAATTAGAATGAAGTATAAAGTTGAATTGTTAACTATATGGTCATGATTTTAAAGGGGCGTGGAAGGCCAGAGCAGGAATGATGGATTAGATAGAGCCTGGAGGCTGTGGAGTGGGCAAAGCCTAAGTTTAGCAGTAATGAGTCAGAGTAAGATATGGAAGGACAGGATATTAGAGTTAGAGAGGAGACTTTCACAGTCATCAAGGTAGTACCTTCTGGGGATGATAAGATATGAGGTATGATTATTTCTGTGGGTACTTGAATACAATAGGTAGAGAAAAGCCGAGGGTGGTGAAGATTGAGGGGATTGAAAAACATAGTGTCTGAGTGTTTCAGCATGTATGCTGAAGTGGCCCAATATGAGAGCAAGATTGAGGTGAAAAGGAAAACTATGAGACAGAATTGACCTTGAAAAAAAAGAGAATGACCAGGAGATTCATAAAACCAGCATCTGAGTAGGGTTGCATGAATGAGCCTCAGAGAGGGGAGAAAAGTTTCTGAGTAATGGCAGCAGAGGGAGGGTCTGGAGGGGACAGTGAAAAGCAAGAATTGTGCCAAATAGTCTTCCTGGCCCAATATGTCAGGAAGCCTTTTCTGAACCAATTCCAGTGTTTCCCATGGATTATTTCCAATTTATCCTATAAATAGCTTGTTTGTACATCTTTTTTGGGGCAGCAAGGTGGTGCAGTGACCTGGAGTCAGAAAGACGAGAATTTAAATCTGACTTCAGACACTTACTAGCTGTGTAACTCTGAGAAAATCACTTAATCCCTACTATATAAACTAGAAAAAGAAATAACAAACCACTTCAATATTTTTGCCAAGAAAATTTTTGCCAAAAAATTAGTTCACAGGTCACAAAAAATTGGGCAGGTCAGAAAACAACCTGAATCACAACATAGTTATTTTCATATTTTCTCCCCTTGGACAGGTCAGAAAACAACCTGAATCATAACACAATTATTTTCATATTTTCTCCCCTATTAGATTGTGTACCCTATCTTTTGCTTTTCTTTGTATTCTATCTCCTTAGCATAATGCTTGGTATAGAGGAGGTACTTAATAAATATTTATTGATACAGTGATGTGAGAGAAGGTAAACTCAAGACTAGAGAGAATGGCCAGGGATGCTGCTCCTGGGGCAGCTAGGGCTCTATGAATTCAAGAAAGTTGAAGGTATGTGAGGGATAAAGGATGAAAGCTGAAATTAAATTTGTTTGATTTTTTATCTTAAACATGGTAAAATATGTTAAATCCAATATATGTATACATATTTATACAATTATCGTGCCGCACAAGAAAAAAAAGAGAAGCAAAATAAAATACAAGCAAACAACAACAAAAAGAATGAAAATGCTATATTGGAAATCACACTCAGTTCCTACAGTCCTCTCTCTGGGTGTAGATGGCTCTCTTCATCACTTAACAACTGGAACTGGTTTGAATCATCTCGTTGTTAAAGAAAGTCACAACCATCAGAATTGATCATTGTATAGCCTTGTTGTTGCCATGTATAATGATATTCTAGTTCTGCTCATTTCACTTAACATCAGTTCAGGTAAGTCTCTCCAGGTCTCTCTTAAATCATCCTATTGGTCATTTATTACAGAACAATAATATTACATAATATTCATATACCATAATTTATTCAGCCATTCTCCAATTGATGGATATCCATTCAGTTTCCAGTTTCTAGCCCCTACAAAAAGAGCTGCCACAAACATGTGCACATGTGGGTCCTTTAAGATCCCTCCTTTAAGATCTCTTTGGGATATAAGCCCAATAGAAACACTGCTGGATCAAAGAGTATGCACAGTTTGATAACTTTTTGAGCATAGTTTCAAATTGCTCTCCAGAATGATTGGATCCATTCACTGTTCCACCAACAATGTATCAGTATCCCAGTTTTCCCACATCCCCTCCAAAATTCGTCTTTATCTTTTCCTGTCATTTTAGCCAATCTGAGAGATGTGTAATGGTATCTCAGAGTTGTCTTAATTTGCATTTCTCTGATCACCTTTTCATATGATTAGAAATAGTTTCAATTTTTTCATCTGAAAATGGTCTGTTCATATCCTTTGACCATTTACTAATTGGAGAATGGCTTGAATTCTTATAAATTTGAGTCAATTCTCTATATATTTTAGAAATGAGGCCTTCATCAGAACCTTTAAATGTAAAAATGTTTTCCCAGTTTATTGCTTTCCTTCTAATCTTGTCTGCATTAGTTTTGTTTGTACAAAAACTTTTTAACTTAATATAATCAAAATTATATATTTTGTGATCAATAATGATCTCCAATTCTTCTTTGGTGACAAATTCCTTCATCCTCCACAGATCTGAGAGGTAAACTATCCTATATTCTTCTAATTTGTTTATAATATCATTTATAATATCATTCTGTATGTCTAGATCACGAACCCATTTTGACCTTATCTTGGTATATGGTGTTGAGTGTGGGTCAATGCCTAGTTTCTGCCAAAATAGTATAAAATTAAATTTGTTAAGGTTCATAGGACCATAGGCTGTTGCCAGCAGCCTTCTCACATTGCATATGCTTTCACTTATGTGGCTGTTCCTTACGATTGGTGAATCCTTGTCCCAGACTGAGGCACCCAGGTTATGCTAATTCACTTGGTTCCACTTCTTACTCTCTACACTATTTTACATCCACTCTAGCAGCCTTGCTCTTCCTGCTGGTTCCTTCCACCCCCATAACCCCATTATTTTTCCCTAGCTCTTTTTTATTCATTGCCTTTTACCACTAGACTATAAAAGATTTCAAAGTTCATCTAGTACATCTAGAATAGGAGAGAGTCTAAAGGTTGTCTGGTATAACCATCTCATCTTACAGTTGTAGAAACTGAAGTTTGGGGTAGAGAAAGGAGTAAGCATTTATATAGTTCCTGCTACATGCCAGAGATTGTGTAAGGGTTTTTTGCAAACATCATTTCATTATTTTCTGAGATGGAATTTGAATTCAGGTCTTCTTGTCCCAACTCTTTATTTATTGTTTCACCTAATTACCTTAGGGAAAGTGAGTAACTCACCTGAAGCTATTTAGGCACTAATGTGATTAAAATTCACATTCAAAAGCGATCTGATAGTATGCCTTTACCTATTAAAGAAAACATTTCTTCATGTTTGCCCAGTCCATCTGGAATTTTTTTTTTTTTATTTTGTAGACAATTGGAGTTAGCTACTTGCCTAGGGTCACACATTTAGGAAATATTAAGCATCTGAGGCAGGATTTGAACTCAGGTTCTCCTGACTTCAGGGCCAGTGCTCTATCCACTGTGCCATCTAAATGCCATCAGTCTGGAATTTTCTAACCTGAATTCAATCATAGAGTCAGAGATTTAAATATTTAAAGGAAGCTTAAGAGTTCATCTGATCTGAATTACTCATTGTATAGATGAGTAAACTGAGCCCCAGTCTTGCCTAACTTTACCCAGGAAATAAGAAGCAAATCCAGGTTTTTCAAACAGCTGCTCTGGTTCCACATCCAGCACCATTTCTCACTGTGTCACCCTCCCTCCTACAGACCTGTTGGTCTTTCACCAGCCTTGGCTCTGCATGCGATGTTTTTCTCAACAGTACATCTGGGTTCTGGATTTCCTCTTTTGAGAAACTAGGGAAAATCATTTCCCTGATTCTATGTATCTGTGCCTGGTAAAGTGACTACAAAGCCGAACAAACACTGACAACTTATGTGAAATAACTAGAATCAGTACTCATTGGTGTCCACCTCATGTTATTTTGAATTAAAAGCACTTGGACCCCTGAAAAGCATCCCCCAAGTGCTTGAGCACAGGAAATAATGACCTATGGCATTTTGACTAATAACAAATTGTCTTTTGCACTTAGCAAGGACAACACATTTGCCAGCTGCCCTTGTGGAAAGAACATTGTACTGGAGTGGCTATAGAACCCGGTTAGAGTCCCAGTTTTTGGTATTTATTACCTCTATGACATTGAGCAAATTACTAGAGCTACTGGTTTCACTTTGCTCCTCTTTAATATGAAGGGGAGACTAGATGATCACCAAGGTTCCTCAACCCTGACATGCAATGAATTTATAATTCTACAATTATAAACTAGCTTCATTTTGAGCTGTTCTGTGAAAAAAAATGAGAACATATGTGTTTGTGAGTTGGGGGCAGTGGTTTAGGGAGAGAGAAGCATTAAACATTTGTTTTTATCATTTTAGAGAACATTTCTACTCCTGTGAGGTAAAATCCTGAGAAAAGGCTTTTGGATTTAGATAAGATAGTCTTGGAGGCAGCAGTTTTAATTTCAAATTAGACAGGCCATTTCAAGGCGGTTGAAGGAGAAGTAAACGGCCACACAAAAAAAAAAAGAAAAAGAAAAAGAAAAAAAAAGAAATAGACGGCCAAAATTCTGGTCCTTGATTGGACTGAGGTGATATCATCATTTGTGCATGTGTTTCAGTCTTCATTATATTGTCAGTCAGTCACTCTGGCTTTCACCAATTGGCCAATAATAGGTCCCAGTCCAAGCTTCCATCACTTGCTCATTGTTTGGGTTTTGATGGCTCAGAATGAGTGTAAATAGCAACTGTTTCTGTTTTGGACAGAAACTCTGAGGGTCTTCCCTTCTCAGACTGATTCTTTTGTGAAGAGAAACTAGGCCTTTTTTGCCTCATTTCTTACTAGCCTTTAATTACTTGAATGAGTGTTGCCTCAGACAAATTATGACCTGGGAAAGATCTTAGCTTATATAGGCCATGGTTGTACACTGTATATAAGGTCATCAGCAGTTGTCTTGACCTGTGTCTTGCTACTGGGTCTGAATAATTCTGGAGGAGAGAGTGAGGCTGATGATTTTGCACAGCCCTGAATCATTTAAATCCAATTGTCATGTCACTGGTATTCTTCAAGAATAAAGGATGAACAATAACAAATACTTCGTTAACAAGCATTTATTCATTTTTTAAAATAGTATTTTATTTTTCCCAATACATGCAAAGATAATTTTCAACACTCACCTTTGCAAAATCTCCAAAAGTATTTATTAAGTACTTTGTCTATACCAGGCATTGTGCTAAAGATTGGGGATGCAAAAAAAAGCCAAGACTTGGTTTCAACCCTCAAGGAACTCACATTTTAACAAAAGAAATAATATGCAAACGATTATGTACCTGTAAGGAAAATACAATATAAATGGAAGTTTATTTAGACTCTGAGCAGAGACCTTGATGTTCAGTTTGAATGGTCAGTCATGGGGCCTTGTACTTGTAAGAAAGCATCGAATAAATGTCTCAGTAATTAACCTATAATTCAAGACAAATTCAAATCCCTGACCTAGTGGGGAGTAGGGAAGGGGCTCACACTGGTTGTGTGATCCTAGGCAAGTCATATAATTTCTCAAAGCTCTGGGCAATTCTCTAAGATTACAAATTACAGACAGAGTCAACCTCATTAGTAATGAGAGTTTCTTCATCTAGGAACTCCTCCCTCTAGTCCCTATCCCTAGTTACAAACAACTTTCATTTGCTATTAGAGTTCAGAGCTCTGGAGAAAGTTAACTCATCAGTCATCCTCAGAGAAAGGAGTGTTAACTAGTCTATAGGAATTGTTGTTGTTGGTCTTCCATTCTACAAGAGGACCAATGACATCAGGAGGTGGGGTCTTGACTTGCAAGTGAATTAGATTTAAGTGAGGGAGGACAGTGCAAAATCACCAGCCTTTTCTTCTCCTCCAGAGCCATTTGGGTTAAATGGCAAGAGAGGTCAAGATAATTGCTGATGACTTCAGATACAGTGGGAGACCTTGGTCTTTTTAAGCTAAGATCTTTTCTGGGTCTCAGTTTGTCTGAGACAACATCTATTTAGCAGTTAAAGATTAGGTAAGAATTGAAGCAAATTTTAGCCCAGTTTGCCTTCCCAGAGAACAATCAGGGAGAGGAAGACCTTCAAAGCTTCTGGTCAGAGCAGGAAACAGTATGAATGAGTGTCCCAATTTTTGAAGGGCCAAGACTGCTTAATTTATGGATTGTTCCCCAGAGCAATTCTAACAGTATCCCAGCAGTGTTAAAATATCAATTGTTCAAAAACCCTAATTATGTCAATGTTATTTGATAGTCAGATAGTCCAGATTTTCAGCTAGTATTCCTACCTGTTAGAAGCAATATGGCAGAGAGGATAGAGGTCCAAGCCTGTAGTCAGGGACATCCAGGTTACTTGTCTTTTTAGCATTCCAGGCAATTATTTTTTTCAAAACTGATAATTTTTTTCGTATCACCTTCATTTCTGAACATATTTTCTCTCTTCTGCTCAGAGAACTTTTCCTTCTAAAAACGAAAAAAAGAAAGACAAGAACAAAAGAAAGCAACTCAGTAAAACAAATTAATTCCTCAAGTGAATCTGATAGTATATGCAATATTACACAGCCATTCACCTCTTCAGTGAAGAGAGGGAAGTTCATTTTCTCATTGCTTCTTTAGGGGCAGTTTTGTTCATTATAATTTCATGGTGTTCAGGGTTTTTTTTTGGAAATCTGTTAATTTGTATCTTATTACCATAGTTTATATTATCTCTAGTTCTGTTTACTTTATCTTAATTTTTTTGCTTACTCTGTCAATTCATATATCTTCCTATGCTTCTTTGAATTCTTCATATTCACTGATTCTTGTATTGCTTAGTTGTTTCAATCAGGACTGTCCAACTCTCTGTGACCCCATTTGGGGTTATTGTGGCAAATAAACTGAAGCGGCTTGCCATTCTTTTCTCCAGATCATTTTAGAGATGATGAAACTGGAGCAAACAAATTAAGTAACTTTCCTAGGTTCATATAGCTAGTAAGTATCTGAGGTTGGATTTGAACTCAGATCTTCTTGACTTCAGACACTATCTACCGCATCACTTAGCTTATACGTTGTGCTAAACATTGCAATAATAAAAATAACAAACCAAGGGAACATTGTGCACAGCAACAACAAGATTATATGATGATCAACTGTGATGGACTTAACTCTTTTCAACAAGGAAATGATTCAAGTCAATTCCAGTAGACTTGTGATGGAGAGAGCCGTCTGCTTCTAGAGAAAGACCTATGGAGTTTGAGTATGGATCAAAGCATAGTACTCTAACCTTTTTTGTTGGTTTTTTTCCTTTCTTTCTTCTGCTTTTTTTCTCTTTTTGATTTGATTTTTCTTGCATAGCATAACAAATATGGAAATATGTTTAGAAGAATTTCACACTTAAACCATATTAGATTGCTTGCTGTCGGGGGGAGGGGAAAGAAAAATTTAGAATACAAAGTTTTGCAAGGATGAAAGTTGAAAATTATCTTTGAATGTATTTGAAAAATAAAAAAGAATTATAAACAAAAAGAACTTATATTCAGTGCAGAAGAAAATCTATAAAAGGGAACTAGGCAATGGTGGGGTGGGGAGGGCAAAGTTTTGGGGAAGATGTCAGAAAACCTAGAGAATGAGGAATAGAACTGGAAGTGAAGTGAGCATGATAGACAGAGCCTCACCAATACAGAGAAGAGAGTTTGAAGAGGTGTCTCCAAGCTAAGAAAGCTACCAGAAAAATCCAAAGAGAAGAGATACCAAGAAGGAGAAGAGGGATTCCGGAGTCCTCTGCATTTATTCATTATTGTTGTTGCTATTTAGTCATTTCAACCATTTCTGACTCTCTGTGACTCCTTTTGGTGTTTTCTTGCCAGAGATACTGGAATGGTTTGTCATTTCCTTCTCTAGATCATATGACAGTTGAGGAAGCTGAGGCAAACAAGGTTAATTGACTTGCCCAGGATCCTCCAGCAAGGAAGTATCTGAGACCACTTTGAACATACAAACGTTAGTCTTCTTAACTCCAGGACTGGCACTTTATCCACTACACTCACCTAGCTGCCTTTCACTAATTCTTACGACTCCGTAATATCCCTCAGTCAAAAGGTATGGACATTTTAATTACTCTATGTGTACAATTCTAAATTGTTTTCTAGAATAGTTGACTAGTTCACAGCTCCACCAAATATTAGAATATTTATAAAAATACCTGAACTTTGACTATTTCCATCTTTTACTCTTTTAGCCAACTTTCTATGAGATGAAACTTCAAGGTAGTTTTGATTTGCATTTGTTTTATAATTAGCAATTTGTTCAGGTAACTCTTTAAGCTTTTAAGTTTCGGTGAGTTTCAAATTGGCTTTGGTGGAAAGAGTTTTTACATCAAGTTTTCTACATTAATAAAATTATAGGTCTGAACCAAAATACATTTTGAATAGGGCCTGGCAAGAGGAATCTTCTCTCTACCCTTAGCCCTTACATTAGTCATGGAATGAAGTGTTTCCCCAGCCTTCAAAGGAGCAAGTACCCCTTTCATTTGTCTGGCTACTCTGGCCAAACAGCACCAGGTGAGTCTGGATCTTTCGGCCAGGAACTGATGATGGGGAATTAGGGATTAGGAGCCAGCTCTGACCTGCCTATTCATTTGGCCCCTAGACCTAAAGGGTTAATAAGTCCGTTGCTAGTTCTTTTTCTAAGGACAATCAATTGTGTGTTGAGGTTCTCCAGGTGCCAGGGTACAATATTAATTACTCTGCAGCTCCTCACCCTACCCCCAACCCTTGCGCTCTCCAAGGCCTAGCTCCCAAACTTGGACTGTAAGTATTTCCTCATTAAAGGCCTGGTGACTGGCCAACACCAATAGTTACAGCTGCCCCCTGGTATGTTTGGACAGATTTCTGCAGTTACAAGTTTCTGAAGTTGAAAGGTTTTATAGACAGAACCGTGTTGGTATTTGGGGAGCAGATTTCTCCTGGGGGCTTACTTTGTGGACTTGTTAGGTTAGATACAGTTAGCCAAGAAGAGGAGGGGGAGAGGAGAGGGCCAGAAAGAAAACAGGGCAGCTTCTGCCAAAGAAAAAGGAAAACAGAGGAAAATCAGAGAATTTCCGTCTGGTGTTTGGCAGAGCTTTGGAGAGAGGACAGCTAGAGAGGAGGGATAGGGCAGAAGTAAGAGACAGATAGTGTACTTTCTTTACCTAGAGTAAGGAAATAGGGAAGCTTGGCCACATTTCTCAGCTTCCAAAGCCGCTCAGGGATCACAAGAGAGCCCAGAATTTGGAGACAGAAGACTAGGGTTGAGGTACTGACTCTGACATGGGCTGGGTGTCTAAGGACAAATCATGTCATAGGATGGTTGTGATATTGAAGACAATCATAAGATCATAGTATTAGAGCTAGAAGGAACTTAGGAAATTATTCATTACTCTCAATTAACAGGAAGGAAAATTGAGGCTAACAGACAGAAAGGGGTTTGCCTTGGATTACAAAGGTAGCAAAGGAGCTGATTTAAATTTGATTATAGGTCCTTTGATAGCTCAGGAGGCTTTTCAGTTTTCAGTGTTCCTGGTACTTATCCTTTGTCTTGTATCCCCACCACCTAGCATATGGCTGTGGACTTTTGGGCCCTGGATGAATTGAATTGAATTTCTTTGGGGGAAGGAATTAGTGTTAAGTGAATATAGGTAGTGGTCTTATGGAACCAATTTGAATCAGCTCAGGAGAGTCAATTAATGGTTAAATTTTCACTATGAGCATTTATAACTTGGAAATCAGCAAATTGTTGTTTTGTAGATTCTCTGTTCTTAAGAAAGTGATGGTGTATTTAACATGTATAAGACTGCTTGCCATCTGGGGGAGGGGGTGGAGGGAAGGAGGGGAAAAATCGGAACAGAAGTGAGTGCAAGGGATAATGTAAAAAATTACCCTGGCATGGGTTCTGTCAATAAAAAAGTTATAATTATTAAAAAAAAGTGATGGTGAACAGATTAACAATGAACACTAATCTTAAAAGTGTCTCATATGAGTGTATAAAGAGTGAAAAACAGAGACAGAGAGACAGAGAAAGAGACAAAGAAAAATAGAGACAGAGACAGTAACAGATAGAAGAGACAGAGACATAGCAAGAGAGAAAGAAAAAACAGTGAGAGAGAGAAAGAAGAAAAGAAGAGAGAGAGGGAGAGAGAGAGGGAGAGGGAGAAGAAGAAGAGAAAGGAAAGAGAGAGCTGGTTGTTAAACATTTATCAGCACACCCTTGGATACAGATCTCCAGATAGAGCTTGGGCTATTTTCTTAATTGTTAAAATAATTGAATAATGGAATTTTGAGGTTGCTAGGGATTTTAGAGTAGAAGTGTTGGTAGAAGTGGTCGTGGTATAGAGGAAAGAATATTAGATCTGGAGTCTGAGTTCTGGAATCTTTGTGCAAATCTTGCCTTTGTTGCTAACAACTTATGAGACTTGGACAAGACTTTTGGGCAAGTCTGTTAACTTCCCAGAGCCTCAGTTTTTTCATTTGTAAATTGCAAAGGTTGGGCCAGGATAGTGTTTCTTAACCAAGGGATGGTGAACTTGGATGGGGAAAAAATTACATCTTTATTTTCATAAACTTCTAACTGAAATTTAGCATTTCCTTTCATTATGAATTTTAAAAAAATATTCTGAAAAGTGGTCCATAGGCCTGCCAAAAGGATCCATGACACAAAAAAAGGTTAAGAACTCATTCCTGGATTAGGTGAACTCTAATATCCAATTCCAGAACTAAATCCTCTATGATCCTTGTCCAACCCCCATCAAACTGAGGTCTATTAATTAATAAGTTGCCCAAGGCCATGCAGTCAGTTAGTGGCAAGATTGAAATTAGAACCCAAGTTGCCTGACTGTGATTTTTCCACTACATGGCAGGGCTGCTGGGCCAATAATCCATAGGATAAAGGCCTTCAGTTTCCTAACCTAGTGGGGTGCTGTAATGGGGAATTAAAAGAAAGGTGGGAGCCTTTGATTGGTCTCAACCTCTAGCTTGTGGTGCCAAAGAAGAGGCTACTCTAACAGGATTAAAGCAGCTACTAATAGCTCAGGCATGCAGGGGGAATTTTTTTTAACCTTGGAAGAGTAATAGGGTTCATGGATTCCAAAAAGCTGTTATTAATCTAAAAGAAAAAAAAATCTGACTTCCAAGTAAAATGTGGGCATATTTTAAAATGTTTTAAATGACTCTCTCTTTTTGCTTTCAAGTAGTAAAAACCTTCAAGTCTAATTTCCTCACTGAAATAAACACGGGGTGGGGGGGGAAGGAAAACATGGTGCCATTGAGTGGAAAAGAAAATTATATTTTTCTTTTCAAAGGAATTTGGATCAGTCATTCTGGAAGCATTGCCTGCCTCAGAGAACATGGGTCAAGGAGATGGAAACAAGCTTTGAGATTCAATTCCCTATTCAGTCCCTTTGACTCCCTCACAACTTTCACCTCTGTTAGTCAAAGACTTTCCCTTCAGTCAAGAACCAACCAGGATCTTTGGGTCATAGATTTATAGCTGGCAGGAACCTTAGGGAACATTTATTTAAATCTTATCATCTTATAGTTGAGAGAAATTACATCTTGGAATAATTGGAATAATTAAACCTGTTTTTTTCTGATTTCAGGTCCAGTATACTAATCCTTTGGCAACACTGTCTCAAGATGACACCTTTTTTAGATTGCCTCCTCTGACCTTTCCAGGTAAAAATTATTTCTCCCTGCTCATATACTCAAAGTACTTAGAAAAACCAACACTTCAACTTAGTCCACAAGGAATATTCCACATTTATAATTTATAAATTTATAAATTATCAAGAGGGAAGGGAAGTATATTTCCTGATTTTTTTTTCAGGACCAATTCTGGTCATGACAATTACATTTTATTTTCATTATTCTTTGTATATGTCTACATAGCTGTAGTCTTTGAGTATGTTGTTTTATTTGCTCTTCTTATTTCATTCTCTTTCATTTTATATACATTATTCCATGTTTCTCTGAATGCTTTGCATTTATGGTTTCTCATAGCAGAGTAGTATTCCACTTATACATCTGACTGGCATCTACTTTGTTTCTAATTCTTTTATGTCACAAAAAATTTCCATGGGCATTTATGTATAAGTTACTTCTCACATGCCCCAAAGATTATAAGCTTCCTGAGAATAGGGACCATGTATATTTTTGAAGCCCCAGTTCTTAGCATAATGTTTTGCTTTTAAACATTTGTTGAACAAAATTAAAATGAGCATAGGATGTGAAGACTATTCTTTTCCCTGTTTTCTTTTGAAAGAGGACTGCTTCCAAAGACAGAATTAGGACCAGGCGCCAGTCTGGATTTGTTCCTTAGTGTATTCAAAAGAGTGGCATTGATAGCCAAGAAATATTATAAGACCTAAAAGAAGGTCCTTAGCATGTTGGGAAGAAGCTCTGAGTTGGCTCTTTAGAAGGGCATGGAGAATAGCAGAGCTTGAGAAAGCATGAGTAGATTGTAAGGGAGGGAAAGTCTATATGAATGAAATCAGAGATCCCTTAGATTGTCTAAATAAAAGTATTGAAAAACCTGATACAATTCTTTGACTTGTGTAGTGGAATTTCTCAAAGTATGGTCTGTGGATTCCCACAGTCTTATTTCCAAAGGATTTTGGTCAAAACTACTTTTATAATAATACTAAGGTGTTACGTATCTTTTCAAATACTCTTCCATTTCCCAACTACATGTTTGTATGAAAGCTGGATTTTCTTCATAAACTTTAACCAAAACAATATATTTTAATAGATTGAATTCAAAAGCAGATATGAGAATCCATCTGTCTTCTATCAAGTTGGGCATTAAAGAGACCTATAAAAAAACTGTTAACATAAAAGGGTTTATTTTTGTTACCTAAAATGAATGAATAAATGTTTTCAAAATGTTTCCATTAAAATTTTAATATGGCAAATATCAATAGATATAACACATAAACACAAGCACTTAGGGGTTATCAAAAAATTTTAAAAGTATAAAGGGGTCCTGGGACCAAAATGTTTGAGAATCATTACTTTAGAGTATCTATTAGATATAAGAATCAATTAGCTTGAATGATCCAACTAGGAATTTCTTTTACAACATTCCCAATAAGTGGACATTCAGTCTTTGCTTAAAGATTTCCAGTGCTAGGGAGTTCATTACCTTCCAAAGCAAGCCAACTCTAATCATTTGGTAATTTTGCTTTATAAGCATAGGAGAGCCATGTGATTAAGCTGGACCCCATGGACAAATGATGTTGTGAAATTGATGTTTCCCGCCTTAGAAATAATTTCTTGCGTAAGAGAGATCAGGAATTCCTGAGTCAGTGCTATTGTTCAATCAGTGTAGGGAGGAGGACTTTCTACACCCACACCCGTTCTTGAGGAGACTACCAGGAGCATGCTTCAGCTGAAAGGACTATGAAAGACCAAGCCAGCCCCAGGAAGTCTAGAATAACTGGAATCTTTGAGTGTTCAGGATAGAATAACTGGAATCTTTGAGTGTTCAGGAAGTACTGGTTCAAAGTGAATGTGAAATTCTGCAGTTCAACAAAGTTGTCTTCACCTTCTGGGAGACTATGATATATAATGGTTACTGTTTTACATTTTAAGTATTTGTTAATACATTTTCATGAGCATTTTATGTTTTAAGCATTTATTTTGCGGTAGAAAAAAATATATAGCTGTTTTAGACATGACATTGACTTTGTACATTGAGTACTTTTTCTAAAAAAGACATGCTAATCCATCTAAAAAGAAACCATGGGCATAAGCCAAACTAAGCTTTGTTTAGGAGACTTTCTTTGGAACTCAGGCATAGGGATAAAATGAGCCACAGAGTGTAAGAAGATCCTGACTCCCTCTCTTCCAAGTCAGGCTTCCCTAGGACTAACTCTGGTATATGTGAGTCTAGAGTTAGAGAGCTTCACACTCCAGGACCTTCCCTGGGAAGGACCTCATGTCCAGGACCTCAAGATGAGCCAAAATCTGCTCCCTTTTCAGTTTCTTCCAATTGTTTTTAATTCTTTCCTTTACACTAATTACTCTTAATTATGATTCCTCTGTCGGATACTTGAAATCAATTGCCATGTTCCCCCACTAAATTTCCTTAGTTTTTAAAATTAATACTTTTAAAACTAGTACATGTCTTAGGAGATGGTTTCCAGTCTTTTCTCCATCTTGGTCACTGTTGTTTGGATGTACCTCGGTTTGTCAATGTCCCTCCTTTAATGTAAGCACAATCGTCCAGATGTTTTGTAACCAGAGTAGAAAATTGATATTATCATCGCCCTCTTTCTGGAGATTATTTCTGCTTCTCTCAAGATAAAGCTGCTCTTATACACAATGGATTCATACTGAACTTTGACTCTAAGGCAATGCCCAGATCTCAAGGTTTTTTTGTTTTGTTTTGTTTTGTTTTGTTTTTTTCATATAAACTGTTGTCTAGTCATGCTAGTCCCATTTAGTTCTGGGAAGGTAAAGGGTGTAACAGCAACAAGCTGTAGTAACTGGAAAGTGCTTGTGGGGTCAGACAACCAAGGGGAAAGAGCAGGCAGGCATAGGAACCAGGTCAGACCACAGCTCTGTACATAGAGGGACAGCTGGAATGTGCATAGGGCTGCCAAAGTCAGCAGTGCCAGGGGACGGGGGCTTTGTGGTGAAACAGGGGTGGAGGGAAGAAAGGGGAAAGGAAGGTAAGTTTAGGGGAAAGGAAACATAACTAGGGAAGATAGTCATTCCCTGAAACACAGAGGGGTATGAGAAGGGCAGACAGGATACAAAATAATTTGAATCAGTTTATCAACATTTATCAAGTGCTAATCCCATTTTAAGACCTTTGGCCATGTTGGATACAAAGAGGAAAATACTTGAAATAGTCCCTGCTTTCCTCAAAGAATTCCATTCTCCTGGTCAGATTCACAAAGTATATTACATATTTTTTTTGTAAATATGAGGCAAGTAGAAGTAGTACAAAATAATTTCCTTTTTAAAAATATATTTCCATATTTTTTCTGCATGTCATGCAAGAAAAATCAGATTAAAAGGGAAAAACCATGACAAAGGAAAAAAAAACATGAGAAAGCAACAATGACAAAAAGGTGAAAATACTATCCTTCGATCCACATTCAGTCTTCATAATTCTCTCTCTGAATACAGATGGCATTTTCCATCTTAAGTCTATTGGAATTGCCTTGAATCACCTCATTGTTGAAAAGTGTAATGGGCTTAAAACTCTAGAGTCGATGCACTGAGGTCAGGACAGCCGAGCACTTAAGGCTAACTACTGATTGGACAATACTCTATAAGCATATGCTTGGAAAATGGCTCTTCCCATTATTAGTGCTGGCTCGATCTGTTGGTGTATACAGAGGATTGTAGGGGGGACTAAGAGATGGAGTAAGACTAGTCAGGGTCACTTTGGCAGTGGACAAGGAAGAAGGAAGCTTGTGGAGATTCTGCTTCCATCCAATTCACTTCTACCTCTAAAGACCAAGAATAAAGACCAAGGACTTTTGCTTATCCTGACTCTGGCTGATTCTAAGATTATCCTGGATGCTAGTGCGATCGTCATATTTGGTGCCCAACATGTGAACCAAGGACCCTAATTTCACTGAAGAAGTCCCTGGTGACCAGGAAATGGGGTATTTTAATACCCAAATAGGGAACTTTGTTAAGGGCTAAACTAGTAACCTTTTCTAACTGAAATGGGATAGATATGGGGAAAAGATTCTCCCCCAGCCCCAGCTCCAGCCCCCCGCCCACCCCGACCCCAAGGGGGTGCTATAGAAAGCATGCTTAAGTTGGTCAAGGGACAAGGCATAATTATAACTTGGTTGCAGATCACTAGACTCTTGGGTACATTAGAGCGCAATAGACTGAATGCAATTCCCTGATCCCAGGGAAACGGGATGAGGGGCCCAGCCCCAGGGCCCAAGGCAAAAAACACTTGGGGCATGATGGCAACTGATGCTACACCCAGAGAGTGCCTAGAAGTCCAGTACCCAGACATGACCAATCAGCCAGGAAGCAACCTGATGGGAGAAAGGGATTACAATTGGGGAGAACAGAGTTGTATGCAGCTGGGATACCCTCTGGAGAAGTGAAATCTGTTCCTCTCCAGCCTGTGGATCCCTTGCCTCCAGGCACAGTAGGCTTGACCATTTCACCTCCTGAGAGCACTTACAAAACAGTGTCCATCCATACACTGATGTGGGAAACTGGGGAATATGTAGATAATATCCCAGTCACTAATACAGGTAGATAATGTGTGATATCACCCAGGAGAAATAGTAGCATCAGGTTTACTGATACAGACTCCTAATAGTCAATCTGATGATAGTCACCCAGATTCTGACTCTGAGCAACAAAATCCAGGAATATACTGGACAGCAGCTATGACAGCTGACTGACCTATGCTCACTATCTATATAATGGCATACCATTAGAAGGATTGGTAGACACAGGTGCAGATCGTACTGTCATTAGAGGTGCCAACTGGCCCAGTCACTGGCCAAAGATTAAGGCAGACACCTACATGTCTGGTGTAGGAGGATCAGTAGCAGCTGAAGTTAGTGCTGCCCCAATGAGATGGACTATTGAAGGTGAAACAGGAGTTTTTACTCCTTTTATAGTTGAAAAAATCCCCATCAATCTGTGGGGAAGAGACGTTTTACAGCAATTGGGATTAAAAATGAGTACTTCGATTTTTTAGGCAGGGCTGCTGTTTAAGGCTTGCCAACACTTTCCCCTGTTCCTATCCAATGGAAAACTGATACACCAGTGTGGATAGAACAGTGGCCCTTAGGTAGCGATAAAATTCAGACCTTATTAGATATAGCACAGGAGCAACTTGATCAAGGACACTTACAACCTTCTCTAAGTCCCCAGTATTTGTTGTAAGAAAAAAATCTGGAAAATGGAGGATGTTGACTGATTTAAGAAAGGTGAATGAACAGACGGAAACTATGGGAACTTTTCAGCCTGGGCTTCCATCTCCTACTCAATTGCCTAGAGAATGGCCTCTTTGGGTCATAGATATTAAGGACTGTTTCTATTCTATCCCTCTGGATAAGGAGGATATGAAAAGATTTGCCTTTTCAGTGCCCAGCGTTAACTTAGCTGAGCCTTATAAAAGATATCAATGGACAGTTTTGCCACAGGGAATGAAAAACAGCCCTACTATGTGTCAAATGTATGTTGCTGCTGCTCTTACTCCAGTAAGAAAAGCATTTCCAAAAGTTATGCTATTACATTACATGGATGATATATTGGGATGTGCACCTGAGGAACAAATGTTAGAAGCATGTCTACAAAAGACCATGGAAACACTAAGGAACTACAAATTGCACATAGCTCCAGAAAAAATTCAAAGACATGCTCCTTTTCAATATTTAGGATATGAAGTATACCCTAAGGTGCTTACAGTACAAAAACTTTCCTTAAGAACAGAGAAGCTAAACACCTTAAATGACTTTCAGAAATTGATAGGAGATATCCAATGGATGTGTCCAGTGTTAGGCTTGACTACCTATCAGTTACAACCATTATATGACATTTTAAGGGGAGACAGTGCTTTAAACTCACCACACCAGCTTACAAAAGAAGCTCAAGAGGCTTTGAGAGAAGTTGAACTGGCTTTATCCAATGTGGTTGAAAGAGTCACTCAAAAACCCTTGGAAATATCAGTTTTTGCTACACAAGAGGCACCCACAGCAGTCCTTCATCAAGGAGACAGTGTGATAGAGTGGGTGAACCTCCCAGCACAACCAGAACAAAGCCTTACTCCTTACCCAGTGCTTGTGGCTAGAATTTTATTAAAGGCCATTAAGCGAGCAGTACAATTATCTGGGATAAGACCTGACAAGATATACACCTTTTATACTAATGCACAAATTAATGTATGCTGTGAAACCATCCCAGAGTGGCAAATTTTATTAGCCATGGCTCCAAATTTTACACATGGGTCTCCATTAAAGATAACCAGACTATTACATAATTGGCGATGGATTCTTGAAGAAAAGGTTTCTAAAGTTCCTCTTAAAGGACCAACTATCTTTACAGATGCATCCAAACATAATATTTGTGCTGTATACTCTCGTGACTTAACTATAAAGAGAGTAGTCAGAACTCCTTTTCAGTCCACTCAGCAGAATGAATTGTATGCAATCATTCTAGCTCTTACTTATTATCCAGGAGATATAAATATAATATCTGATTCGGCCTATTCAGTAGGTGTGGTACAAAGAATTGCCACAGCCCAAATAAAATTTGTAGCCTCTAATATATATCAGCTCTTTAAGGAACTTCAAGAGCAAGTGAGAAAGCATCCAGGTAAGATTTATATCTTGCATGTCCACTCTCATAGTGGACTTCCAGGTCCTATTTTTGATGGTAATTCAAAGGCAGATAGCCTTCTAACTATGTTGGCCAATACTCCTTTATTTCAGGAAGCCCAAGAATCTCATTTTAAATATCATCAGGCTGCTCGAGCTTTACGTTTACAATTTGGAATAACAAGAGAGGAAGCTAGGAGCATAGTAAAAGCCTGTACAGCTTGCCTTCCTTTCCACGCTCCTACACTGCCTCCAGGGAAGAACCCTTGTGGTTTGAGACCCAATGAAATTTGGCAAATGGATGTGACCCATTATAAATCTTTTGGTTGTCTGTCTTTTATCCATGTTGTGGTAGACACCTTTTCAGGATTCACTTTTGCAATACCAGCAGCAAAAGAGACAGCCTGAGTGGTCACTGAATTCCTTATACAAGCATTTGCAATTATGGGTGTGCCACAAGCAATAAAAACAGACAATGGACCTGCATATACTTCTAAACATTTTGCACACTTTTGTGCACAGTATAAGATTTTACACACCACTGGCATACCTTTTAATCCTCAAGGACAGGCAATAGTAGAGAGGAGAAACAGAGACATTAAGACGTTCCTCCAAAAACAAAAGAAAGGGGGAGCCACAGGTAACCCTAGAGAACTTCTAAATCTAGGTCTTTATACTATTAGCTTATTGATTTTTGACAAAGATGCACTGGCTCTGGCAGACAGGTTTTATAACCCACTGAAATTGCAATGTCCAGTGTGAGCAGCTCCACTATCTTTAGATAATTGCCAGGTGATGTGGAGAGACCCAGAAAGTGGTGAATGGAAGAGACCAGATAGGTTAATTGCTTGGGGGAGAGGATTTGCTTGTATCTCCACAGATGGAGAAGGAATTAGATGGGTGCCAATGAGCCATATTCACCTTGTCCATCAGAGAGAAACAAAGCAGACCCTTGACATGAAAGAGAAGACCCAAGAAACATTGAATGGTTCCATTGCTGACTGTGTCCACCACTGAAAGAGCCTGGCAGTTATGGCGTTTGACTCATGGACCTCAAAAATTGTTGGAAACCCTCAGGAATCATTGGATTCTCTGAGACATGATAAGATTGTAGTAGGACCTCAAAACCCTCAGGAATCATTGGATTCTCTGAGACACGATAAGATTGTTATAGGACCTCAAAACCCTCAGGGATCATTGGATTCTCTAAGGCACGATAAGATTGTTGTAGGACTTCAAAACCCCCAGGAATCAGTGGATTCTCTGAGACACAATAAGATTGTTGTAGGACCTCAAAACCCTCAGGAATCATTGGATCCTCTGAGACAAGATAAGATTGTTGTAGGACTTCAAAACCCTCAGGGATCATTGGATTCTCTGAGACAAGATAAGATTGTTGTAGGACTTCAAAATCCTCAGGGATCATTGGATCCTCTGAGACACAATAAGATTGTTGTAGGACTTGAAAACCCTCAGGAATAATTGGATTTTCTGAGAAATGATAAGACTGTTGAAGGACTTCAAAAACTTGCAGGGATTATTGGATTCCCTGACATGTGAAGCAATGGACAATAGATTGGTTTGGGACTATCTCTTGGCTGCTGAAGAAGGCGTATGTGTGACTGTTGTTTATATACCCTCCTTCTAGGACTTCTGGAAGTCTTTTACAACACCATGTTGATTCATATTGTTTGTTATATCACTACTTGCATTTACAATTCATGTTTGTTATACCACATTGAGCCTGCACCACTAATAACCTGTGCGTTATTGCTATGTGCTTGTGTAATGCCTCCCATGTTGATGGGTTTGGGCATACCTGTTTCTAGACCCTTCAGCCCAGAAATGTGCTAGCAATCCTCACTTCCCTTTGGTGCTTTTCATCTCCCTTCCTGAGATGTCAGGAAGAGTGTGATCATCTCCTTTTTAATGCTTTCACCTCCCTTCCTGAGAAGTCAGGGGGGTCGTGATCACTTCCTTTTTGGTGTTTTCACCTCCTTTCCTGAGAAGTCAGGGAAGGTATAATCACCTCCTTTTTGGGGTTCTCACCTCCCTGAGAAGTCAGTGATGGTGTGACCACCTGTGTTCTAAAACAAAAGAAAGCGGGAGATGTAGAGGGCTGAAACTCTTGAGTCAATGCACTGAGGTCAGGACAGCCAAGCATTTAAGGCTAACTATCGATTGGACAATACTCTATGGGCATATGCCTGGAAAATGGCCCTTCCCGCTATCCTGTGCTGGCTCCATGATTGGTGTATACAGAGAATTGTAGGAGATACTAGGGGATGGAGTAAGACTATCCAGAGTCACTTTGGCGGTAGATGAGAGAGAAGAAAGGTTGCAGAGATTCTGCTTCTATCCAATTCAATCCTACCTCTAAAGACCAAGAATAAAGACTAAGCATTTTTGCTTATCCTGACTCCGGCTGATTCTGAGGTATCCAGAGTGCTAACACAGACATCACAGAAAAGAGCCAAGTCCATCACAGTTGATCATCACATTTTCTTGTTCCTATACTACAAAGTAATTTCAAGGCAGAGAATACTGACTGCCTTCAGAAACTCTCACATGTGGACAATACAAGACAGTGAACAATCATGAAAGAATCACTTCTGTAATCATTTTTCAACTGAACAAACTACTCTTTGTTGCACAGGTGCTTAGTAAGTGATAAACTGTGTGATAAAGACAGTAATTAGACGGTGTAGCTTTGGTTGTTGTTATTTGCCCTTTGTTTTTTATAGAGGACCATGACTTGCAAGTGAGTTGGATTCAAGTGAGAAGGGCTCGGCAAAGTCCAGGTGAGTGGTATAGTAGGTGGAATAGGGAGACCTGGGTTTGATTCTAGGCTATGACAGTTGCTAGCATTAGAATCTTGGGCAAATTATTTCAGCTATTTGGACTTCTGATTTCCTGGGGCTGTTGTGAGGAAAGAATTTTGTAAATCATTTAAGAGTGGGAGCTGCTACACTATTCCCTCCCACCCATTATTTTTAATTGTTATAAGACATTAAGTGCCTGGAGCTCAGGAGAGAGAGAGCCTATCCAAGTCTAGAATAAATGATTCTGAAAGGATGAATAGGATTTGGGTAGGGGGAGAAAAAAGCAACATAAAGTGGTACAAAAGACTCAGATTTTCTGTCAGAGATCCTAATATCTATAGTGTATATGATCTTGGGCAAATCACTTCTCCATGGGCTTCGGCGACTTCATCTGGAGAATGAGGAGGTTGGATTTGATGATTTAATCTAGCTCTAAGTCTGTGATTCAATTAAAAGAAGCACTTCAGTACCACATGTTTAACACGGGAAGGAGGTAGCTAAAGAAGCTATGGAAATCTCCTTCTCTTGAAATCCACAAGCAGAAGAGATTCTTGGGGGCATATGTCCTACATCTGAAGTGTAGGCGACTTTTGCACCTCCCTCCCAACCCAAACATTCTCTGCCACTCTGCCTAGGTCTTTCCTGGGTAGGCAGTTAGTGTCCCTGTCCCTGAGGCTGGACTTGGGGAGAGATGGGAGTGATCTGGGCTGTTTTCTCTTTTGTTGCTGAATTTAGGTAGGCCAGAAGATAGAAGTAGCCTTATCTAAATTATGTATCCTATCTAGCCTGGATCATAGTGTCCTGCCTAACAGTAGGTACTTAATAAATGCTTATTGGATGAGTGAATGAATGAATGTTTGGCTCCTGTTTGAGTACTGGGCTGACTTTGATCCTCCTAGGTTTCAAGTGTGAATTGTAATCAAGAGGGATTCCAACACCACTCAGGTCCCCTTTCTCTTAGACTTTCTAGGGGCTCCCTCCTACTGGATTATTGGATCAGCAGAAAGGTCCCTGGGAGGTCCCCGAAGGTACTCATGATGGTTAGGATGAGGAATCAACTGCAATCTCTGCTTTCATTTCTATGGCTCTGGCTGCAGGTGCCTGCCCGAGGCTTTGGCTCACAGGTGTGTTTTTCTTACTCCGAGTTAGGCAGGGTCTGGGGCTAGAGCAATAAACAACCAGGCATCGGGTGACCCACAGCCCCCGTAAAGTTCCACCCTGGGGTCTTTAGCTAGAAAGGGCTCCTTGTGCTTGGCCTGGGTGGGGGCAGGCATTACATACCTCAGCTTGCCTTATGGGGGAGTTGTACAGACCTCCAGTGGGGAGCAGCTCTCCTGGAATCTGCCCACCCTGCAGGCCCCTCAACTTCCGGGCCAAGAATAACCCTCCTGTGGCTGCCTTTGCTGTGGTATAGCCTGTGCGGGGTGGGGGGGATGGAAGGTAGGCGGAGGAAGTGGGTAGCAGGGTTTGGGGTGAGGGAACAGTCAATAGAACTGTCCTGGTAAAGGGCATATGGGGGCCAAATTAAGCTGGGGCTAAGGGCTCCATAGTTCCTGTCAAAACCAGGAAACTCACTTTTCCAGACTTCCCCCTTCTCCAAACCTTTCCTCTCCCTCTCCCCTCCCCATCTCTC
The DNA here is from genome assembly GCF_902635505.1 of Sarcophilus harrisii. NCBI lineage: Eukaryota > Metazoa > Chordata > Mammalia > Dasyuromorphia > Dasyuridae > Sarcophilus > Sarcophilus harrisii. The sequence goes on along the minus strand of NC_045427.1, from coordinate 382,434,134 downwards.
CCTTCGATGAGGAAGAGTAATCATTTCAATCCACAACACAATAATCCTCATGATCATTACTACCATTGTAAGCAACTCTATAGCAAATCTAACTCATGGTGACCCATACAAGACTGTTTACCTGAAACCTGAAGTGCCCTCTCTTTCCTCCTCACATGTCTGACTCATCCTTCCATTCCAAGTTTACCTTTGGGTTCTATGACATCAAGGAAATTTTTTTTGATGACCCTACATTGAACTTTCTCTCCTCTGAATCAGACATTGAAATTTGAGACCAAAGAGAAGAGAGTTTAGGTCACTTATCAACAATGGATGTGAAATTCTAATTATTCATAAATGTATCGTGTCATATTCATGGCCAGAAGTAGAAATGAACCAAAGAGCAAGAGTGAATGGGTAGCCTGAGAGCTATCCTGGTATATACAGTATTATATTGTTTTGTGTTGTGTTGTATTGTATGATATATTATATATTTTCTTTTATATCATATCATATATCGTTTCAGGACATTGGAATATTTTTGAGTCTGTGATGTCTCATGATTTTTGGTCATACAGTATCAATGGTAGACTATTGGCATTAATGAGTTTGGTGACAGAAAATAGTATAAAAAGTGCTATAAAATTTCTAAAATATGATTCCATATTCCTGTCTTCTTTTTCAATTCTGGGCCCATCTACAATATATGTACTGTTGTATGAATTTGATGAGCAGCTTATTCCACTGAACGTGTGCCACATGTATTTTTAATATGCTGTTTTTCCTGTTTGGTTTAGTTGACCAATTTCTTTTTTAAAAAATAAATTTTATTGATATATTTAGTTTTTATATTTTCAAATATATCCTCTCATTCCTAGATATAGAACTATGTCTTATAATAAAGAACTAGAGAAAAAGGGAGAGAGAGACAGAGAGAGAGACAAAGGTGGAGAACAGAGAGAGGGGGAAAGAGAGAGAGAGAGAGACAGAAAGTTCAGTAAAACTAATTGAAATATTGAAAAAGTCTAACATTGTATGTACTCTTCCATACCCATAGTCCCTAACCTCTTTAAACGAGGGAGAGGGTGTATCTTTGAACATCTCTTCTTTGGAGCCAAGTTTGGCCATAATGATTCCATAATATTCAGTGTCTATTATTTTGTTGTTCTTTCCATTGACATCATTGTTATCATTGTATGTTCTTTTTCTGTTTAACTTCAGTTGGCATCAGTTTTCCACTGTTTCTCTGTATCTATCACATTTATCATTTTTGTTACAGCACAATGATATCTCATTAAATTCATGTTTCAAAACTTATAACCATTCCTTAGTTAATGAGCATCTTCTTTATTTTTAATTCTTTTATACAAAAAAAGTGTTGCTTTAAATATTTTGGTGTGTGGAGGTATCATTGATCTCCTTGTGAGTACATGCCAAGCAATGAAATATCTAGGACGTTTTAGTTCCTTTCTTTGCATAATTTCAAATTATTTTCCAGAATGCCTTAAAATATTTTACTTTATAATAAAAAAGCAATAAACATAACACAGTCTTGTATTCTCTACACCTTTCGGTCATTTTCTATAACTGTGAAGATATATATTGCTGTGGAAAATTATCAGAGAAAATCTGTTTCCTTCTCATATTTCAATTGAGGATATACTTGGATTTTTTCTTTTGTTTCAGAATTTAGTGTCCTTCTTGAGATAGCTTGGAAATCAATCTCTGCCTTTAAATTAAATAATTATGTAAAGTTCTTTGCAAACTCCAATTTCCTATGCATCAATTATTATATTTAAAATTGTGTCATTTTGGCACAGATTTCCCTTGTATTTTTGCAGGTGCAGTTATTGTTCTTGTCTTATTTTCTGAAGTGCACTTTCCTCATATAGCATTGACATTAAAAAGGTGATAAATCCACTGTCATCATTGATAACCATAGATTAAAGTAGAAATGTCAACAGATTTGTTCTATTTCAAACCTGTTATCTCCTTCTAGTTTCATCTAAGTATGTTCATCTAAATATGATATTGTTTTGTTGGGTCTCCTGCTGAGCTTTTTGTGTAGGTTTATTTTCCCACCAACAATTTTTGACCATTTTGTAAAGTGATCACAAACATTCCATTTCCTTAGTGTTTTGCAAATGAATTTATATTTTAAATAAGTAAAATGGGTGTTGAATTTGGTTATCTCATTTGTTGACTTGGCAAAAAGATCAAATGTTTATTGACTACTATATCCTCGAACTTTTTTGGCCTTCTTGTTATGGCAGTTGTGTTAAATTGGATTAATTTTTCTAAGAAATAACAGCAACCTAAATCAATATCTTTACTTTTATCCCTTTCCTATTTTTTATCCCTTGATACTCTTCTAGTACTTAGCAATTAATCTTGGTTGTCTAGGCTTAACTCTCGCAGTGGTTCTCAAACTCTTTTTCTCAGTATATTTATGGTATTAACAACTATTGAGAATATGTCCAAAGACTTTTTGTTTATATGGGTTACATAATAGATATTTATCATAAATAGAAAAAAAAGCTAATTTTGAATTTGTAGACCCTCTGAAAGGATTTCAGAGACTCTCCAGGATTCACTGCATCACACTTTGAGAACCACCAGTCAAAAATGACAGAAATATTAGAGTGCTAGAGCATTATCTGGATAGCTTTTAGAAGCCACCATAGAACTTCCCTAGAATTGTGGCTGCACCAAGATTGGCCCAGGAAAGTATCTGACAGAACAATAATGAGAGATTAACATTATCTGAGATCCTGGTCAGATCCTTTGAAGTTTCTGAGTCAGGGAGGATAACCTTGTTATTCAGCAGGTTATAGTCATTCTGGGGCCACAACTTTGTTCTCTGCTCTATTTTCTTTAATGTTTTTATCAGTGATTTGAATAAAGATGACCTTCTTTTCAGATATAGATGGCATGATGCTTGAATGAACAGCTAAAACATTTAATAACAGATCTGGGATACAAAAAGATCCTGTTAGGCTGAACTGGTGAGCTGCAGCTAACATAATAAAAGGCATAAACATAAACAGGGATTACTGAGGAAGTCCTTGATGAAATTATTCTTATTTCCTCATGTCAACTGGTCAGATATTTGAAGGTGAATAAGAAGATAATTCTTGGTCTTCTGGGAAGACTCATATCTCTCTAAACTGAGAAATAGGAAATAGAGGAGGTGGGCCTACCCAGGCTGCAGACCATGAGGAAATGCTGAATTATCAAGGGATGGTAGTAAAGGTCTAGTCATGACCCCAGAACTACCCTGCTTTCCAGGAGATTGGGAATCCTATAACTATGGTCCTCCAGTTGTCCAGACCTCAGCTCTATTCTCTCCAATTGCATCTCTTAAGATTCCTGGATCTTTTCCACTAAAAGTTCCAATATGTATTTTTACATTTTGCATATGTATAAGTAGGTGTGTGTGTGTTTTTTAATGTGTGTAGATGAATGAATATAGATACATGTGGAATATATGCATGTATTTATGAATGTGTGCATGAATGTGTGTATCTAATGGAAAGACCTTGATCTGGATATAATCTAGATCAAATTGTTTAATCTCCCTGAGCCTCATTTTTCTCACCAATAAAATGGAGATAATAATGTGTGTACTACCAACCTCACAGGGTGTAATGAGGAAAGAATAGCATATACCCTAAAGAATTGTACAAGCATTTAGCAAAAGCTCAGAAGTTCTTGCCCCAAATCCCCATTCCTATTGACTGATTAGGTCCCCATAGAGTGGCTGGCTATGTCTTCCCTCAGGGATCTAGGAGTAAGTTTGAGGGACTGGGGACATCCTTTAGTAAAATTATTCATAGGCTTCTACCAGAGTGCTTCCCCCATGATTATCAGTTGATATTAATTGGACAAAATTAATTAGCTTTTAGTTATGTTTAGCAGGTCAATACTCAGTCAATAAATATTTATTGAGTAGCTGCTATGTGCCTACTTTCAAAGACCTCACAGTCTAATGGGGGAGACAACATGTGAACAACTATGTCCAAATAAGACAGATTAAATCAGATGATCAACATAGGGAAGGCACTAGCATTATGGGGAGGATGTCAGGAAAGAAGGAATTAGGATTTTAGTGGAGATTTGAAGGAAACCAAGGAAGCCAAGAAGTGAAGACAAGGAGGGAAGGAATTCCAGACATGAGAGACAGAGTGAAAATGATCAGGGTCAGGATATGCAGGCTATATGCAAATAACATCAAGGAGGCCAGTGTTTTTGGATCACAGAGTAAATGAGGGTGAGCAAGATGAAAGAAACCTTTCTCATTTTTTCCCCGCCTGATCTTATTTTTCTGGCACAGAATGATAAATGTGGAAATATGTTTAGAAGAATTGTACATTGTTTAACCTATATTAAATTTCTATCTTTTTAAAAGGGAGGGAGGAGGTGGAGAAGAAGGGAGAAAATTTGGAACACAAAGTTTTGTATGGGTGAATGTTGAAAAATATCTTTGCATGTATTTTGAAAAATAAAAAGCTATTATAAAAATTTTTTTAAAAAGATGAAAGAAGCCTGAAAAGGTAGGAAAAGCCCAGGGTTTGTTGTAATAATATAATCTCAAACAAGATTTTTATATTTAATACTGGAGGAAATATGAAGCTCCTGAAATTTATTGAATAGAGGAATGACACAATTAGATCTATGCTTTAGGAAGATGACTCTGTCAGTTTTGTGGAGAATTGACTTTATTGATGGACTTCGTTGTAGCATGGAGAACAAGTAACAGTCTACTACATTGTTTTAGTATGATGTGATGAAGGCCAGCACTAGGCTGAATGCAGCATCAGAGAAGAGAAGGGGAACTATAGGAAAGATTTTACAAAGATATAATTAAGTGGACTTGGTAATAGATTGTGGGGAGTTGAGAATGATACCTTAGTAGTAGGAAGATAATAATGATCCTCTTGACTGAAACAGGAAAATTATAAAAAAGAGAGGGTTTGGGAAGTAAAGTTAATGAGTTCAGTTTTGAGTTTAAGATGTTCACAAGACATCCAGTTCAAGCTAAGTTTTGGCAGTTGGAGATGTCAGACTAGAGGTCAATAGAGAGTTTATTTATTTATTTTTGAGGCAACCGGGGTTAAGTGACTTGTCCAGGGTCACACAGCCAGAAAGTGTTAAGTGTCTGAGACCAGACTTGAACTCAAGTCCTCCTGACTTTAACACCTGACTGGTGCTCTATCCCCTACACAAATTGGCTGGCCCCTTTTAGCTTATTTATTTATTTTTATTAAAAAAATTTTTTTTCAACAGAGTTTAGTGCTGGATAAATAAATCTAAGACTCATTGGAATAGAAATGTTAACTGAATCCATAGGTATAACCAAATAAATAAAACAGGGAGAAGGAAGAGAGCCCGGAAGAAAGCTCTATGGGACATTCATGGTTAGTGAGAATGAGGTTTTTTGCCTTTACTCTGCCATTTTGGCTCTGCCTCCCCAAGAGTAAGTTTTCTTGTGGAAGATCCAGCAAAGGAGACTGAGAAAAAATTGGAAGGAAGAGAGCCAGGAGGGAATAGTGTCATGACACTAGGGATACTAGAGACAAGAAAGTATCAAGAAGAGGGTAATTGAGCAAAAGATACAGAGATCAAGGAGAAGGAAGATTAAGAAAAAGCCATTAGACTTGACTCTTAGGAGATTGTTAACGACTTTGGAGAAGGTGATCTTATTTTTACTGTGAACATATGTGTGTGCAATCCATGTGTACATGAGAGCATTTTGTAGGTAGATGTATGTGCCTGTATATATATATATATATATATATATATATATATATATATATATGTGCATATTGTGTGTGTATCTGTGAGGATTTGCTCACAAATCCTCCCTCTTCCATAGAGGGAATGGAATGTCCTATGGCATCAGAAAGGCAGGGTAGCCCTGGCAGAACAGGAATGGGAGTTGGATTCCTGTGCTCTGTCCTCCTGAGGCCGGGGAAAAGGTAAGGAACTTCTAAAAGGTTTTTGAATGATTATTTTAAAAGACCTTTCATATGTACCCTTTTTGAGCCGGGCTCAGGGTAGAGCTGGGGTCAGGATGGGTGGAGGCTGTTGGGGAACACAGGGAGAGGTGAGGCCACAGGCAGGCTGGGCAAACAGATTTGGGCATGCAGTGCTCTGGACAGAGCTCCCATTGTAAGGCCTGGAATTATGCTTTGAATAATCTGCTGTGAATAGCACCTCCCTCATGGCACTAGGGAACTTTGGAGGGTTAAACACAAGGGGCTTCCAGCTGCTGAGGACTGGCCTTTGAGGCTCCAGGGTGGCTCTCTCTCACAGCTCTGGCCAGTCTCCTTCTCCCTGGTTCACGTCACCTGCCAGGTCTCTGATTTCTAAGCTTAAGTGGCTCAGGAGGAATGCTGGTTGAGAGGAGACCCTGAAGGTACCCGGCAGATGGATAGCTAGGAATAAGAACTCTTATTTCCTCTAGGACTGAATTCCCTTCTAAAACTTGGAGAGCCCAAAAGAACCTGGGGCTCTCCCTTCCTGAAACATCCCTCTGCTGGTACCCACTGAACGGTTCCTTCTAGGAGCATCCATTTTTCAGCTTCAGATTATATTATTTCAACAAACCCTGGGCCTTTCCTACCTTTTCAGGCTTCTTTCATCTTTTTTTAAAAAATTTTATAATAGCTTTTTATTTTTCAAAATACATGCAAAGATATTTTTCAGCATTCACCCATACAAATCCATCAATCCCCTTCTGGCCGTGTTTCTTATTTTCTAGATTTTACTGTTATGTTTCTGTGAAAATACTGCTTCCTCACTAGCCTAGGTCCCTTTTAAAAAATTAATAATAGTTTTTGATTTTCAAAATACATGCAAAGATAGTTTTCAACATTCCCTCTTGCAAAACCTTGTGTTCCAAATTTTTCTCCCTTCCTTCTTCCCATCTCCCTTCCCTAATCAGCAAGTAATTCAATATAGATTAAATATGTGCAATCTTTCTAAACATATCTCCATATTTATCACGCTGCACAAGAAAAATCAGATCAAAAAGGAACAAAAGCAAGCAAACAACAATTATAATGGTGAAAATGCTATGTTGTGATCCACATTCAGTCCCCATAGTTCTCTCTCTGAATGCAGATGGTTCTCTCCATCATAAGTCTATTGGAATTGACCTGAATCACCTCATTTCTGAAAAAAGCTAAGTCCATCAGAATTGATCATCACATAATCTTGTTGCTGTGTACAATGTTTTCTTCATTCTACTCGTTTCACTTAGCATCAGTTCATGCAACTCTCTCCAGGCCTTTCTTAAATAGCCTATTGATCATTTCTTATAGAACAATAATATTTCATTACATTAATATACCATAATTCATTCAGCTATTCCCAAACTGATAAATATCCACTCAATTTCTAGGTCCTTACAGTTACAAAAAGAGCTGCCATAAACATTTTTGCATGTAAGGATCCTTTTCCATTTTCTATGATCCATTTGGGATACAGACCCAGTAGAGACACTGCTGGATCAAAGGGTATACACAGTTTGATAGCTTTTTGAGTATAGTTCCAAATTGCTCTCCAGAATTGTTGAATCAATTCATTCATAACTCCACCTACAATGTATTAGTGTCCCAGTTTTCCCTCATTCCCTCCAACATTTATCATTATTTTTCCTGTCATCTTAGCCAATCTGAGAGATATGTAGTGATACCTCAGATTTGTCTTAATTTGCATTTCTCTATCAATAGTGATTTAGAAAATTTTTCATATCACTAGAAATAGCTTTAATTTCATTTGAAAATTGTTCATATTCTTTGCCTAGGTCCCTTTTATATGTTGCCTTCCCCCCCTCCCCCATTAGAATGTAAATTCTTTGAGGTCAGGCTCTGACTTTCTTTTTGATTGTATTTCTATCTCCTCAAAGTGCTAAATAAATGCTTGATAATTACATGTCTGTCTTCAGAGCTCTCTTTATCAAATTAGGGAGAAGAAATTTATTTTGATATCATCTTCCAAAACATCATCAAATATTAAAGGTCTAATTGTTTCCTTTGGCAGTACAAAAGAACCCAAGTTCATAGAAATTTAAAGTAGAAAATAGAGGAAGGGAACAAGAATTTATTGAACCAGAGTGGCAGAGTTTCATAAATGTTATCTCATATGATCCTCACAACAACTCTGAAAGGTAGATGCTCTCATTATCCTCATTTTATAGTTGAAGAAATTAAGGTAGGCAGGGTTACACAGATAGCAAATATTTGAGATCATATTTGAACTCAGGCCTTCCTGATTCCAAATCCAGAATTCTATCTAGGGTCACTTAGCTGGAGGACCAAGAAGAATGGGCCTAAAATGTGCAAGGCAAAATCAGCACCAGGAGGACATGGATATAACCATCATCATAATATATTCACATCAGGCACAAGTTATGGCCAAGGGACTTGAGGTGTGGAAGGTAGAGACAAGCTTATGATCAAGGTGCTGGTGATGGTGATGCTGGAGATTCCACGCTAACGAAGTTTAATTTGCATAGTAGATAGGGTGAGCAGGAGCTGTTCCTTCATAATTCCAAGGCTTCACTGACTCTGTGGATTTGGTATGTGGAAAACATAGGAGAAAGAAGAGTTGGAAGGGGCCACAGAGATATTTGGCCCAACTCTTTATATTACACATAAGGAGACTGAGACCCAAACTGAGCTAATGCCTTATTTAAGGTTACATAGGTGGCAAGTAGCTGAATTATGAATTGAACCTATTTCCTTTGATTTTAATTTTAGTCTTAATTCCATTGTGCCATGCAAGATGATCCAGTCCAAGCCACAAGACTGCATGTTTTCCATGCATAGAAATGGTGACATCATGCTGCTACTCAAAACTTCAGGGGTTCTTTTTTGTGTCCATGATGTGAGATTATCCTGTGTTCCCAGCCTTGTCTCATACTACTCTGTTTAAACTGGGGCCAGTCACTGCTCCCAGAACACTTCCTAAACTTTCCTTCCTCTGTGCCTATAATGCCCTATTTCCTTGACCAGGTAAGGGACGTCCAGGGAACAAGAACAAGAACTAAATTCAAAGTATCCTGGAACACTGATTATCTCAGAATGAGTTTGGCTACATTTCCCCTTTAGGGTTCTAGAGGTACCTCTGAGAGGAAGTGCAGTGACTTTCTCTAATGCTATGGGATTGAGCTCTCTTTCTGGTTTGTTCTTTCCCTACTGTGAATCACCAGTCATTAGGGCCCTTCTTCCTTTGAACCATTTAGTATCAATTGGCTTTCATGAAGGTATATGTAATCATAACAGCTAATATTTATATAGAACTTTGTGATTATTTCATTTAATTCTTACAACAATCTGGTGAGGTAGGTACTATTATTATACTAGTTTTACAGATGGAGAAACTGGGGTGGAGAGAGGTACAACTAGTTAAGTGTCAGAGGTCAGATTTGAATTCAGATCTTCCTATTTTTAGGTTCAACACTCTATCTACTAATTTACATAGCTTATGTGACTATTTACAGAAGAGATAGAGCAAGAATAGAAGGAGAATGATATCAAACTTAAAGTAGTTTCTACATAGCATTTGCCCAAACAAATTCACTTCCAAACATGGCCCAGCTGATGGAAGAATCCTCATTTCTGCTACTATTGGCAGGCCATTTGGCTTCCACCTGGCTTCTGGTAAAAGTCCACATGGACCCAAACTCCCAGACCTCTGGTGGTTTTCCATGAATACCTTTCACCTTTCATCTCTCATAAGGCTAAGGGTCTCCTTCACTTAAGAGCAGGAAATCACAGAACCCAATATGATGTATCCTTAGCTTCAAGATGGCTTGCCTCAGTGGTAAGAAAGAACAGAGAGGCTCCTTTACCCACCGAGGGCTTTCAATACTTATCTTCTCAGTGGAACACACTTGGGCAGGAGAAAGGAGACTGAGAAAATAGCCTTGGGTGGTTGTTGTCTTTCCTATGCATCTCGGTTTTAGTTCCAGTGTCAGTCAAAAAAGGATAGTGGAGTGGAACCATCAGAGAAGGTCTGAGTGTGTTCCAATGTCCGAAGAATGCTAATAAGGCCTGGGATCATCTTTCATCTATCTGGTCTAGAAGTGTCAAGCATTGGTCCCCAGTGCTGCCAGAGTCATTCATCTATCTGATCTAGAAGTGTCAAACATGTGGTCCCCAGTGCTGCCAGAATCATATTAAAATATAATTGGAAAATGTTGAACAAAACAAATAAGAATACAATTAAACATAGATTAGATTATATTTTAATATAAAGGCAATATATGGCCTGCAGGGATCCTTATGCACAGAGTAGTAGCCTCCGTTCTTACTCGAGTTTGACTATCCCAAAGTAGTCTGCCTCCTTACTTTATAAGTAAGGCTACAGAGGAAACAGAAAAATGATGATTTTTCAAAGGTTACACAAGTAGTAACAGGAATCAGAGAGAGCTAAGCAAGGATTAGAGGCAGTGGGAGTTCAGTTCTTTTTAGTTTTATTTATTTTCTTTTTAATTTATATAATAAAGCAAGCATTTCCATAGCATAACATAATAAAAATGATTATCGCATATAAAGCTGCAAATCTGTTATGTACAATTTGCTATTCCTTTTAAATATATAATAAAGTTATCATGTAAATTTCTTTCCCCCTCCTTTCCTCTCTCCCTTTTGCCCTAGAGATGGTTACCATTAGACAGAAATATGTGTGTGTATATATATATATATATATACACATATATGTATATTATACATATATAGTCATTCTACAAATGCTTCTATTTATCAATTCTTTCTCTGGATGCAGATAGCATCTTTCTTCTCTGATCTTTGCTCTTTCTTGCATGCCAATGCTGTCTCTCTCCCCTTTCCTCTTCCCACTAAGCCTCTACAAATGCTTTCCCTATTCCTGTTCCTCTGATGGAGTCTAGGAGTCTTCACTCCTCAGTCAACCATATTATTGTCCAGATGTTCAACAAGGATGCTCTCAATGTGTACATTGTTCATTCCCATAAAGATGTTTATCTTTTTTTTTTTTTAAAGAAAGCAAGCTTCTCTTCTCTTTTCCCCTCCCCCAAAGGCTTTTCTAAAGCATCACTATGTTTTAGAAGTGGCTCTAAGCTCTCAAAGGCTGTATCAGCAGACTCCATGCTCTGGTAGGTCCTTGTTAGATGAAAAAACTTTGATTTGTTGTTATTGTTCATTTATTTTAATTTGTGCACAATTCCTTGTGATGCCATTTGGGGTTTTCTTGGCAAAGATGATGGAGTGCTTTGTTATTTCTTTTCCAGCTTATTTTACAGATAAAGAAACTAAGGCAAATAAGATAAAGTGATTTGCCTAGAGTCACACAGCTAGGATGTATCTGAAGCCAGATTCAAACTTAGGAAGATGAGTCTTCTTGACTTCAGGCCCGACACTCTATCCATCTAGCTGCCCAACGCTCTCTAAAAACACTTTCTTTGTAAGTTAATATTAGCCTAATTAAGCACAAAATTTATCATTAGGTAGCTCCCAACTTAAAAAAAAAAAGTCTGATTCCTGACTTAGAGTCAGGAGTTCTAAGTTTGTTTCTAGCTGAAATTGTTTGACTATGTCCAAAGTGAGCAAACTATATCACCTCCATAAGTTTCAGTTTTTTTTCTCTATAAAATGACAATAATGACATTTTTGTCATCTCACAGAATTGATACTAGCTAAATAAATATGAATTACTATTATGATGATGATTTTAATTTTTGTTGGTAAATTTTATTTTTGTCATACTTAACTTCTGAATATATCCTTCCCTTCTCCCCTGCCTAGAAAACCATCTCTTGTAACAAAATTATTAAAGAGGAAAAGCACCATTAAGTAAAACTACCCAAAGCATCAGCCATATCTGACAATATATACAACATTTCATACCCAAAGTCTCCTATAAAGTCCACCTGCAACGAAAGTAGGAAGTGTATTTTCTCATTTCTTCTTCAAGATCAAGTTTAGTTATTATTGGTGGAATTGTATATACATCCAGCCATTCTGGAGAGCAATTTGGAACTATGCTCAAAAAGTTATAAAACTGTGTTTACCTTTTGATCCAGCAGTGTTACTACTCGGCTTATATCCCAAAGAGAGTTTAAAGAAGGGAAAGAGACCTGTATGTGCAAGAATGTTTGGGGCAGGTCTCTTTGTAGTGGCCAGAAAATGGAAACCGAGTGGATGCCCATCAACTAGAGAATGGCTGAATATATGAATATTATGGAATATTATTGTTCTGTAAGAAATGACCAGCAAGATGAATACAGAGAGGCCTGGAGAGACTTACATGAACTGGTGCTGAATGAAATGAGCAGGACCAGGAGATCATTCTATACTTCAACAATACTATATAATGATCAATTCTGAAGGACGTGGCTCTCTTCAACAATGAAATGAACCAAATCAGCTCCAATAGAGCAGTAATGATCTGAACCAGCTACACCCAGTGAAAGAACTCTGGGAGATGACTACGAATCACTACATAGAATTCCCAATCCCTCTATTTTTGCCTGCCTGCATTTTTTGATTTCCTTCACAGGCTAATTGTAAACTATTTCAAAGTCTGATTCTTTTTGTACAGCAAAATAACTTTTTTTTTTTATTTAATAGCCTTTTATTTACAGGATATATACATGGGTAACTTTACAGCATTAACAATTGCCAAACCTCTTGTTCCAATTTTTCACCTCTAACCCCCCCCATCCCCTCCCCTAGATGGCAGGATGACCAGTAGATGTTAAATATATTAAAATATAAATTAGATACACAATAAGTATACCTGACCAAAACGTTATACAGCAAAATAACTTTATGGACATGTATACATATATTGCATTTAATTTATACTTTAACATATTTAACATGTATTGGTCAACCTGCCATCTGGGCGGGGGGGGAAGAGAGGAAGGAGGGGAAAAGTTGGAACAAAAGGTTTTGCAATTGTCAATGCTGAAAAATTACCCCTGCATATATCTTGTAAATATATATATATATATATACATATATATATATATATATAATCAAGTTTAGCTTTTTCTTTGGGTTTAGTTCCAACTTCTTTTGTAGTGGTTGTTATATACATTTACACTATTGTCGTCAGCTTCCTTCTGTACTCATTCATGTCTTTCTATGATTTTCTGCATTCATCATGTTCATTGTTTTTAATAGTGTAGTCATGTTTCATTTCATGAGTGTACCACAGATTCACAGATTGTTTAGTCATTCCCTAATCATTACACACCTACTTTATTTCTATTTCCTGGCTATAATTTCTGTCTTTCACCTCTGTGGGGTATATGTTTAATAGTGGGATTGCTGGGTCAAAAAATTTACTCTTTTTTTTTTTTTAAGTATAATTACAAATTGTTTTGTAGAATGACTAAACCAATTCATAGCTTCACCAACAGTGTATTATTATGCTTTCCTTTCAGGAATCCCTCAATACCACGGCTATCTATTATCATCTTTGCTTTTTTGTTGGGTATGAGGTGAAGACTCAGAATAGTTTCGTTGTGTAGTTCTCATTTGATTAGTGAGTTGGAGCAGCCGTTAATATGCAGATTTTCGTTCCAAACCTGTCATTCATATCCTTTGCTTAGTTATTGCTTTACTTTGGCTTTTAGTCTTGACCCTTGTCAGAGATATTTGATTCAAAGATTTTTCTCCCCAATAGACATTTTGATTTTATTCATTAAAAAGCTTTTCAGTTGTACTATTGAAGTGATCCATCTTATCTTTTGTGATCTCCATTGTAACTTATTTGGTTGAGAATTCTTGCCCTAACTACAGGTGAGAGTACTTGATTAAAGAACTTTCCCTTTTATTTAAAAAAAAAAAATGAATATCAGACTAGGAATCAGGCCTGGACATTCTTGCTCCGCTATGAACTAGCATTTTTAGGATGCATTTCCTAAAATGAGTCATTTAACCTGGGGTCCTCAGTTTCCCTTCCCGTACATTGAAAGATTTGGACCAGCTAGTCCAACAACCGATGCCCATTCTCCAAAGTTTCTGCCAGTTCTGACATTCTATGTTCTGAGATCCTTTCCAGCTCTGACGTCCTATCTTCTGCTAAGGTTCTTTTCTGTTCTGGAGTTCTGCGTTCCAGATGGTCTAGGAGCGCTCAGGATATCCCTGAGCTCCAGAGTTTCTTGTTCCAAAGCTCCGAGTGTGAGCACGGTTCCCCCATCTCATGACCGGGGCTGGCACGACCCAGCTCAGGCGGCTAGTTTCCCGCGAGGCATCGGAGGAAGAGGCACAGCTGTGTGAGCTTCCCCTCCACCTGGGAGCCCCCGCTCAAGTCAAAACTTTGCGATTTCCCTCGCTCTCTCCCGCGGGGTGCCCCCAGCTCCGCCCCGCTGTCCCGCCCCGCCCCGTCCCATTCAGCCTTCCTCTTCTCTCGCTGGGGTCCCAGCCCACTTCGCTCGGGGGCTTGCAGAGAACCGGACTTGGCAGCGACCAAGATCTCGAAGAAAGACTGACTGAACCCAGACTGAAGTTGAAGCTTCCGAGAGGCGTGCCAGGGCTGGACGGGGAAGCTAAGACTAGAGAAAAGGATACGGAGAGAGAGAGAAAGGAGGGGGATTGGGAAGAAGGGCGGGCACCAGAGAATGAGAAAGAGATCTTTGGGGAAGCAGCGAAGGCGGGTCCGGGGCTCTCCAGGTTGAGAAAGAGGGAGAAAAGGAAGGAGGGAAGGGAAGAGAGAAGGAGGGAAGAAAGACAGCGGGACCCCTAGCCAGCATTCAAACTCCGAAAAAGTTGTTCAGTGCTTCCCAACAGTCCCGGGTAGCCTCCAGTTTCACATCTAGACTTAGACCCAAGTCTTTAAGGGGGAGGGGCCTACATCTATTCTCTCCCGCTCGGGTCTCAGCTATCTCAGCCCCCTGCGGACACAGATCTTCTTTAGTTTCTCCCCTTGAGGACTTAACCTTGTGGATAAAAAGGCAAAGCAAGTAATTTGGGAGTCACTCTCCCTTCCCCTAAGAGGCAAGTGAGCGCCTGGAGGGCGCAGTGGTCCTGCAGACTTAAGTTCCGGAGGCCGTGACCTTGGCCCTGTTTCAGAAGTTAAGCCGCCGCTGGGCGGGGGGCAGCATGGCGGTGTCAGCGATCACCGGCTTCTCGCTGGTCAGCCTCCTCAGCTTCGGCTACCTCTCGTGGGACTGGGTCAAGCCGGGCCACCAAGCTGATGGGCCTCGGGCCTCTGCCGACAAGCCTCCTCCTTCGCCCTCGCAGTCTGCGTCCCCACCTCAGCCCCACATCATCTTCATTCTCACTGATGACCAAGGCTACCACGATGTGGGCTACCATGGCTCAGACATCCAGACCCCCACCCTGGACCGACTGGCCGCTGAGGGCGTAAAACTGGAGAACTATTACATCCAGCCCATCTGTACCCCTTCTCGAAGTCAGCTCCTCACGGGCAGGTAAGTAGCATTTCTGCACTGCTCATCACGGGCCTAGGGAGCCAATGGCCTCGGGGAAGACCCTGCTTACCGAGTACTTACTTTTCCAGGACTAGCCTTTCTATATTTAGTGGAGCATTCCCTATTCACCTCCGGGCTCTTCTTTTAAAGTGCAAATATCTCTCGGAGGAGGCATATATTAATTCGCCTACATTTCAGTGTGAATGAATGTAGAATTATATAGATTAAAGTTTGCAAAGCGTTTTATGGCGTTATTTCATCTAAGTCTCACAACAACCAGGTAAGTTCTATAAGTCTCCAACACTTTACAGAAGTGAGAGAGCCTCAGAGATGTTAAGTGGCTTGCTGCCGGTCACAGAGCTAGTAAGTAGCAGAAGTAGTGAGGTCTTCCTAATTCCATTTCTGTCCTTTTCTCTAAACCAATAAATTTGTTTCTCCATCAATCCACATTCTCTAGGTGCAAGTCTACCTCCAGGCACTCTATTTCACTCATTTACACCATAACTAACATTTGCCTTTTCTTAATCTTTGGATTTGTATGGAGTTTTGACTTTGCATTTATTTCTCTGCTGATGTCATATCATATAATTGCTTAGATTCTGGAAGGGAAAGTGAGGCAGGTGACCTTGCCCAGCCCTTCCTCATTTAAATCCAATTCACTTGCATGTCATGGTCCTCTTCCAGAATGAAGGGCAAACAACAACTGCTGAATGGCAGAGTTGAGAGGGCCCTTACAATGATGAACTTTCAGAGTGGGAAAGGATCTTGGAACAGAGACTATTAGAACTGGAAAGCACCTCTAGGTCAGTCAACTCCCCTCAACTGAGAAACTTAATCAAGTTCACACTGCTACTTAGTTGCAGGATCAGAAAGATGAAATTAAGTCACAAAATCTCAGAGTTGGAGAAGATCTTGAAAATCATTTAAGACCTTCAAACACCTAGTACAGTATAAGAATACTGTCCACAGCATTGCTGACATATGGTCATCAAAGCTTCTGCTAGAACCCTTCCAGAAGCTGGGAACACAGTGCTTCAAAAAGCTTCCTAGTCTATTCCCCCATAGCTCTAATTATTAGACTCTTGCTTGCTTGTTTGATTGATTGATTATGGGAAGCAGAAATCCTCTTGTCTGTCACTTCCACCCACTGGCCTTAGTTTTGTTTTCTGGAGTTAGAACAAAGTTAATCCTTCATTCATATAAAAATATTTGAAAAAGGCCCTCAAAGTCTTCTCCTCTCTAGACTAAAAAACCCCCAACTGAATTTCTTCATCCATTGCTCATAAATGGCATGGATTCCAATTGCCTCATCATCTTGGTTATCCTCCTCTGAACTTGTTCCACTTTGTCAACATTCTTCCTAAAATGTGGCAACAAGAACCAAACAAAATTCTTCAGATGGAGTCTGGCTAAGTCAAAAGAGAGTAGGACTATCTCTTCCTTTGATCTTGACACTGTGCTTCCATTCATGCTGTCTATGATGACATTAGATTTTTTTGGCAATCCTGTTATGCTGTTGACACATACTGAACTTGTGGTCAACCAATATCCCAAGTCTTTCTTCTATGAGTGGCTCTTTAGTTAGGACTAGTCCATCTAGAACCTGTGCAGTTGAATTTTTAAACCTAAGTGTAGGACTTTACATTTATTCAATTAGATTAAACTCAGCAAACACATATTAAGAGCCTATTATCTACAAAGTGCTGGGTTAGTCACTGCATGTTTAAAGACAAAATGAAACTATCAGTTGTCCTCAAGGAGTCTCCATTTCACTTCAATATGTTTATTCCATTGTTTTAGTGTGACTAGTCTTTTGGATCTTGGATTTTCTCTCCACTATATTAACCATATTCTATTATTAATACAACTGCAGATTTGATAAGCAAGTCATTTCTGTTTAAGTTATTGATTAAAAACAAATCCTATAGCTGCCTATTTCTTCTAGAATAACACAGAAATTCCTTATCCTGGCATTTAGAGCCCTTCACAGTCTGACTTTAGTCTACATTTTCAAATTTATTTCAAATAACTTTCCTTCACATATATTGTGTTCCAGTTAAACTGACCTCCTTGCCATTTCTTGCACCCAAAATATCATCTCTCATCTCCAGACCTTTGCACAAGTCTGGAATACATGTTTTCCTCACTTCTACTTCTTAAAATTTCTTCTTTCATGTTTCATTTAGCTCATGTCATCATCTTCTCAATTAGGCCTTCTCTGACATTTTGGTGAATTTGCTGGACATGTTTTGTGTTTACTTGCTTGTGTTCATGCCATTTCTCGGCCCTCCTCCCACTTCCCAACAGAACATTAGATCCTTGAGGGCAGGGACTGTTTTTTTCTCCAGTATCTAGCACAGCACTCGACATATACTAGATTCTAAAGAAATAGTTGTTGAATGAATGAAGGATGGAGGAATAATGTTGACTAGGACAAGATTAAATAAAGAGTCCTGGGATTACCACCAAGGCTACATCCATGTGAAATAAACAGATGAACACTCTTTAGTTTTGGTCCTCTAGTCAACTATTTTTGGACACAATTTAAGAACTGATAAGTTCTTAAGAGAAAAGAACAATTTTTTGGGTGTGTGTGTGATTAAAAGTCAGTGTAAATCTTTTTGAAAAGCTCCATTATATTCCTCCTAATATTCATTTGTCTCTTTCTTTCTTCCTTTTTTATTTCCCTTTCTTCCTTTGCCCCATTCATCCCACTCTTCTTCCCTCCCTTCCTCTTCTCCCTCCCACCTTCCCTCCTTCCCATCCTTCCTCTCTCCCTCCCTTCTTTCTTCCCTCCTTCCTTCTTTCCCTCCCTCCCTTCTTCCTTCTCTTCCTCCCTCCCTTCTTCCCTTCTTCCTTCTCTCCCTCCCTCCTTCCCTTCTTCCTTCTCTCCCTTCCTCCCTCCCTTCTTTCTCTCCCTCCCTCCTTCCCTTCTTCCTTCTCTCCCTCCCTCCCTTCTTCCTTTTCTCCCTTCCTTCTTTCCTTCCTTCCCTCCTTCCTTCTCCCTCCTTCCCTCTCTTCTTCCTCCCTTCCTCCTCCTTTTCCTTCTTCTCTTCCTCCTCCCTCTCTTTCTCCTCTTCCTTTTCCTATCTCTCCCTCCCTTCCTCCTTCCTTCCTTCCTTCTTCCTTCCTTCCTTCCTTCCTTCCTTCCTTCCTTCCTTTTCTTCCTTCCTTCTTTCCTCCTCCCTTCTTTCTTTCCTTCCTTCCTTTCCTCTTCCTTCCTTCCTTCTTTCCTCCCTTCCCTCCTTCTTTCCTTCCTTCCTCCCTCTTTCCCTTCCTCCCTTTTCCCCTCTCTCCCTTCCTCCCTCCTTCCCTTCCTCCCTTCCTTCCTTCTTCCCTTCCTCCATTCCTCTCTCCTGTTATCCCCCTCTCCCTTCCACCTCCTTCCTTCTTCCCTCCCTTCCTCCCTTCTTTTTAAAAGTGGTATATTTTCTCTATTAAATTCTATAAAAACAATGGAGGGGGGGGGAGGGCTAACCAAAAGGATTGAACCCTTTCAGTTCAACACTGTCAGGAGATGAAGTGGAAGAAGATCTAATGTTCAAGAAATCAGTCAGTTGACAAGTGCTTATTAAGTAACCTCTTTGTGCCAGACACTGTGCTAAATGCTGATGATGCAAAGAAAATCAAGAACATAAGGCAAAAGGGAATCTGAAGGTGAGATGAAAAAATTCTGAGAAATAAGTAGATCTAGAGTTATGGTATCAATTGGGAGGGAAGGAAAACTATTTGAGGATTGGGGAGAGGATCTACTGGGGTTTCAGGGACAGGATGGATGGCTAAGGATTGTAGTGTTTGGAGAGGGGTGCTGAGGAGAGCAGAAGGGAAGGGGTGGGTGAGGGTGAACAGCTTAAAGGAGGAAATGAAATCAGGGAAGTTGATGAAGGGTGCTTTCATTTATTCCTCTCCAATCCCACCTCCAGACCCCACAGAGGCTTCCTCAGCTTAAATACAAATCAAATCAACCTCTGTTTTCTATTCTCTGCCTCTTGGGAACTTCTTCATCTTACCCCCAGCTGCTCTGGTTCCCTTTGTTATAGTTCTCCTAGCTCTCAGGATCCTCTTCAGTGTCCTCTTTGTCATCCTCTTCTTCCTCCTCTTCCTTTACCACCTCCTCCTCTACCACTTCTTTGTTTCTTGTCTTCCCCCTCATTTTATTTCTTCTCTTTCAGACCCCTGAGGCTAAACTTGACTGCATTCCCCACACAGACAGTGGATTTAAATGAGGGAAGGCTCATAAGTGCAAAGAATGTAATGATCCTTGCTCAAAATAAGTTTACATTTTAATGGAGAAGACAAGTACTTATATAAATAAAGCACAGATATAAAATAAGTTATGCAAATATATACAAAATAGTTAAGTATATGATAGTTATGTTCTGTTTTGTTAGGTTATGTTGCATGTACCTCATTCACTAAAGTTCTATTCTGATACTTTCTCATGACATAGAAGTGAGCAGGGGTTATCAAAGGCTAAATCAGCAGAACACAGATTTGTCCAGGTCTTTACTGGGAAGGTTACACATGCATGGCTGGTGATAGACCACTGCTGGGCGTGCCTGTCCTGGCACCAGTCTAGATAAGAATGGAGACTCTTATCACCAGAGAATCAGGAATTGTTTAGTTATAGCAGATCTCCTAAAGCACAGCAGGAGAGGAAGGGGGAGGGAGCTAATCTGTGGCAGAGGAAGGACTCCCACAGATGGAATCCTGTTTCTTTCAAAGCCTTGGGTGTGCCTGGTCTGTGTGTTTGTGTTGTTGTTTTCTTGTTTGTCCTTTATTCTACAAGAGGACCATGACATCAGGTAGGGGATGCCATGACCTGCAAATTAATTGGATTGAAGTGAGGGAAGCTGTGCAAAGTCATCAGCTTTACTTTCTCCTTCAGAGCCATCTGTGTCCAGTGGTAAACTCTCATTAATTGACCAATAATAGGTTCCAGGCCAAACCCAGTTGGTCGTTGTTTTGGGCCCTGATTGACTGAAAGTGAATGTAAATAGCAACTGTTTCTATTTTGGACAGAAATCCCAAGGGTCTTTCCCTTCCAGAAACATATACACATATTTACTTTAAAAAAAAAAAAAAAAAAAAACCGAGATAAAAGAGGCCATTCTCCGCCTCATTTCTTACCTAGCCTTAATTACTGACTGGATATTGCCTCAGACACAGACTCAGGCAACCCAAGGCTTTGAAAGAGACAGAATTCCATCTGTGGGAGTCCTTCCTCTGCCACAGATTAGCCCCCTCCTCCTCCTTCTCCTGCTGTGCTTTAGGAGATCTGCTATAGCTAAACAATTCCTGATTCTTTGGTGATAAGAGTCTCCATTCTTATCTAAACTGGTGCCGGGAGAGGCACGCCCAGCAGTGATCTATCACCAGCCACACATGTGTAACCTTCCCAGTAAGACCTGGACAAATCTGTGTTCTGCTGATGTAGGGGCTTTGATAGCTCCTGCTCACTTCTATGTCATGAGAAAGCATCAGAATAGAACTTTAGTGAATGAGGTACATGCAACATAACCTAACAAAACAGAACATAACTATCACATAAGTAGTTATTTTGTATATATTTGCATGATTTACTTTATATTTGTACTTTATTTATAAAAGTACTTGTCTTCTCCATTAAAAGGTAAACTTATTTTGAATAAGGGTTATTACATTCTTTGCATTTGTACTTCCAGAGTTTAACACAATACCTGGCATCTAGTAAGCATTTAATAGATACTTGTTGGTTGACATAACACAACACAACATGATAACATGATACAATATAACACAATATAATATGATACAACATAACATAACATGATACAATATAACACAATATAACACGATACAACATAACATAACATTATTACAATGCATAGTCAATAGGAGGCCGACTTTGTAGTGAGGAAGAACTGGCTTCAAATCCCTATATATATTGCCTATGTGACCATTTATTCTCTTAGTGTCTCAGACAACCCAATAAGACTAAATTATAGGTGAACTGCCAATCTGTAGCAGTTGAGGGCATTTCTACAGTGGGAGTTCCCCAAATGACTGAAATAAGGAAAGTCTTGACCAAAAAAAATTCTAAAACAAAGCTATACTATAATAGAGGCAGTGTGGTATAGGATAGAGGACTGGGAGTGATTTTGCAAGATACTAGTTCCAAGGCTGATTCTGGTACTTTCTGAGTGTGTGGGCAAGTCTTGTAAGCTTGATGAACTTTAGGCAACTTATTTACTAAATCATAAAGATAATAGTTTTAGAGCTGAAAGGGACATGGGATGTGTTATTTAATCCAATCTCCTAATTTTGCGCTATATGGAGGGCACTCTACAAATAAAGAGTTCCCTGCACTCACAAAATTACAGCTCTTTTATGGTGTGTAATACTGGAGAGGAAGTTGGCCACCAGGACCTGAGTATTTTTGGCCAGAGTTCTCTCATAGCACAGTTTTGATCATCGAATCATCTCCTTGCTGAGATAATTATCCTCAGAGCATCCTGCTGCCACCAGGATAAAGCCCAAATTCCTTTCCTTCGCTGTAAGAAGTCTACATGTCCAGCTCTGTATACTCTCAAACTCAGTGCCCTAGACAAACTAGGTTACTTTCCCTCTTCACACATGGAACTCTTCTCTGACTCTTAAGTCTTTACTATGATACTACTCACACTTGTGTGTTTCTCCTTCTCCCTATGTCTACCTGTCATAATCCTACCTTTCTTTTTTTTAAACCTTAAAATATGTAAATTTATTTGAACAATCTGGAAGGAGATATATGTATTTTTAAAAATTATTTTTAATTTATGGAACAAAACAAGCATTTTCAAAGCAGTAAAGTAAAAAAAAAATATTGCACATGAAACCACAGATCTGCTATGTACAACTTATTATTCCTTTCAAATAGACAACAAAATTATCATGTAAATTTATTTTTTTCCCTTTTCCCTCTACCTCTTGTTAAAGAGATGTCTACCATTAGACACAAATAGTTATATATATGTAAAACTATTCTATACATATTTCTATTTATCTATTTTCTTTATCTGGATGCAGATGGTGTCTTTATATGTCCTTTATAGTAAATTTGGGTATTTATAATAATCAAAATAACTTATTCTCTCAAAAATGTTCTTAAAACAATATTGCTATTCCTGTATACAATGTTCTCTTGGTTTTGCTCATTTCATTTTTTATTTTTTCATGCAAGTCTTTTCTACAATCATTAAGTTAATCATTTCTTATTTCTACCTGACTTCCTTTTGGTTCTCTCCTTCCTTACTCCCCCACTCTTCCTTTCTTTCTCAGCAATATTTTATTTTTCCAAATACATGTAAAAATAGTTTTCAACATTCATTTTTGTAAGACTTTGTATTTCAAATTTTTCTCTCTCCCTCCTTTACCTCCTTCTCCCCAAGATAGTGAGCAATCTGATATAGGTAAAACATTCTACTTGACTTTTAATGTTCAATTGATATATCACATCTGCTACGAAGCCTTCCCTTATCCTTTCTTCACTTTCCCACTCCTCTGCCTTTCAAGCCAATAGTGATTTCCCCTTCCTGGAATCTTATATCATATTTTGTTTCAGTATTTCATGCATTCTTATTCTATCTTGTATCAGAATCACATTCTTCTTCAAAGCCTCATTGTAATATATGGTGATTCTGGGTTTTCTAAGACTACTCTACTGGGTGGTAAGTTATGGCAGGTCTTACTGTGCTGGAAAGTCTTTCAGTATGGGCTTGGTAACAGATGCTATATCTATTCTCTGAGACCCAATTGGCCAAACTGAGAGAGACTCATTACCAAGTTGGCTCTAGGTGATCAATCCCCACTGATAGAATTGTGTATAATTGATGTATAAGTATTATAGTTATTACATCTTATCTTTTCTACTTGACTCCAGAGGATAGAAGGGACACTGACTAATTATCTTTGTATTTATCATAGCAGTTAACACAAGGCCTTGCATATTGATATCTGTTTTTTAATATCACCATTTCCAAATTTTCTTCACCCTTGCCCTTTGCAATAAGTCATTCTTTTATAACAAAGAAGAAAAAAATAAGAAAAAAGAAGCAATCCAGAAAAATCTATCCCCTTATAACTATGTTTAATAATATATGCAATGTTCTACCCCCATAATCTACCATCTTTGCAAAGAAGGAAAGAGGTGAGATAGTAGCTACTTAATAGATGTTTATTGAATGCATATAAGGATTTAGCCTAAATTGAACTCACTAGGATGGGTAACATCTCCACAGTTTGCCAAAGCATATCTTCAGGTGATGAGGCTCCTGGGTAGAAAGGGTCTAAGCATGCTCTTTCCCATACAACAAAGGGCCAAAAGAACAATCCTCCCTCCTCCATCTCATTCTTCTAACTTTCAGATTTGGAAAGTGTTTAGAATAGACAATGCAAAGATGAAAGAGACCTTATGACAATATTAAAATTGGAAAGGACTTTAGAATATAAAAAGTCAGAGCCAGAATGGGCCTTAAAAAATACAATTTAGAATATTGGAATTAGAAGGAACCTTCACAATATGAAAAATCAGAGCTTGAGAGGACCGTAAAAAATGAAATGTCAGAGCTGAAAAGATCTTTAGACTATAGAATGTCAGAGCTGGAAGGGAATTTAGTCATTCCCTGCTCTCCCTGAGTTTGTTAATGGGAAATTTGTCTAGTCAAATCTTTTGTTGTTCAGTCATTTTTATTTGTGTTGAACTCTTTGTGACCCACCTACCCCCACTTTGGGGTTTTCTTAGCAAAGGTACTGTAGTGATTTGCCATTTCCTTCTCTAGCTCATTTTACAGATGAAGAAACTGAGGCAAACAGGGTCATTCAGATAGGAAGTGCCTGAAGGTGGATTTGAAATCCAGGTCCTCCTGACTCAAGACCTGACCCTCTATTCACTGTGCTACCTAGCTCTTTGTCCCCGCCACTTAATTTACTAATAGGGAATTTATCTAGTTAAACCCTCTCATTTTACAGATGGGGAAACTCAGGACATAAATGAGGAAAGGGCTCATAGTTAGTGTTATAGCTAGGATTAGAGAATAGCCTTCCTGACTTCTAGTTTAGGGGTCTTTTCACTTGCCAGGCTTTCCTTTTTTATTTAGGGAGGGACGCTTTTGGAATGTAAGCTTCTTGAAAACAGATTATCTTGCTTTTCCATTTGTGTTCTCAGCTAAATTAAGCACATAGTGAATGCTTGATGATAATGATTGCTAAGATTTGTATAACATTTTAAAGTTTGCAAAGTGCTTTACAAAAATTAACTCATTTTATCCTCACAACTCTTGGAAGTAGGAGTTTTCATTAACCTGATTTTACAGATGAGGAGACTGAAGTAAATAGAGGTTAAGGACGCAGCCAGGGTGACACAGGTAGAACGTTTGCAAATTTGAACCCAGGATACTAGGTCTGGCCCTCTATTGGCTACACATTTGTTGTTCAGTCATTTCAGGCTTGTCTGACCCTTTGTGACCCTATTTGGGGTCTTCTCAGCAAAGATACTGCTATGGTTTGCCCCTTCCTTCTCCAGTGGATCCTTTTGTCAGAGGCTAAATGACTGCAGGGTCACAAGGTGAGGCTGAGGCTGCATTTGAATTCCTGTTCCTGCCTCTAGGCCCATGGCTCTATACATTGAGCCACTAGATGCCTTGTAAGTGTGCATTGAGCCTTAATAAATGCTTATTCATTCATGTATTCATTCATTCCATCTTCAGATCTGAGGTGAGCAAAAGAGAAGTCAGAGCCATGCTAATGTATTCGTGTTCTGCTTTTCTCCTCTCTTTTGCTGTGTTTTGCCAACCAGGTACCAAATCCACACAGGACTCCAGCACTCAATCATCCGTCCTCGGCAGCCCAGCTGCCTGCCCCTCGACCAGGTGACGCTGCCGCAGAAGCTGCAGGAAGTGGGTTACTCCACTCACATGGTGGGCAAATGGCATTTAGGCTTCTATAAGAAGGCTTGTCTGCCCACGCGACGGGGCTTCGACACCTTCCTGGGCTCCCTGACTGGCAACGTGGACTACTACACCTACGACAATTGTGACGGGCCCGGGGTGTGCGGCTATGACCTTCACGAGGGGGAGAGCGTCGCCTGGGAGCAGAGTGGCCAGTACTCCACGCTGTTGTACGCCCAGCGGGCCAGCCAGATCCTAGCCAGTCACAACCCCCGCCAGCCCCTTTTCCTCTACGTCGCCTTCCAGGCTGTGCACACCCCGCTGCAGTCTCCCCGCGAGTACTTGTACCGCTACCGCTCCATGGGCAACGTGGCTCGGCGCAAATACGCGGCCATGGTGACCTGCATGGATGAGGCTGTGCGCAACATCACATGGGCTCTGAAGCGTTACGGTTACTACGACAATAGCGTCATTATCTTCTCCACGGACAATGGCGGCCAGACCTTCTCGGGCGGTAGCAACTGGCCTCTGAGGGGCCGCAAGGGCACTTATTGGGAGGGTGGGGTGCGGGGCATCGGCTTTGTCCACAGTCCGCTGCTCAAGAGGAAGAGGAGAACGAGCCGGGCGCTGGTCCACATCACAGACTGGTACCCCACGCTGGTGACGCTGGCCGGGGGCAGCGTGTCTGAGGCCGACGGGCTGGACGGCTACGATGTGTGGCCAGCCATCAGCGAGGGGCAGGCTTCTCCCCGCATGGAGATCCTGCACAACATTGACCCTCTCTACAACCACGCCAAGCACGGCTCCCTCGAGGGTGGCTTTGGCATTTGGAATACGGCAGTGCAGGCTTCTATTCGAGTTGGTGAATGGAAGCTGCTGACCGGGGACCCTGGCTACAGTGACTGGATCCCCCCACAGACTCTGGCCAACTTCCCCGGCAGCTGGTGGAACCTGGAGCGGTTGGCAGATGGCACCCGCCAGTCCGTGTGGCTTTTTAACATCAGTGCTGATCCCTATGAACGCGAGGACCTAGCGGCCCAAAGGCCCGATATAGTCCGTTCCTTGTTGGCTCGGCTGGCATATTACAATCGGACAGCCATCCCGGTGCGCTACCCCGCTGAGAATCCTCGAGCCCACCCTGACTTCAATGGGGGTGCCTGGGGTCCGTGGGTTAGTGAGGAGGAAGAGGAAGAGGAAGAGGAAGAGACTGGGGAAGGGAGGGGCCGGGCTTCTCATCGGGGCAGAAAAAAGTGCAAAATTTGTAAACTTCGCTCCTTCTTTCGCAAGCTCAACACCAGGCTGATGTCCAATCGCATCTGACAGGGGGTAGATTGGGGGTGGGGGTCTGCAATTTCAGGTCTTCCACCAGGGCTCCTATTCATGACTGGGAAACCCTTAAAGAGACTACTGGTATCTAAGCAAAAGAAAAATGGGGGCTAGCTCAGCTGGCTGGGGTAAGGGAGTGCCTTGGGCATAGTCTATGAAATGGGAATATCCCTCAGGGCTGGGATGTCAGACACAACCTGACTGGTGGTGATACTTGCTGATTTGTTCAGTTCCATAGTTGCCATGCTCCTGGAACTTAGCAGAGATGAAGGGATAGGAATGTGGGTTCAGGACCTGACCTTAGAACTATTTCTATCCCTGAACCATCTGAGGCTACACTTGGAGGGAAGAATGGAGTTTCTCTTCCAGGATCATCTTGTCTTCACCCAAATAAAGGTTTTTCCCCCAGCTTTAGCCGATGAGAGCAAGGTTGGGGCCAAGAGAGGGTGTGAAGGGCTAAAGTATAGGCAAAGTAGTCATGAGAGGGTGGGTGAGCACCCCTTGGGCCTGCTACTGAAGGTGGTCTATATGAGAAGGGAAGGTGGATTCGGTAGCCTGGGATGTCCCTTTCATCTCTCTGAATCTGATTCTAAGATCTGAGAGCTTCCTCCATCTAACTAGCGTCTGACAAATGGGGTGCTGCTGTTGGCAAAGGAAATGATTATCAGTGACTCTTTGGCATGTGCAAGCACGCAAGACAATAAGCGTTAAGTATCTACTGCGTACCAGGCTAAGCAAATGATCCTGAGCACACGCAAACATGTATAGAGGTGAGGTCATTGTACAAACGGGTGTAAATATGGGTGGCGTCAATGATACACACCTACATGTAGTCTGTCCTGTGTGTGCCCTGGGGTTGCGTGGGGGAAGGGAAGCTGGGCATAGAAATGGGAGAAACTGGATGCATATAAGTATATCCATGTGTGTATGCACACGTGTTTGCACCCCCCCGAGGGGCAGGCACACGGGGGGTGGGGGTTAAAAGCCTCTAATGTACAGTGCGTTTTCATTCTGCACAGCCTGTTCTATGTTTCTCCCTCTAGGTTCCAGTCGGTGCTGCATGTGTAGGCGATGGCTCTGCTGTGAATTTTGAAAATAGTTATTTTTGTCTCTGGCAAATGAGGCCTGTTAGGACTTGTCAGCTTAGGGATGAGCTGCAGGGGGTGTGGGGGGGAGGGGTTTTGCTGTCACAAAACCACATTCATTTAAAACCGGTCACTGAAGGATTTTGACAGAGCCTGGGGGCCAGGGGCCAAGGGGAATAGACTGAGCAGCAGGGAGAGCGTGGGGAGGATGGGGATAGAGGAAGAGCAGCCCCTCCTCTTCCCTCCAGTTCCATCTTTCTTCCCCTAAAAGTGAAACACCAGATTGGTTTTGCCCTAGGGCTGGTAGGAAGAGGTCTGCTTGGGAAGGTGGAAGATCAACATCTAAAGGAATAGTTTTACCTGGGGGAAAGACAGGTTCTTATTAGGGGTTGCCCCGTATTGTGGCACAGATTGGCCAACGTTGACACATACAATTTCTGGAGGTGGGAAGTCTCCCCCTTCCCTATCTTCCTCACCAAAGATTAGGGGACTGAGGAGGGACACCATGATGAAGGGACCCTGAGAGTGGCTGACAAGAGGAGGCTGGTGATTGCTCTGGGAACAAAGGGCTTCTCACTGAAATGATGGGCCTGATGTGGATCAGCCCCATAAAGACCCCTAATTGCTCTGGATCACTCTACCTAATCTAGGTTTTGCTTGAGGCCTCACTGGTTTCTTCAGAATGTGTTAAACTCATCACAATGCTGTTAATGTGCCTTGGAGGGACACAGGTCCAATAAAGCATGGATGGCCGACACTATTCTGCTGCTCTTGCAGTTTGCTTACTATTCTGGCCCTCCCCTTTTCTCTCTTTAATGTCGTCCTCCCTGCCCTCAGAAAAAACGACAGCAGTATTTTGCTAGTGGCCACTGTTACCTACCTCTTATCCTATGGAAAAATAGGCAAAATCCGTCAAGCATTAACTGAGCACCTAGCACAGGCAAGTCACTGAACTATGTCCAGGGGATACATAGTGAATAAAGTCCTTGCCCTGTCCCTCAAGGATGTGACATTTGACTGGACAGCCAGAAGGTATCTTGGGATGAGGGAACTATTTTTCTCTTCTTCCCTCTACTCCCACTCTTAAACACAGTGAGTAGGAGGCAGTATTACACGATGGAGTAGATCATTTCTCCCATCCTAGAAGTCGGGAGATCTGGGATCTAATTCCCTGCCCCACCCCCGACTCAAGATGACTTTGGACACATCACTCCCCCTACTTATGACTTTCTTTCCTCATCTGTAAAATGGAATTGGAAAATAGATGATCTCTAAGGTCCTATCCAGCTCTGAGATGTTCCCAGGACACAAAATTGACTTTGACCTGATCTTAGAGGTGAATGACTCTTAAGCCAGTCTCCTTAGAGGAAGCATATCAATTGAGGGATAGTGAATAACATCCTGGACTCAAGAGTCAAGAGCTGAATTCAAATCCTACCTCCAACACTTAGCAATGGGACTATGGATGAATCATTCCTATTCAATGAGACAGTTTCCTTCTTTGTAAAATGAGATGAAAAATACCTGTCGCACCTACCTCACAGGATTGTTGTGAGGTTCAAATGAAATGTTTGTAAAGCCTAAATAAATGTCACTTATCATTCCTTCAACTGTTCTCTGTCTCTAAGGCAGGATAGACAAGTTCTTTGCTTCAGTGGGGACACCCCTTCTGGCATGTGTCCCCTGGGGCTGCCAACAGAGACTTCCTTGTGACTGGTGTTGACCACTGGGTGGCAGCGAGTCCTAGAAACTGGCTTTTTAGTTGTAAGAGCAGAGACCAAAGGGATAGTCACCTTCCCAGCTGGGCCCTAACCCTCCAGGCTATTTCCTACTAATCCACAAATTAGGTGCCTGCAAGTACAATCTGGAGAGATGGACCCTGAGAGCAGGAGCTTTGCTTCCTGCGAGTTCTGTGAAGGCAGGACTGTCTTTTAGCCCCTTTTTAAATGCATTTAGCACAGTGCCTGGCACACAGTAGGTGCTTAATATTTACTTTTTTGGACCAACTGCTTCTCTGCCTCGATAGGTACCTAACCTGCTATAAGACTTGGTGGTGCATGAGAAAAGTGCTAAGAGAGAAAGGAAACAGGGAAAGAAGAGTCAGAGAGATGAGGGGAGATTGAGAAGAGGGGAAAACTTAGGTCCTGTTTTCTAGGATACATTCATTGCCTCTCTTCCCCCTACTCAGGGCAGTGGGATTTGTATCCTGTGAGTCTTTGAGTGGAGAAAGTAGAATTGACTTGAGCAGCCCCAGGTTTATCAGTATTATGACTTGGTTTCCAGAGGATAGACCCCTGGGCTCAGAGAGTGGACCCTTCTCAACTCTGCATGACTACTTACTTCCCTGTCATAGGGCAGTCAAGGAGCCAAGCAAGGCAGAGGCAGTTCCCTGGCTATATGCTGGCTCCTCTATAGGGCCACCTAATTGAATTTCCTTTTATTTTCTTTACTCTTCCCTATCTCCTGTCCCAAAGAGGCAATATGGTTCAGCGGAAAACATGTTGGATTTGATCTCTGGGTTCAAATCTTACCCCTAGATATGTCACCAATATGACACCAATATGATCAGTTTATATCTAGAGGTCCAAAACTTGTAAAATGAGGGCATTAAATGGACAACCTTGGAATTCTCTTCTATTTCCAGATCTAGAATCCTTTCCTCCGGAAGAAATAAAATGGAAATGAAAAAAATGTTCTCCCCCACTTTTTTTATTCTGCTGAGGCAATTGGGGTTAAGTGACTTGCCCAGGGTCACACCGCTAAGAAATGTTAAGTGTCTGAGACTAGATTTGAACTCAGGTCCTCCTGACTTCAGGGCTGGTGCTCTATCCACTGTATCAACTAGCTGCCCCTGCCTTTTGTTTTAAGGAAGAGAGTAGAAGGTACACACTATAGGTCAGTGTGGTTGCCTTTGAATCATGGAAAAATTGTAGAACATATTTTGTTTCTTTTTCAATTTTTTTATTAGCTTAATGATGTTATGATAGAGCTGCCTTGGAGTCAGAAAAACCTGAGTTCAAATTTGTCCTTAGATATCTATAAATTATGTGACCTCGGGCTTCTATTTCCGGCAACTATAAAATGGAGGAAATAGTACTTACCTACCAGGTTATTTTGAGGGTCAAACGGGATGATACTTGTGAAGTGCTTAGTGGCACATAGTAGGCACTTAATAAATTAATAAATTTCCTTCTGTCTCTTACTCAGAAAGCTACTCCTTATAACAAAGAGTAAAAAAAGAGGGGGAAAGCAGTTGAGCCAAATTAACCAAAAGAGCAACTGACAGTAGATGCTATATCTCTGCCTAGATATAGTCCCTCATCCCTGCAAAGAAGGGAGGGAGTTGTATTTTTCCTCTCTCAGAATCAAGCTCGGTCATTATAATTGTACAGTGTTCAAGGTTTTTTTTTTAAATTTTCATTGTTTTTTTTAAATTTTTATAGTTAGAACATACTTGTCAAAGTACAGTGAACATTTAGAAAGAAAAGCTGCAATCACAAAAAGCTAGCATGTCATCATTGAGACTACGTCATGTCAGACTAACCTAATTTCCTTTTTTTTTTTTTTTTTTTGAAAGGGTTACTAGATCAAAGGAATTCTGTACATATAGTTTACCTAGATCTGAGCAAATTGTATGATGAAATCTCTCTTGCTATTTTTCGGATGAGATGAAGATATGTAGGTTATGTAAAATACAATTAGGTGGTTTTGGAGCTGACCAAATGGCTAATTGCAAAAGGTAATTAGTTCCATGTCAGCTTGGAAGGAGGTGTCTAATGGAGGATATAAGGGATCTGTCAGTAGTTCCATATTGTTTAATATTTTATCAACTACTTGAATAAAAAACATGAAAAAGTGATTCTAAGTTCAGCATGATAGCTGATATATAGGTCAGAATTAGGATCCAAAAGGATCTTGAAAGACAAGAATGTTGGGCTCAATCAAATAAAATAAAATTGAATTAGGAGACATGTCCATCTTGTTCAATTGGTTCAGGTTAACTTCCCATGTTTAGCATAAGAGAGAAATGACTTGATAGCAGTTTGTTTGAAGAAAGGTGTTTTTAATATTTGGGAGGAGGTTTTAATTGGTTGTATGTTGATATAAGTCAGTAGTATGACAGGGCAGTCAAAGATAATGCGATATTAAGTTACATTATAGAGTCATAATGTCAAGAATGAGACATGTTCTACTTTGCTTTGGTCAGATCATTCCTGGAATACTCTGGGTGCCATATTTGAAGAAAGATTTTAATGAACTAGACAGTGTCCAGAGGAAGATAGCTAGTATGGAAAAGCCTTGAGATCATAGCACATGAAGATCTGTTGTTCTTCAGCCTGGAGAGAAGACTTAGCAGGAACATGGTGATCATTTTCAAGAATTGGAAAAGCTGTTATGGCATTGAGATTAGATGATGGCTTCAGAAAGCAGAAGCCGGGACAATGAGTGGAAGTTCTTTTAGGAAGGAAATATTAGGATGACATTGGGTAAACCTCCCAACCACCCAAGTTGTCCATAACCTTGAATCAGCTCTCAAGCTGTTGTTGAATCATGTCTAACTCTTCATGACTCCATTTGGGATTTTCTTGGCAAACCTGTCTGGTTTGCCATTTCCTTGTCCAGCTCATTTTACAGATAAGGAAACTGAGGCAAATAGGGTTAAGTGACTTGCCTAGGGTCACTTGGGTAGTAAATGCCTGTGACTGGATTTTAATTCAGATCCTCCTGACTCCAGGGCTGGCACTCTATCCATTGTGCCAGCTAGCTGCCACTCAATGGTCAATTGTTAAATTTTTCATGTGAATATTTGTACCTCAGAAGCAAATGCTACAAACCAGGGCTTGATTTATTGCTCTGTAGATTGTTTAGACTTTTAAAAAAAGATGGAGAAAATATTAATAATTCAAGTTAAACTTAAAAGTATATGGAGCATGTATTTTTTAATTTTTAGAGAGCTAGTGGTTAAATATTTATCAACACATCCCTGATTGTTTTGGTGAAGAATAGAATCCTTCTGAATGTGGTTTTTTGAGTAAAGACTGGATGACCATTCTTTTTATAAATTGTAAGGTGGGGATAGGAGGTATAGAGCTACAGAACTCTTGTTCACATGTGTTGTATTCAGTGATGTCTGAGGTCCCATCCAATTTTGAAATTCTATAGTTCTCTCTGATTAATAATGAGAGCTCCCACTTCTGTAGTGTTTTAAAATTTGCAAAGCACTTAACCTTATAAAAGCCTTGTGAAGTGTATAGTGTGTGTAGGTGTTATTACCTTAATTTTACAGAAGAAATAGATGATGTAAGCAAGTAGCTCAGGATCCCATAGCTAGTAAAGGTTGGAGCCAGGACTTGAATCTAAGACCACTACAATCTTCATTGCCCCCTTTGGATGTCTTCCCTGTCTCCTTATGAATCACTTCTCTGCTCCTTTTTGTCCCCCTTCCTTAAATTCCTCAATGAGATAAGCCCTTACTCCTGGAGATTCATTCTGCAAACTTTCTTCTCCATCTAGGTTCACAAAGAATAGCTTCCAAGTGCATGGGGGATCAGGGGAACTGAGAATTGGTGGTGGTGGTGGGAGCTCTAGTATTGGGAGACTGGCCATCTGAATTTCTTTGTGTCCACGGGGACACTTAAGAAAGGATCGACAGACAGACTCACATGTCACTACCCTGGCCAATGATGTAGAGGTGCTTCTTTGAATCCAAACATATGTCTCTGTATTGTCATATAGATAGGAAGTCATATTTCCATGTTCCTGTAACCTCACATGATTTGAAAGCCAGGAAGCATATTTATTTTGATCTCAAAGATTGCCCCCTGGATACAGTAGGAAGTTTAGACGGCCACAGCACTAAAGTGAACATACCAGTATGGCAAAGTAGGGACCTGATGGGCTTGGGTGCTTCTGCTCAGCCCATGGTGAGCATGCTCAGACAGCTACACACATGTTTGCCAGATGTCAGCATGCACATGGTATGAGTGCCAGCGGCTATAATTATCCTTTCCTGCTCTCACTGATGAACAAACACAAGCTGGCTTCTTGTCACTGCTGCCATGGATCAATGGGCACTATTGACAGTGCCCTCTTCCCCTCCATCCCTCCTCTCTGTCTCATGGATCTGGTGGGCAGGAAAATTATCTATACATTTGCAGTAATCCTCCTTTATCAGGAGCAGTAATTGTATATATAGTAAGGTGAGGGAATGATGAGTCAATCAGAGGACCAGCTCTCTTCTGCTGCCTAAGCCAGTCAGAGACCCACCCTCTTCTGCTGTCTTTTACAGATGAGAATTCACTTCTTTTAAGTTAGAAGATGATCCAGCTAGTGATCCTCCTTTTTCCATGGGCTTCCCCTACTTCTGTCCCACGTCCACAGAAGAATTTTGGGTTTAGTTAAGATGACTTAGTCAAGAGAACCTATTTGTCTAATCTCCCTCTTCCCTATCTCCCATCACCTAAACTTTCTCCTTCTCCCACCTCCTTGTCTCACCTCTTGCCACTGCCAGGAAAAGAAAGGAGGGACTTTTCAGGAAGTGAGGTAGAAGGAAGGGCAAGGGGAGAGGAAGGAAAATATGTATTTTGCATTACAAAGCCCTTATTTTTTTTCCTGCAACATCTATTATGAGATAGGCTTAACCACTATTTAAATATCTTCAGTGATAGGGAGTGCCTTAGTAAGAAGGTAGTACAATCCTTTGTTTGCTATGTCTTTTAGAAAGATTTTCCTTATATTGGTTTGAGGTTAGTTCAGCATTGACTTGCCCCACTTGTTCCTAAGTCTGCTCTTTGAGGTTGAGTAGAAAAGATCTGATTGCTTCAGATACTTGAAGATAGTGACCACAACCTCTCTAAACCTTGCTGATCTTCAAAAGGCACAATGTCTTGCTCCTTCATCATTCTGGTTATCTTCTTCTCTTGCCAATGTCCCCCCCAATAAGTGATGTCCAGAAAGGAACACAATATTCTACATATGGTGCAACCCTGATTCTGTGCAATCAAGATGGAATCATTTATTAATCTTTACCTATTTATATTAATGATGCCATATTCTAGATCTTTATTAACCTTGTGGTCAAGAAAGGTTCTCCCATCTCCAGATCTTTGTCACACAAAGTGGTACATGACTAGGTCTGGGGGCTAGCTAAGATGATTGTATTGTATAGCCCTAAATTATAGGGATCTGAGTTACAGTCAGGGGTGTGCGTAGGTTAATTGTTAAATTTTTAGAGTAAGCATTTACGCTTCAAAAATTAGCAATCTGAAAGGGCAGCTTGGTAGTGCAGTAGATAGAGTATCGGGCCTGGAGTTAAATAGACTCATCTTCCTGAGTTCAAAGCTGCCCTTGGACACTAGTTGTGTGACTCTAGGCAAGTCACTTTAATGGTTATTATACATTTACTGGCACATGGCTGGTTATAGCTCCAGTTCTACCATTGAATTTCTACATAATTTTGAACAAGTAACTTTTTTAGTTTCAATTTCCTCTTGTCTAAAATGAGAATGCTCAATTAAATATCTAAGGTTCTTTCTAACACTAACATTCTATATTCTAAAAGTCTCTTCATTGCTAATATTGTATGATTTGGTAAATCCTGGATTTCTAGGTGCATACAAAAACATACTCCATGAAAGAGGAAAGGAGGCATTAGGAACTTGGGGAGCTGTGAGATAAAAAGGGCCGCTTCTTTGGACTGGAGGCTAAGTATAGGAGATAGGTAGATATAAGGGGAAAATGGTGTTCTCTTTTTTAGTCTGATTTTCTTTGATTGAGCTGCTTAGTCTTTCACAGTGGTCACCTCTCCATCTCAACCTCCATTGCTCCAAATAGTCTACTTGGGCAAGGCATTTCCCCTAGGCACAGACAAGCTTCAATAAGGGATCCAAGTGGAGGAGCTAGGACATGAGGAGGTGGGAACCACAGGACATCTTGCCAGGTCTCTCATTCTGTGGTTGAGATTTCTGCCAAGCCCTGTTCTTATAGTTACATTCCTCCCCCTCTTTCCTTTACCCACCTCTTCCCTTACCCATGTTGCCAAAGAGCAACTGTCCTGCTCCTGGTGGGTACTGAAGGTGAAGGTAATAGCATATTCAGTATTTTGCTGCCCGTTAGCTGAGTGGCAGTCCTGTGCGATTAGGCACATGACAGGGCCGTCCTTTATGCTTCTGAATTGCTACGTTGGCGGGAGAAGGGAAAGTGTATTGTGTGCAAAAACAAAACCAAGTAGTTTTTCCTTTTTCTGAAGGTGGTGATGGTGCAATTAATGGCTGAGCCATTACCTCCTCCCTCTTTTCCTCCTCCCTCCCTGCTCCTCTCTTCTCCTTTCCTCTCATTCCCCTTTCTATCTCCCCCGCCCTCTTTGATTTTTTCCTTTGAAAATGTAGTTATACCTGATGAGTTCAATTCACCACCTGGAGGATCCTATCTCTTTAGGGGTTAGGCTGTTCCCTGTTCCCATCTCTCACTTCTAGGCAAGGGGCAAGGATTTCCTGCAGCTAGGAAAAGATGAGAGTGGGAGTAGGTAGGATGGTGTGTGTGTGTGTGTGTGTGTGTGTGTGTGTGTGTGTGGTGTGACAGAGCGAGACAGAGATAGAGAGAAACAGAGAGACAGAGACAGAGACAGACAGAGATTCAGAGAGAGAGAAAGCCAGAGAGAAAGAGAGACACAGAGAGAGACAGAGAGACACACAGAGAGAAACAGAGAGACAGAGACAGAGACACGCTTAGAGACAGAGACAGAGAGAAACAAAGACAAAGAGACAGAAAATAACAGACAGACAAAGAAAGGCGGACAGAACAGAGGACAGAGAGAGACAGAGATGCAGACAGAAAGACATAGAGACAGAGATACAGACAGAAACAGAGAGAGACAGAGACAAGATACATACACAGAGAGAGTGACAGAGAAAAAAAGAGAGACACACACAGAGAGACAGAGAGAGGCAGAAACAGAGACACAGACAGAGAGACAGATGAGAGAGAAATTGTTTGGAATTGAGATCCCTAGAGTTTCATTAAGCATAGAGATTTGTAGAAGAATAAAAACAAGTCACTAGAATTTGGGAAATGCCTAAAACGAAGGAGGTCAACATTGCTGATAACTGGGAGGGGTGGAAGTGAAAAATCTTGGAGAATGATGTAGATGCCTGATATTGCTCCCTGCTACCCCCATCTCTGGTCTAAAGATAATTATCTATGTTTCAGTTTATCTGGATTTGAAATGGGACCAAGGTACCCCTTCCCCCTGGGAAAGCAGTTTATTATTTTTATTAGGCCTGTAACATGCATTCCCAGATTAGTCCCTGGTAGAATTATGGTTCTAACCTCTCTGGATCTCCCTTTGTCTCTTCTACAAAGATGGCTAGGATGGTGAATGATTGTAAGGTCTCGGGTATTGAGGTGAGTGTTGGCAAAGAGTCCTGTAGCTAGAGCTGCTAATGGGGAAAATAAAATTAAGCAGGGAATATGGAGTTTTGGGGAGGAGGGTATTGCTAAAGGTGGACAAGGGACATCAAGGTTAATTTTTTTCCCATGGTAAGGATGCTAATGATAATTTTTCAGACAAGTGCCAACTGTTTCAGATGTTCTTGGTTAGAGCAAGGTCAGGGAAGGGAAGAAGGGTTCAAAGTTTGGGCCTAGTTTCCATTTCCCTCTTAGCCCCCTAGATCTTGACTATCCCTACTTGCCTGGCCAAGCACACAGAAGATGGGGATTGACTCCTACAACTAGGAGAGTCCTTAGAGATCACTTAGTCCAACCCTTTAATTTCACAGATAAGTAAACTTACCTGTAGGAAAGAGGAATTAAATTTGTCTAAGGTCACATAATGGCACAGGCTGGATAGAGCTCAAGTCTTTTAATTCTAGCTCTGTTTCCACTACTTTGGATTGCTGCTATTGCCCCAGCCCCCATTCCTATAATCTTTCAAAAAGCAGAAAGTAGGACAGGGCCCCCAGGAGAGAATAACTTGGTGATTCCTTTAAGGAAGGGGGGATGGGAGGGGGCAGAGTCTAATGTCCACTTGAGGAGCCTTGAAAGAGGTGGTGCTCATGACTTGGGTCACAAGGAATGCTTCTCTCCAAGACCCTAGATATGAAATTTCTCCTCTGGATTCCTTCCAGTGCCTGTGATTCTAACAAGGTGTGCAGTTACAACAGTAGGAACTTAATGAAGCAGAAAGTTGGGGGGAAGGGAGACAGAAGAGATCAGATTGGGGATGAGAGATAGGGAAGAATACTTTTTAAAAAGTAGATAGAGCTGAAACATAATAGGTGAGAATAGAAGTGAGAGAGTGGAGATGAGGGAGAAAAAAAGGAGAGAACGGTGAACAAGAGTGGAGAGAGAAGGAGAAAATAAAGGAAAGACATGAGAGAGGAGAGAAGAGAAAAAAGATGAATGAGAAAGGGAAGATTAAAGAAAGACAATAGGTGAGAGGAGAGAAAGATTGGAACTGAGAAAGGCGAGAGAGGAAAAAGAGAATAAAAGAGGTAAGAAAGAGAGGAGAAGTAAGAGGAAAGAGAAGAAAGGTGAGCAGAAAGAAAGGAGAGTGAATTGAGAAAGAGATGTATGTGGGTCTGGATGAATTAGACATCATTTCTCTCTAAACCTTGGAACTTGAATGTTGCCAGGGCAACAGGGCAATACCTGTTTTTTCTGGAGGATAAGATGTAGTTGCCTGGGTAACAGCATCCTGTCTTTTCAGGGACCATCCTGAAATGTGGCAAGGGTGGTTGCCATGACAACCCTTTTTTTGCCCCACTTAATCCAAGCCCATCTGTTTCAATCACCCCAGAGTTTGGGGTTGGGTGGGGGAATTATTTATTTATTTTATCTGGGGAGGAAGTTTCTTCTCCTTTCCCCCCTCCCTTTCCCTGGGTGCTGCTTTCCTCTTTCCCCGCCCCCGACCTGGGCCCTGTGGCCTGCAGGTGTTTGGGAGGCAGTTGCTGGGGCAACGGAAACAGGGCGTTTCAGAGGTGGTTGTCATGGGAACCTGGATGCTGACGAAGGCTTGTGAGGCTTAGAGGAGACAAATTGCCCTCATCATTATCTCCAAGCTTGCCAATCAAACCCATTCCCTCATTTCCCTCTGCTCGGGGAAGCGAGCAGCTGGGAGCCCCCAGAGGAGCCGGGGAGAGGAGTGGCACAGTGAGCTGTGAGCCGTCGCTTGCCTGCCAGCCCAGTTCTTCTCCAGCTCCACAGCTCTCCTCACCTGGCTTTGCCTCCTTGCCTCACTGGGCAGCATGGCCACGATTACCTGCACCCGCTTCACTGAAGAGTATCAGCTCTTTGAGGAACTGGGCAAGTAAGTTTCTTTTGTGAGGGAAAGGGGGAAGGAGACTGACCTGTCCCCCTGAGGGGAGGGAAGCTGACCAGAGTGGTTGTCTTTGGAGGAGTCATGGAGGGATGTGTATGTGTGTGCATATGTATGAGTGTCCAGGTCCGTGACCCGTGCCCATTTGTCGAGCTCCCCCCTGCTCGGGAGTGCATGCAAACCCCCAGCATGTCCCTGCACCCATGCACTTCCCACTTACCGATGCCCCGGGCTGCATGCACATGTGTGCACCCACCACCCGGACCATGGAGAGTGGCCAACTTTTCTGAGGAGGCTCCTCCCAGCCAAAGTTAGCTCTGCAGAGGGCCTGGCAGTGGGGAAGGAGGGAAAGAAAAAAACATTTATTCAGTCCTTAGCCTGGTCCGTGCAGATTTAAAGCCAGGCTGCCCTGTGGGAACGAGGAGGAGGTTGTAGGGAACGGTGTTTGGAAGGTGTCTTTGAGCCCTTGTGCCTAGAGGGAGAGGGAGGGGCAGAGCCATGGGAGCCGTGGCCCAGAGGTCCTGGCCAAACTGACAGCTGGCAAAGTAGGGAAGGGCAGAGAGGGCTTGGGCATGGCTGGTCAGTCCCAACCTGCTGGTGCTTCAGCCTGGTTTAATGAATGTTGGCTAGAGTTGGTCGATGCAGGGGACAGAAGGGGAAGGCGCTGGGACTAGGCTGGCAGGTAGACTTCTGAAGTTTATTTTCGCAGTTTTAGCAGCTGTGGGGATAGGGGGTAACTGTGGCAGAACCCTCAGGCAGCCTGGAGCACTAAGGGCTTGTAGGAAGTAGGTTGGGCATCTAAGAGCTAACATCTGCATTGGGTCACAGGGTTTGGAGTTGGATTGGATCTAGTCCAAACCTCCCATTTTATAGATGAAAAAACAAAATGTCTCTCCCAAGGTCATACAGGTATTAAGTGGGAGAAACAGGATTTGAACCTTGATCCTCTGCCTGCAAATCTGATGTTTATTCCACTACCCCACATTGTCCCTTTAGTTGTTGTTAATTCCCTGTCTTCTGCCTATGACTGGAGTGTTTGCAAGACAGAGAGGTACCAGACATTCAGAGTCTGGGTTCCAGTCAGTCAGACTGTGAATGCTGGGTGTGTGTGTGTGTGTGTGTGCAGGGGACTGTATATCTGCATCTGCATGCATCTTATGTGAATCCACGAAAGGGCTCTGCTTTGCATGTGTATGTGCGCCATGTGGGAGTATGTGAATGTAGGAACATGTGCATGCATGTATGTGTGCAGGTTTAGGTTTTGTCTGTGAGCATATGTAAAGGCATATTCCTTATATGTTCCTGCCTGTAGGTATGTGGTCTGCATCCATGAGGGCTTACTGGATGTGGGAACATGTATGTGGAAAGAGGCTGGTCCCTGTGAAGGTGTTCCAGCGTGGGGTGTGTGCGCAAGATCTGGATCTATGCTATGTGCTTGTGTGGGAGGCTGGCTATATGCATATGTTTAGGAAAGCTGTCTGCACACGAGCAGGCTCTGTGTGAGTGTGTGTGTGTGTGTGTGTGTGTGTGTGTGTGTGTGTGTCTATGCCCGCCAGTCACAGCGGGGACGTATGTGATACCGGCGTATGCATGTGCGTATGTTCATGCATGTCCTTGAAGATTCGGGGAGCATCTATAAGGGACGGAGATAGTCATACGTATTAGCATGTCCAAGCGGGGCTCGGGTTTGGAGGACTTCCTCCGGGGACGATGAGAGGCGCTTCCTTTCTTCCCCAGGTTGGGCAGAGCTAGGGAACTTAGGGAACCGGCCTCTTCTGTTCAGGAGGTAAAATAGTCCTCTGCGACCCACTGAAGAGATCCTGCAATTGCAGTTAGTCAGGAGCAGCTGCCTCTCGGGGTGCACCCATTTTTCGTTTCTCTGCGTCTGCATGGTTGTGTGGTGGATAAATAGTGACAGGGAAAGGGGGTGACTCAGTCACTCTAAGTGAAAGTAAAAGTGATGTTTTGCCCCAAGAGGAGAAGGATATTATTGAATCTTGGGTGGCTGTGGGGGAGGTGTTGGAATGTCGCCTTCTAGAGGCTTCTCCTCCTTGGTCCTCGGCACTCACATGCGGTCGCCTGTCGTCGGCTCTTCGGGGAGTGGTGCGCCCCGGTGCGAGGCACAGCAGGGAAGCGGCCGAAGGTGTATGGGGAAGTATGGGAGACTGAGCTTTTCAATGCTTTGGGCAGGAAGGCTGGACACTGGCACAGACTGGGGCGCCTGTGTGTGTTGCACGCGACTGTGTGTGCAGGGAAGAAGTGAAAAATTTCTGGGATTGGCAAAGAATACAAGGCAAAGCAAGGCAGGATAGGGCAATGTTTTGGGAGAGGGTTACAGCTATTCGAATCCCATCTTCCATTCTGACAAACTCATGCTACCTCCAATGTGCTGACTTCTGGGAATATTCATTGGTTTGATCTGTAAGGGCTTTTTCTGTCAAAGAGCCAGATATGGCAGAGTTTCTCACAAGCTTTGTCACCCTGAGCAAGTCCTTCCCTTGGCTTCTCATAAACAGGCTAGCATAGAACCAGAGGGTTTTGAAGATTAAATGCTTTGGATCCTTAGATGGCCAGAGTCAGGGCCAGAGATGGGCACAAGGATCCTCTGGCACTTCTCTGGGCAACAAAGATGACTAAGGTTTATGGTCTCAAAGAAGGGGCCATCAGGAAGGCCCTGGCAGGCAGACAAAGTGGCCACAAGTTGAATCCCAGGTAGGATAGAGCCAAAAGATCTCCAGGTGAGTCTTAGGGCCACGTCAGGGAAAAGGAGATGATTAAAATCTGTCAAATCACAGTGATCCTAAATGAATTAGATGTTTAATCAATCCCCATTGATTGATCAGTCATTCTGGGAGTGAGGAAGGAGAGACTCAGAAATAAAATGCCCATTTTTTGGCTCTCTTCAACACCTCTCCCATACCACACACACACACACACACACACACCTGTTTGTTTAGGCAGGATTCTGCCCAGTGGAAAGAGTCCTGTGTTTACAAGCTGGAGATCTGGGTTCAAGTCATCTTAGATTCACTATGTAATAACACTTTCATTACCTGCTTAGCAGGATTGTTGCAAGGAAAGTACTTTGTAAACCTCAGAGCACTGGAGTTATGGGAACTGTGATCATGCTCATCTAGGCCAGGGGGTTAGGTGAGGGAAAGTGAGAGGATCCTGGGTTGGAGGGGTAGAGAGACAAGGAAATTTCCAGTCCAGAGAAATCTTATGCTTTATACCCTGTGGGAGGTCTTGCCTTCTCTCTTGAGGTAAGAAAGGCCATGCCCTGGGGCAGAAGGATGGCCTGGGTCTGTGTCTTAGCCAGAGCTATCAGTTTAAGATCAGTCCTTTTCTTGATGTGGTTAATGGCTATGTTCTCCAAGAGGAGAATGGGGAACCACAGACCCATTGCTAGGGAGGAGGAGGGTAGCAGGGATGCCTCCTTGTGGCTTTGACATTCTCTGAGGCTTTAGATCCCACCCCCATGACAGGTTATAGAAAGGAGGAAGGAAATTATCCTGCGGCAGTATGTAATCATCAGCATTGCTCAAAAAGAGCTTCAGAAGTGGGTTTTATTAGAGAGGGAAAAGGAAAGGAAGAGAGAGAGAGAGAGAGAGATAGAGACAGAGAGACAGAGACACAGAGACACAGAGACACAGAGAAACACACGGAGAGCGACAGAAACAAAGAGAGAGATTCACAGAGAGAATGCAACCCACACTTTTCTTTTTCTTTGGAAAGG
This sequence comes from Sarcophilus harrisii, assembly GCF_902635505.1. NCBI lineage: Eukaryota > Metazoa > Chordata > Mammalia > Dasyuromorphia > Dasyuridae > Sarcophilus > Sarcophilus harrisii. Next base: position 382,391,359 of record NC_045427.1, on the reverse strand, counting down.
AGAGATTGAAAATTGATCGACTTGGGGGAAGGAAGAGGGTTAAAATGAGTTGGATATCTGCAGGGGCTGCCTCAACTGGGAAGGTGTGAAAGAGCAAAACAAAGACTTTTAGCTCCTTATGGAGGTGTCTTCTTACTCAGAGCCCTGCACACTGCCCACCTTCCCCAGCCCACAGAAAAAAGCCTCAGTAGAAAAGCCCTGGGCAGCTTCCCTGTACTCCTCTCTCTCTCTCTCTCTCTCTCTCTCTCTCTCTCTCTCTCTCTCTCTGTGTGTGTGTGTGTGTGTGTGTGTGTATGTGTATGTGTGTGTAGACGTGTGGACAGTAGCATGGTCTTTTAGAAGGTTCCTGTGAGCCTGAAAACGTAGTTCAATACAGTTCCACAAACATTTAAGTCCCTACTATGTGCAAGACACCGGGGGAGACAAAAATTGAAAAAGAAAAGTTTCGATCCTCAAAGAGCTTACCTTTTCCTGAGTTGTAATTCTACCCCCCCCCGACTTATTGTGTGACCATTAATGTTATCTTTAATGTCATCTGCCTTCCCTATGCCTGAGATTTTATATCTGTAAAATGGAAATAATATTGATAAGAATGGGAATCTCTTTTCCTGACAAAGATGTTTTGATGATAAAATGAAGCAATAATAAGGCATTAATATTTTATTTATAGTCCTTAGACAAGTCTTATGACATGATGGACTTCATAATCAGTGCATGATAATAATCCATCTTTTTCATAAAAAGGTTTTGGTGATGTGAAAGGTGACTTTAAGCGCTTGCTGTCTTTGACACTGATGGATGCTCTCCAGCCTTATCACCATTGATGAAGAGGATAGTAGACCCTCTAATCTCCTCCCTTGTAGTCCCAGCTCTGAGTTCTTGGCTTTCAATAACCTCATTAATTTTTTTTCCCTTTGGGTTAAATCTGATCTTCCCAAGATTCTGCTTTAAAAATGCAAATAACTCTAGGTGGAGGGAGGGAGAGAGTAATATACTCCATTCCCAACTACCTCAGTTTGAAAGAATGCATCAGAAGCTTTGTTTGTGGAATGGGAGAGACCCAGGGCAGTTGGGTAGATCTGAGTAGATTCTTGAGGGAGGTGGGAGCAGGGTACAGGGGAATGGGGCAAAAGGGCAGAGACGGCCCAAGACTGCCACAACATTATTATAAGATTCCTTCAGGGTCAGACATTCTATGTCCTCAGGTCCCTCCCAGCTCTGCCATTCTTTGTTCTGAGATCCCTCCCAGCTCTGACATTCTGTCCTGAAGTCCATTACAGATTCCTTCTTTTCATTGTAAGTCAGCTTGAACCATCCTTCTGGAGAGGGAAGGAAAGTCAAGTTTCCTCCCAGACTGGGCTTTGGTGCATGCAGCATGGCTCAGGCGCCCCCTCAGCCACCCCCACACAGGCTGAGAACACACTGACAATCGACAGAGCCCTCGCAACACACACTGACACCACTGCCAACTCCCCCTGCAATCTGGGACCCACAGACTGCGATTGGAGTGCACGCCCTCTCCCCACACCCCCACACTAAGCTCTTCTTGCAGTACCCCCTGGGGAAGCTTTCTCTCTACAAAATGCAACGTTCCTGATGCTGGAGCCAGTGGACACACACAAGCATACATTCATACGCAGGCGCGTGCACACACACACACACACATACACACACACATTCAGACATACTGCTTTTCCAAAGATCTGTATCCACAGGAATGCTGTTCCAACATCTTCACATCATGTTGTGTGTGTGTGTGCATGCACACACATCACACAGACACACTGTCACAGACAGACACATGCACACACAAACTGACGATTCACCAAAAAGGAGCACTGTCCCAACATCTTCACCTTGACATACCCATGCACTCACCCCATCCACCAGGGTGTCACTTCCCTATTGCCAGAGCCTTTGAAGCTTTGAAGCTTTTTTTCAGCACCTAGGACATATGACAAGCTTTCTGGACCTCAGTTTCCTCAGTCTTTAAAATGAAGGAGTTGAATGAAATGCTCTCTGAATTTCTTCCTGTTCTAAATCTTATATATTTTCAAGGCACTATTACTAGAAAGGTCCCTTGATCAAAGAGGGGCTGTTGCTAATAAGTGGACTCATTGGATGATGGGGAGCAGGAAAAGCAGCCTGAGATAAGAGAAAACTTGCCCTTGGACTAGGGACCAGGAGATCAGGCTCTTAATCCTCACTCTTTCTCTTACTAGCCAGATGACCTAATCTAATTAGGTGGAACCTAATAGAGACAAATGTAGAATCTTATACATGAATAGAAAGAAAAATCAGCTGCCTGAGGTTTGAGATACAATGGGGGAGATGTGGGCTGCTGAAAAAGCTAATGAGGTCTGAGGCTGCATAAATAGAAACCTAGAAAACGGGGCAAGGGAAGTTATATTTCTACTGTCCTCTCCACTGGCCCTGTGACACCTCAAGTATCATTTCCAGCTCTGAGCACCATGTTTTAGGAAGGGCAAATGGAGATACAGCTTGAAATATGGATAAGGGTCCCAACCTCTGGGTGGGGTGTTTATGTTCCATCTCTGATGAATACTAGTTAAGGAACACTGGATGAGCTCCTTAATAACCTCACACAACTCTCTCAAACTGTTTCAGAGAAAATGCTTCTGTATTGGTAGAGAAGGAATTTCCTTATCTGGAGATTTTCTATACTATTCAAGTCACAGGTTCAATTAAAAAAATTCGAGGGTCCCACAGAAGATGGCAATCCAGAATGGTAAAGGGATTAGAAATCAGGAATTGGGTCTATTTAGGAAAATATGACTTAGGGGGCACATGGCTGATGTCCCCTTGACTACAGAGGACAGAACTGGGACTGTTGAGAAGTCACAGAGAGGCTGATTTTGGTTTTATATAAGGAAAAAACTTCTTAGCAACCAGAATTGCCCAAAGGGGAATGAGATGCTTCCAGAGTGAATTACTCATCGAGAGAGATGCTCAAGCAGAGACTGGATAGTCACTTGTTGAAAATATTATAGAAAGGATTCCTGCACTAGGTAAGGGGTTAAATTAGATAATTTCTGGGATTTCTCAGAGAATCTGAGATTCTATGACCTTGGGAAAAAGTTATCTTCTCCAAACCTCAGTTTTCTCATCTGAAAACTGTGGATAATTTCTGCCTTTAGTATCTCTTAGGGGAATTATGAGAATCCAAAGAGATTAGAGATATTGAATTAGTCAATAAGCATTTATTAAGTGCCTACTATGTGCCAGGCACTATGTTTAATGTTGACAAAAGAAAAATAAAACAGAGCACTTGTTCTTCATGATATCACAGTTTAATGGGTGCATTTTAATCATGAAACAGTCACAAATGTGAGTGTTATAATGACTTTAGTGAGCAAATCTTTACTATAAAATATGCCTTGGTTTATGGACTGTTTTCTAAATCCAAGGCCATTTAGCTCCCTAGATTATTCTGCAAAAAAAAAAAAAAAAAAAGTTTGGAAATTGGATTGAGAACTTCATGACTTTTATTCAAATTCAAGATTTGCCAAACTTAGCTATATCACCTTAGGCAAATAATTTTTCTTTTTTAGATTTCATTTTCTTCCTCTATAAAATAAAGGGACTTTCAGGGCCTTTCCAGCTCTAAATCCCATGCCCCTAAGTCCCCTCCATCCTCAATAGGGCTCTGGAATAGGCACCTTCATTTGTCTTTTTCTAATAGAGATGTCATATAACTTGGCTATCCTGGAATATCAGACCTTCCATAAAGGGGAAAAGAAGCAGTAATGGTTTTGGGTAGTAGTATGGTGGGAGGGAGCAAATAGGGGAAGAGGTTATCTACATGGCCATTGATCCTGTTAAATCATCCTGCTTCTCTCCTTTCATCTTCACTTACTGGCTTCTTAGAAGTCCCTTATTTATAATTAAAATCCCATCTTCTACAGGAAGCCTGTCCCAAACTCTCTTAGTGCTAGTGACTTTTCTCTGTTACTTATTTCCTATTTGTCTTGAATATAGCCTTTTGAGAGTATATATTTGTTTATTTTCTCTTCCATTAAATTGTGAGCTCCTTAATGTTAGGGAATGACTTCTTTTTGTATCTCCAGTGCTCAACACACATTGCCTCACACAAAGTAGGCACTTAATAAATATTGGTTGATTGCCTAGAAAACTCAGGTTCCCTTTCTTTAAGATCTCCAGAAATGTAATTAGTTGTTTGAATAAGTGATGAGTTTCTCATTGATAGAAATATTTTTAAAAAAGAAGCCAAATGATAACTGCTTCAGGAAGAGATTGGAGGTAGATGTACTTTGAGGTCTCTTCCATATCCTAAATTCTGTAATTTCAAAGGCTAGATTGTGCTCCTTCACTTCCTATTGCCCTCTCCCTTCCTTTACACTCTAGTCTTTCTCTATGAGGGGTCACTCTGTCCTCCAATTAGACCAAATGCCTTCACTCTGAAAGAACAGATCTGGATCCAGGCTGGGAATGCAGTTAAATAGCTAACAGTTTCCTTTGATTCATTCATTCCATTTGGTGCTTAAAAGACATAATAGCCCCTCCAGGAGAGGAATTGCTCACCTAGGCAACATGAACTTTCCACAGCCCCAAGTGCCCTAAATGATCTTTTAATCTCCAGAAAGAGGAATAGGCAATATAATGGGTAGGAAGAATAGATGATTCCCTTCATGGTATGTTTCAAATGAGATAATATATATAAATTAGTGTTATGTAAACAACTTTCCAGTGCTGTGTCAACTGTAAAAGGCTATATATGTGAACTAAAAATGTTTCAGGAGTACTAAGAAGACAACCTTTAACCCCCACATTTTTTTTCAATGAAGTCCACCATTAACAAGACTTTTCTATTAAATGGAATTCTTTCCAGGTTCTGCTTTTAAAATGCAATCCCCTCTGGTTTTATCTTTCCCTTCATGCCTAAGGGATCTTTGCACCTTATTCTAATAAGTTATAATAATAGCTTATATTTGTATAAACATATTGGCATATAAAATATATTATTGACAATATCTATAACATTGTTAGGTAACATAATTATTATTACCATTTTGCAGATAGGAAACTAAGGTTCAGAGAGGACTAAATGATTTGCTTGAAGTCACAAAGCTAGTCAGTGACTGTCAGATTTGAATTCCAAATGGACCTCACCATTCAGCAGCAGCAGCAGCAGCCAAACCCTCCCCCCCAAAATATTACCAAAATATGATCCAGTGAGGCCAAAATGTTTACTGGGAATCAAAAAAAATTGGGGGGAGGGGGCATCAAAGACAAATTCCTTTTGATTTACCATGTTGCTGACCATTGATTCAACTCCTCCCAGAAAGATTGTAGGTCTTTTGCCAACTCACAATCATCAGTAATCAGAACATTTCAGCTGGAAAGGATCTTTCTGTTTTGTGTCCTTTTATTTTATTTTTTGTAATCCATTCAAGAAAAAAATAACAGCAGCCAAAACAAGGAATATGTTGGAACTTCTGTTGGTTTAGTGTTCTTCAGCATCAAACAAAATCTTCCATCTCCCAGGCCTTCTGTGTACCCTCTGTGCTGCTGTTGCGTTGGTGTGGGCCAAGGCTCCGGGCTGAGACAGTTCCAATACATCATGTCCCCATGGCATCTGCCAAAGGGATGCTAAACTCTCGGGATCCTGGATTGGACTATAGATGCCATCTATATTAGGGGGAGGTGTGTGCTAAACAGGTTTGAGAAGCCTAGGGTGGCTGGAGAAGGAAAAAGCCCTGCATTGGGAGATGAGACCTGGATTATAATACTGGTTCTGTCTTTTAGTGTCAGTGTGACTTTTGGGCACTTACCTTAACCTCTTTGAACCTTTGTTTCCTCATCTGTAAAATGGACATTCTAATTACTGTCCTGACCCTTACAGGGCAGTTTAGGAATATTAAATGAGACAGCAAAGAGTTCTGAAAAGTGGAAAGCATTATATGATTATGAGGGATTATGATGATGATGAAGATTAGAAAAAGGAATTTGTCATAATGAAGTTAGGACCAAACTTGAAATCCAGAAGAAATGGATTCAGATCTTGCCTGGGTTTGACATTATCTGTGTGATCATGGACAAGTCATTTAATTTCTCAAGGCCCCCAGACAATTGCCTAAGACTAAAATATAGAGTGACTAGTTTGAAGCCTTGGAGGGGCATTCGTACAGTGGTCCAGACTCGAGGAAATATTTTGTTGCTCCCATTGCTTTAATACTTTGATACTAGACTTTTACAATGTCTCCGTTTCTCTCCACTCCAATTTATAGAATCTCTTTTGTAATGAGGCAATTGGGGTTAAGTAACTTGCCCAGAGCCATATAACTACTAATTGTTAAGTGTCTGAGGTTGGATTTGAACTCAGGTTCTCTTGATTCAGGACCAGTATTCTATCCACTGTGCCATCTTTTTAAAGAGCAAGTCTGACTATTTCAATATTCAATAAACTCCAGCGATACCCTATTACTTCCAGGATTAAATATAAAATCCTTTGTTTGACATTCAAAGTCTCCTATAATCCTGAGACTTCTACCTTTCCAGTCTTCTCACACAATTTCCTCCGTCCCTCTCCCCCTACTCTGCAACTCAGTGATGACAGATTCCTTGCTTCTCTTTGATCAAATCACTCCATTTCCTGACTCCAGGAATTTTCACTCTTGTTGCCCTTATATGAAACAGTCTCCCTCCTCATGTCCTCTTCCTGGTTTCTGTAGCTAAAATCCTATTTTCTCTAGGAAGCCTTTCCATTTTCCCTTATTATCGGAGCCTTCCCTCTGTGGATCAAATTCAGTTTATGCCATATATGGGCAGCTAGGTAGTACAGTGGATAGAACACTGGGCCTGAGGTCAGGAAGACCTGAGTTCAAATGTGATATGTTCACCTTATTTCCTTATCTGCAAAATGAACCCAAGAAGAAAATGCCAAACCACTCTTGTGTCTTTGCCAAGAAAAATCCAAAAGAGATTACAAAGAGTCTGAGCAGCTGAACAAACGATACTATACATAGCTTATTTGTACATAGTTATTTGCATATTGTCTTTCTCATTAGACTGTGAACTCCTTGACATTAGTTGCTGTCTTTTACCTTTCTTTATATTCCCTGCACTTAGCACAGTATCTGGTACAAAAGGTATTTAATAAATTTCTATTGACTGACACCAGTGCAGATTACAATCCATCCAAGCCTTCTTTTCCTCTGTGATTCTCTTTGATGTGCTGGAAGTCTCTTCTAGGTCTTTCCATCTTTCATATATATGGGTTCAGTACTTGGTTATTCATTTATATCTCTCTTAATATGTGATTCACCCACCTCCTTTTCTGGCCCTTCCTGCTGATAATAATGTTTAAGAATCAGTCAAGTTTGGAATGTGCCATCCGAATCTAGAGAAAAATATGGATACTGAATGTGGATTGAAGAATGGTATTTTCACTTTTTTGTTATTGTGGTTGTTTGCTTGTGTTTTTTTCTTTCTCTTTTTTTTTTTCCTTTTGATCAGATTTTTCTTGCGCAGCATGCTGAATATGGAAATATGTTTAGAAGAACTTCACATGTTTAACCTATATTGGATTGCTTGCTGTCTTGGGGAGGAGGGAGGAGGGAGAGAGGAAGAAAAATTTGGAACACAAGGTTTTGTAGAAGTAAATGTTGAAAGCTATTTTTGAGTGTACTTGGAAAAATAGAATACGCTTAGAAAAAAGACTTTAATCACAATTAAAAAAAGAATCAATCAAGCATTTAAACATTTATCAGGTACCAGCTTACTATTTGCCAAGTATAGTCCTGGGTACTTGAGATACAGAGACAAAAAAGTAGCAGTCCCTGCCCGCAAAGAGTTTACATTTTATTGAGGGAAAGAAATATACACATCAAATACATACAAAATAAATACAAAGTAATTTTGAGGTGGAGAGGAGACAGTAGCAGCCAGAGGCATTAGGGAAAGTTTCCTCTCTGGGGAGATGTTTAATCTTAGCTTTAAAGGAAAGAAAAGATTCTACATGTATTCCAGGCACTGAGAAACAGAATGTAGAATGTGAGAAAGAACATGAAGGATAGATCACAGATTATGTGAACAAGAACAATGCATAATAAGTCTGGTAAAGTAATTACTTAAATAATTAGATGAGATGATACATGTCTTTTCTGAGCATTATGACAAGCACATTATTGTTTTAGTCATACCAAACTCTTTGTGATCCCATTTGGGATTTTGGGATCTTGGCAAAGATACTGCAGATAGTTTACCATTTCTTTCTCCAGTCTATTTTACAGATGAGGAAACTGAGGCAAACAGGGTTAAGTGACTTGCCCAGGGTCATGCAGCTAGGAAGTATCTGAGGCTGGATTTGAACTCATGAAGATGTCCTGTAGCTTATACACTGTTCTACCATAAATATAGTCTTTGCCTAGCTGTAGGACAGATATTGTATGTAAGTCCAAATCATAGTCTAAGAGTCTGACTCCTTTTAGTCCAGGGTTTATAGGTAAGAAAGAATCTTAGAGGGGAAGTCCAGCCTCTTCATTTTAGAAATGATGAATAGACCTGGAGAATTTAACTATTCACACAACTAGTAAGTAGTAGTGTTGAGATCTGAACCTCAATTTTCTAACCCCAGAGCCTTGGATCTTTTTTATTAATTTTAGGGCATTACAGTCCAGACTGAGTTTCTCTGCTGAACTAGAGGGGCCAAGAAGCTAGACCAGGAAATTTCTGTGGGTAAAGTGTAGGAGGAAAGATAGACAATGTCTTTGATGGGTGGGATTAGGCAGGTTGAGTCAGCCCCAATAATGGGTAATACTGAAATTTAAAAGGCTCTGGTTTAGGCCACTTTACTGTTAGCAGCTCCCAACTGGAAGCTTTGCACTTGATTCCCAAGGGTACACTCAACAGGCAGTGAGAAAGCCATTTTCTTGGTGTGACTCCCTGATGCCCAGGTCCTGGCTAGACCCCAGTTCCTTCTCACAGACCATTAGCAGTTTTCCACATTCTCAGTGATGGGTCCCGTACTCTCAGCCCATCTGTCTAGACCCCTCCTTTCTCCCACTTCCTTAGCTGGGAACCCAGGCCATCTGGGTGGCGCCAAGTGGAGGGAATTGGAGACCAGTTATGAAAGGAACTCTTCGTTCTTTTTCTCATCATATCTGTTCCCTGCAAAGATCTGTATCATTCTGTTCTCTCTTGCCCCAATGCTGTCTGATGATATCCTCCGGCACCATACTGTGGACACCAGGAGTAGCACAGCCCCCAGGGATGTGATCAAGCCCTCACATACTCACATATACACTCACAAACTGGCTCCAACACCAGTCATGTGTTCTTGGGCAAATCACTTTACTTCTCTGACACTGCTTCATCATCTGTAAAATGGGAATGACAATACTTTTCAGAGTTGTTGTGAAGGAAATCCTTGGTGAACCAACTACAGGATTGTGAGCTAACATTAGGAATGTGTGAATTGTCCTTGTGAGCACTGGACTTGAAATCAAGGAACCCTGATTTGAATGCTGGCTCCCAAAGTCCCATGACCATGAAGAGGTCATTCGAATTCTTTTATCCTCAGTTACTTCATCTGTAAAACGGGAATAATAATAATAATCCCTACTTCATGGGATTTATGTGGGTGAGGAAATTACTTAACTTAAAGAACCACATTATTCTATTATTATTATTATATACGCTGAGCCAGGATCTAGGCTTCTACCTCTCTAACACTTGCCACCCCTTCTTACCTGTAGGCTTCTTCCTCTAACATTTGTTACCTCCTCTTACCTCCCCCAGAAGGGTCTTATTTTGAGACCCGTAAGCTTCCCATTGAACCTCCCCACATCTCCTCCCCTCCCCCAGTCCTTGTCCTATCCTATCCTTTTACACACTGCCTAGCCACCAGCCCCCTCTCCCCCCACACCCCCAGACATCTGCTCCTTTCCCATGCAAGAAGGGGGTGAGTTGTCTGTGCCATTTTCAGAGATTTTTCTGCTGCTTCTAAGGCTGCTTAGGAGACAGTCCTGTAAATATGCCTTTGAAACAGCAACAAAAACAAAAGAAAGAAAATAAAGGGGAGAAAAACTAGACTTAAAATCTAGTTCTGTTTGCCGATAGTGTGAAGGCAAGTCATTTCTTACTGGGCCTCAGTTTCCTCATCTGCAAAATGAGGCACTGAGAACTTGACATGCTTCATTCACTCTGTTTTTCTAGCTTTAAACATAACCTGTGATTTAAGTAGTAAAATTAGAACTTGAATCCAGGATCTAAGATCCAATGGTCTTTCTATTATATCTCATGTTGCCTTTTCTTCCTTCCACCCTTCTATTCTTCCTTCTGTCCTCTTTTCTCTCTCTTCCTCCCTCCTTCCTTTCTTTCACTCCCCTTCCCTTCCCTTCCTTCCCCTTCCTCTCCCTCCTCTTCTCTTCCTTCCTTCCTTCCTTCCTTCCTTCCTTCCTTCCTTCCTTCCTTCCTTCCTTCCTTCCTTCCTTCCTTCCTTCCTTCCTTTCTTCCTTCCTTTAGTGCTGAAAGGGTCTGTAGAGGTCATTCAGTCCCATGAATGCCTCATTTCATAGAGGGGAGATAGGATGCAGAGGATCACACAGACAGACAGCAGGTGGCAAAATCAGGATTGGAATATGGGTCTTTTGGTTTTAAAGCCAGCATTCTTTCCATTGTTCCAGTCTGGGACCTCTCTGACCGCTTGCTTCTCCTAAAGTGGAGCTCTGGAGAAGTTCCAGGAAAGAATCCTTGTGAATAGGAAGTATTTATATAACACTTGAAGGTTTACAAAGCAATCCCTTTCAGCTTAATCCTGTGAGCCTATGATCTCAAATTAGACTGTAAGCTCCTAACTGTGGGGACTATGGCTTGATAGCATGGTAGGCTGGGAAAAGTACTGAGCTGTATTGTGAGGAGCCCTGGGTTATAATCTCATGTCCACACTAACTCACTGTGTGGCCTTGGACAAACCCTTTCCTTTCTGGGGACATCAGTTTCCCTATCTGTAAACTGAAAGCATTTGAACTAGTAACATTTATGGGATTTTCTAGCTCTCACATTTTAAGAGGCTTTTCTTTAGCTTTTAGGGTGCTTTGGGCCCTTGCCCCTCTCCCCACACCAGCACCCCTCAGTGGCCCTGTTCCCTTGCAAGGCCACCTTCTCCTACTTCCTGGCCCAGAGTGAGGGTTCCCCCCCTCTATTCAGCATGTGTCCTCTGCATCTGGGCCCTCATTTTATTTTGACCTTTTTTCCCTTTTCCCCAGGGGTGCCTTTTCCATCGTTAGAAGGTGTGTGAAAGTGTTAGCTGGTCAAGAGTATGCTGCCAAGATTATCAACACGAAGAAACTCTCAGCCCGAGGTAAGTGACTTCCCTCTGGGTTTCTTCTTCCCTCTTGAGAATCTTCTTTCACTTTTCCCACCCCTATACCCCATTCTCCAGTAGTTGGATGTGGTCCAAGACTAGGTCCTGTCTTGCCTTGGGGGGAAGGAAGGAGAAGGAGGAGAAATGAGCTTTCCTCCCTTCTTAGATTTGATTCTTTGTTCTATGGCTGGCCCCAGTCAGAGGACCTGGATCTTGGCTTTCTGCCATTTACACAGCTGTGTGATGTTGGGAAAACCAGCTAACCTTTCTGAGCTTTGGCTTTCTTTTCTATTAAAAAATTTTTTAGACCATCTGTCCTTCTTTCAGGCTCTTTCCAGTTCCAAATCCCATGATTTGATAAATTTCTATTTGCACTTTGGAATCATACCATTGCTTCTTTCCAAAAGATGTGGAGGCTAATGACTACAGTTTATCTGACCTACTGTGGAGTTTTGGGGGGCTAACACATGCTTCTGTTTTCCCCCAAGCTATAAATAAATAAGTGGCTTTGTAGACATCCTTTTCCTTCTGGGTACATAAAGACCCAAGGTATGGCCATCTTCTCTGCCTCTTATTTCCCCCTCCCCTAATCCCTGAGGCAATTATAAGAGCAAGATTTCATATTTACCCTTTTGAAATTTTATCACAGTGATTATTAGATTTAGAATTAGGAAAGCTGATTTCAAATCCTGCATCTCATACCTAATGACTGTGTGATCCTGACTAAATTATTTAATCTTGTTGAACCAATTGAATATTTATTCAATCCAATGAGGATTTATTAAGTACTCACCAAATTCAAGACACTATGCTAAGCATTCTGGATACAAAGACAAAACTAAAAATGTGACCTTGACCCTAACGAGGATATGTTCTCTTGGAAGAGGGGATTGTTCCATATTTAGGAACAAGAATACCATAATAATCTGTGGAGGGAGAAAGTGCAAAGCAGGGGGATCAGGAAAAGCTTCCTGTAAGAGGTGGTACTTGAGCTGAATCTTGAAGAAAGCCCGGGATTCTAACAGGTGGAGGTAAGGAGCAAATGCATTCTGGGTATGGGGGAACCACCTATGCAGAAGTGCAGAAATGAGAGATGAATGCCAAGTTGGGAAACAATGAACAGTTCAGTTTGACCGCAATTTGCCTACTAAGTTAATAGATGAATTAAAATACTCACTGATGATGAGATTTCTCACATCTTTGAAACCTTAATACATTGATGTGAATTTCACCATATTAGATTTAACTTAACCTCTTGGAATATAAACAGGGTTATAGTTATAGTCAGATTTGCAGCTATACGTATTCACCTATCCATGCCTTCCTTATCTTTCAGTCTTTATATCTCAGATTCATAAACTTTGAGTTGTCACCCTAGATAAGGTGTTATAACTGAATGTGGGGGTCATGAAATTATGATTTATTATCAATAAATGTCTGATTTGTATACCTCTTTTATATACCTATTTACCAAGGTCTCATAAAAAATTTTTAGACAAAAAGAGGTTGTGAGTGGAAAAAGTTTAAGAAGCCCTAATCTATGTGAATGGATGGGTTTGTCTGTGCATTTTAGGAATGCTTATGCTCACATTGATACAGTATTTTAGGTTTTTCAAACCATTCCAAACCTAATGATCTTGTGATGTAGATAGTGCATTATTCTCTCCATTTTACAGATGAAGAAACTAAGGCTCAGAGAGGTAATAGGACTTGAGTCACATACTTAATAAGTGTCAGAACTGGGATTCAAATCCAGGCCTCTTCTGATACCAGGTCAAACACTATTCTCACAATCCAGGTTACCTCTCTAAGTGCAAAGTACAAGAGGATCCCAGTCCATTGTCTTCCAGTCTTCTGCTCTTCTTACTCTTCTTTATTCTCTTCCAGAATTAATGCCAGTATACTGAAGGGTTCTGTGTCAGTTCATCTGGAGGAATAACCTCCCTCTCCTGACCCACCATCATAAATCTGTTTGGGATTGACATTGACTGGGCATGGCTCAGTTGTGTTTCTGCCAGCTGCTGTGAATTGATGACATTTGGCATCTTCCCAATTTTATCTGGTCTCCTTGGAATCTCAGTCTTATGGCAATCAGGTTGGCCAGAGTCAGGTACCAGAAGCCACTAAAAACAGTGTGGTTCATACCCTATACACCCATGACTCAGGTCAAAGCTTGATCCTGTCCTCTCCCAGAACTTCTCCCAACTCTCCCAGGATCTGAAAGTCCATCTATTCCCTTAATCTAAGACTGGTTGTTGGGGAGGAAGTAATGGGAAAATGAAAAGGAACAGCAAAACTGCTCCTTTTATGAGCTACTCCACAAAGAGATTGGGACAAGCTTTGTAAGGAATAGTGATCTATACTCAGCGTGGTCCTTTTTTGTCATTTGCCTCAGGCCCTGGACCATCCCCAGTATGACTCATCCAGACACTTTTCTAATTGGAAATAGTCCTAATTGGAGAGACTCTATGCAATACAAAAACTTGTGGGTATCCTTACTCTATCTATTGGCTATGTCACATAGCTGCCCAAAACTGCCAAAGAGTTAATCAGGATTTGAAGTTAGATTTTTCCTAACTCCAGGTCTAGAATTCTATTCTCAGTAGAGTCACTAATGATCAAGGAAGTGATGACAGAGGGATGTCTCCTGTCATTTTCTTCTCTAGCTCATTTTACAGTGGAGGAAACTGAGGCAAACAGAGATTAAGTATCTTTCTCAGGGCCACATAGCTAGGAAGTGTTTGAGGCTGGATTTGAATTTAAGTCTTCCAGATTATGGATCTGGGACCCTATTCAGTGTATCACCTACTGACTGAACCCCACTGCCTTCAAGGCTCCAGGTTTCTCAAGAATTTAGCCTTCCAACAACAAAGAGACTTGGTACAATTTCTCTGAGCAGATTTTTCTGCTGGCTATTAAGTCGCTGCCAACAAACTAAAAAAAAAGAAGTTTCTTTCTTCTTACTCCTGGGAATAAGCTCCAGGTGCCCAAAGCTCTCTGGGGAGTCTGCTCCTGGCTCTCCAATCAGAAGAGTGAGTCTTATGAGATTTAGAGTAGAAAATAACCTGAGAGGTCTCATTTAGTTATTTTATTTTACAGATAAGGAAACCATACAATAAATAAGCAGAAAAGCCAAGATTTGAATCCATGTCTTCTCATTCCAAATCTAATTCTTTCTTCTCTGTAGCACATTTGTTGCCTTTGACGTCAGTGTGAAGGGAGAAGAGGATGTGGAAGGCTCCAAGGTCATGGTGGGAGGTAGTGGTAGTGGTGGTGGTGGTGACTGGCTCCTGGTTTTCATCTATGTTTGGGAATGGGGTTGGTTCACTTGGCATTCAGCCATCCCATAGAACAAGGAAACCTCTGTGACCAAAACCTCAGGCCTGAATTAAGCAATGGAACCTATCAGCTTAACATCTCCCGTCCAGCTCCCTTCCCTTCTCTGTGCAGTTCAGTTGTATGAAGGTTGCAGCCAAAGTCACGTACAGGAATGCTATATCAATGGGGTTCCAAAAATAGATTATAGTTCATCCAAAAATGTGAATTACTGGTTAAAGGAGAGACTTCCAAGGGGTGCCCAAGGAGTGGACGTCCAAGTGGAATGTGGACATCCCCCAATCTCTTAACGAGGTTGCTTTTTAATCTTGGCACTCAAATAGGACCCATTTGAAGTGATGGGGGAAAAAAGGAAATGTGTTGTAAGAAGGGACATTTCTCTCTGTCTCCATATTCCTGTCTTGTTTTTGACTCTCAAATCACTCAGTTTTCTTATTTGTAAAAATAAAGCTATCAGGATGATCTCCCTGGGCTCACCTGACTTTTAGATCCTGGGATGTTTCTATTCTGATTGGGCAGGAAATGAACAGAACCTGGGTTCTAGTGCTAGGTTTGCTATATGATCAAAATCAAGGCATCGTCTCTCCCAGTGCCTCAGTTTCCCCATCTTTAAGATGCTCTCATCAGAGGATGGCTCTTTTAGTTATGAGGCTTTTAACTTTGCAGCTCTATATATTAACAAGGGAGAGAAAGAGAGGCATAGTGGATACAAAGCCAGTCCTCATGTTAGGAACACCTGAATTCAAATCCTGGTCATATCGCTTAATTTTTCAATGTTCCAGATAACTTCCTTGTTGAGTTGGTGCCAGCCTGTATTGGTAAAGGGAAATTTCTCTGATTGGAGTTTCATACACCAATGAAATGTAAATGTAAAATAGCTTATATAACATATTAAAATTAAGTGCTTCCCTCATGACAATCTTGTGAAATAAGAATTATAGTTTTTCCTGTCTGGGTTTTATAGATGGGAAAACTGAAAATCCAAAAGGATCAATGTCCCTTGGGATCATGGAGCTAGTAAATGGGAGAAGCAGGATTCTGGTCTTTCTTATCCAGATTCTAGCACTATCTGGCACCATGCTGTCTTGAAACAAAGGATGAATTCAGTGATACTGATTATCTCTTACAGTATTGACAGAGCTATTTTCTATTTAATCAGGCAAAATGGACTAATCCTAGAGCTCAGGAAATCTGGTTGAGTTTAAAAGACATCAGGCAATAGGCATTAAATGAAAATAGGGAGGAAAATAGACTCAGGAAGGGGGCATAGTATTTTCAATAGAAGAATATTAAAACTGCTAGGAAAATATGATTGTGTGTGCTCTCCTGCCATCTCAGTTTTCTTTCCCCTGCCCCCAAGTTGGTGAAAATCCTTTCTAGCTAGCTTCTTCCTCAGGGACTAGGGAGGCAAGTAAATTGACTTTCTTCCTACAGAGATTTTCTGCTTACTATGCCATCTCTCCATTAGCTCTTAGTTGCTCTTGGGCTGGCCCATCTCTTTGCTGAAGAATATTTTTTTCTAGGAAGTAATTTCTCCTGAAGAAGGAGATGGGGAAAGGTCAAGGATTTTCCAGCTCCTTTCTAAACAATCCCTTCTGGCAGCTTGAAAGTTTAACTGGGAAGCAGCTATAATTGGTAGAAAAGCAACTTGTCAATTTTGATTTGTGGTTCTCCAGTATTCTGAGAGGTGTAGATAGCGGGATTTGAGCTGGTGGGTGGGGCTGGAAATTGAGGGTTGGGAAGAGGGTGGGGACACAGGCTTTGAGGAGTTGATGAAATGAAACTTATTTTGTACTATTCCTTTCCTCTACATTCTAGCCAGACTTAATTACTCAGTGTCTCTGATCTCATCCTGACCTCTTTGGTCTTTCTGCATTTTTTTATACTATTTCTCATGTCTGAAATGGATTCCTGCAACTTGTCTCTATTTTTTTTTAAATCCACCTCTCCATCCCCTCCTTTGAGTCCCAACTTAGTGCCATATTCTCCAACAAGCCTACCTGTCCTCCCTTCCCAGATGAAAGTTGTTTGTCTTTTCTTAGATGTCCTACAGCAATCCCTCCCTTTTCCCCTTTGCATTTATCCATGATTCCATGATTGAAGCCTGGCCCTACACTTACCTGTGGGTCAAGATTCGATATCTAGGAATTGGAGGCTTTAGAAAAAGGAAGAAAACCATTACAGTTCTCCTCCCTTTCTAAAAGGAGAAAGGATGTTGTGGGTAGTGATTTCACCAAGAGCATCTTATACTAGGATGTTCTGTAAGCTAAGGCTTTGCCTTTGTCCTCATATCCCTTGACCTTCAAAAATAGTAGTAAAGAAATAACCTCAGGGAATGAGGGGCACAGGGCCAGAAGCTATGGTCTAGAACCATTTGCCTTGAGTTTTTCTTTTAACAAAGATAGGCAGGTCTCATCCCAGAGCT
The DNA here is from genome assembly GCF_902635505.1 of Sarcophilus harrisii. NCBI lineage: Eukaryota > Metazoa > Chordata > Mammalia > Dasyuromorphia > Dasyuridae > Sarcophilus > Sarcophilus harrisii. Next base: position 382,374,251 of record NC_045427.1, on the reverse strand, counting down.
GGGATGATGTGTGTGGAATATGCTGGAGGCAGGCTTCCCCGCTATCCACCAGCTCTGACCTCAGAGGAATCCAATTCCTCTAATTTCCCAGAGGCCTGGACTTGGACACAAGTACTTCTTTCTCCTAACCCAGGAACCACGTAGGATTTTCCATCAAATTTTCCAAGTGGTGACCAAGAATGAGTAAAACAAATTTCCTACCACAGGTATCTTATCCTAAACCTCTCTAATTTGGCCATAGAGATTACCTAGCTTCCCAATCTTACTGATCCTGTGTTTATCTAGCCAGGACTCAGACTTGGCCTTGCCACAGTGAGGTGACCGGCCAATATCTAGCCCCATGAGCACCAAAGAGTTTCAGCAGCTCTGGGGTAAAGACTATTAGAGAGTAGGGAAGCCTTGGAAAATATGCTTACAATCTGGTAAGAGATGGCCTCTTTCTTATGCTATGTTTGCAGAGTATCATTAGAACCTTAGAATGCAGAATTTCAAAGCTAGAAGGGACCTTAGGATAGAAACTGAGAGCAGGAGGGAACCTTAGAATGGGCTATAAAATGTTAGAGCTTAGAAAGGACTTCAGAGATAAGCTAATGAAACCCTATTTTCTCCTCCTCCCTCTCCTCTCTCTTCCCCTATAGTGAAGCAGGGAGTTTAGGGGTTCAGAGGGGAGATGAGGAGACCACTTGGTCTTTGGGAGGAAAAATCCACTTCTCTCTCCCACCCACAGTCCAACCCAATATAGATCTGACCTGGAGTTCCTTGTGTTTCAGATCATCAGAAGCTGGAGCGAGAGGCCCGCATCTGCCGCCTGCTGAAGCATCCAAACATTGGTAAGGAAATCTGCCCTTCCTTGTTCTCCACCAAAGGGAGGGATAACTGAGAGGGGCTGCACTTGTGGGCAACAGGAAAAAATTAGGGCTGGAGTGGGGTGCTAGTGGGTAGTGAGGATGGGGCTTGTGTCTCCTGGTATTGTGGTAACTCCTGGACAGAATGGGGGGGTGAAGAGGTAATTTTGGACTCTTTGGAGGGGGGGGGGAGGTGGGGACTAGGTGGGGGTGGAGGGCAGCCACATTCCTTAAGAAGCAGCTGGGGGTGGGGTGGGAAGGGGGGGGGAAGAGAAGGCCTTTTCCGCCCAGCCTACGCCTGCCGGCAGCCTCCTTCAGAAAAGCTGTTTCAGGAAAACTCCTGAAGCTCCGAGAAAGATTAAAATAGTCCCTAAAGGGGAAAAAAATTCCCAGTGTACCCCCCTTCCCCCACACACACAACAAACCCACCAACAGTGATGCTGAGTCAATCTGTCACCCACCCTCGCATGTAGCCAGCACCCCCTCCCCATCCCAGCTCTGCAGCAAGCCCCCAGCCCTCAAAGAGAAGTGTGAAGAGGTGGTGGCAATTCGGTACTTCTCTGGGGAAGGTAGGTTACCTGAAATGACAAATGCATCTAACCTAGAATGGGAAACTTGGCAAGAATAGCCCCCTCTCAAGTCCACTCAAGGATGAAAACTCCCAAATTGTTATTGCTGGTCTTTCCTCAGGCTGATAGGTTTATAGAGAAGGTTCTGGTACATCTCCTGAGATATGACTTGGACCGTAGGATCTTAGAGTATCTAATCTAAATTTGTTGGGGTAACCAGGCAAGGTTTGCTCATAGCCGCAGAGATGGCATTCAGTCTCATGTCTTCCTGCTCCAAACTGAATGTTCTTTCTACTTTCCTTCCCAATAAGAGCAAGTTAGGGATAATCTAGGTGTATCCAGAACAAGCTTCCATAATCCTATCTTTCCACCTGACTTGTTTCTTGGAGTGAAATCCCTGTGTCTGCCAACTGCCTGGTCTCTACTCTCAAAACAAAGTGTCGTGTTCTTTCTCTCTGGCTTCACACTCTTGGAAGGTGTCCCTGTTGTCCAATACACCCTTCCCCATTTGTCCTCCAAACCTGAGGCAGCCCTGAGGCAGACAGAGGCATCGTGAAATAGTGTAGAGTCCTGGTCTAGGAGACCAGAACATCTGGGTGCGTGACCCTCAGCAAGTTAGTAGATCTCTTTGTATCTCAGTTTCCTCACTTGTAAAATGAGGGGATTGGATTCCATGACTTCTAAAAGTCCCTTGTAGATCTAAATCTATGATCCCATGAGATGTCAAAATAATAGCATTTAAATGATGCTTTAAGATCTACAAATTGCTGTATGTATATAAAATCTCACTTGATTTTCACAACTCTCTGAGGTAAGTGCTATTCTTACCCTCATTTTTAGGGTTGAGGAAACTGAGTCAGAGTGATTTGCCTAGGGTATCATAGCTAAGTGTCTGAGACAGAATTTTTTTTTTTTGGGGGGGGGAGTCAATTAGGGTTAAGTGACTTGTTCAGGATCACACAACTAGTTAAATGTCTGAAGCAGACCTGAACTCCCGGTCCTCCTGATTGCAGGCCTGGTGCTCTATTCGCTGTAGCACCTAGCTGCTTCTGAGGTAAGATTTGAACTCAAGTATTTCTAGCTCCAAGTAGGCATAAGGCCACCCAGTCACCTCAACATGCCTTCGGGACAAAGTCCTGTTTCTTAGGTGCTACACAGAAAAATCCTTCCCCCTCCATTCTTCCTTTTGCTGCCTTTCTTTTCTTCTTATTCTCTGAGATTTCAGCTTAGGAGGGCCCTTGTCAAAGTTTGATATTTGTCAGGTAGCAAGATAGTACAAAATGTAGACAGGAAGATATGAATTCAAATCTTAGTCTCTCTCTTGCTCAGTTTCCTGAATGGGGATAATAAAAGTACCTACTTCACAGGACTGGTGTGGAGATCAAATAAGATAACATATATAAAGTTCATTTTAAAAAAATAGCATTTTACTTTTCCAAATACATGCAAAGATAATTTTCAAGCTTTGCAAAACCTTGTGCTCCAAATCTCTCTCTCTCTCTCTCTCTCTCTCTCTCTCTCTCTCTCTCTCTCTCTTTCTCTCTCTCTCTCTCTCTCTTTCTCACTTTCCTCTCTCCCTCTCCCTCCCTTCCTCTTTTCTCTCCCTCTCTTTCTTCTCCCCTAATCATCCCTCTCCCTCACTTTCTCCCTCTCTGCCCTCTTTTCTTCTCTCTCCTTTCTTCTTCCTTCTCTTTCCCTCCTTCCCTTCAGTTTTTGATGCATTTCTCCCTTTTTGTGTTTTCCTCTTCCTTTCCTGCTTTTTTCTTTTTCCTTCCTCCCTCTTTTCCTCTCTCTCTCACCCTCTTTCTCTCTCTGTTTCTGTCTCTTCCCCCCTTCTCTCTCACTCTCCCATCTCTCTCCTCTCTCTCTCTCTTTCTCTCTCTCTCTCTTTCTCTCTCTCTCTCTTTCTCTCTCTCTCCATCCCCCTTTCTCTAGACAATAAGCAATCCAATCATATGTAAAGTTTTTAGCAAACTTCAGAGCCTATATAAACATCAGGCCATTAGTATCGTTACTATTAAGCCCCCAGTGCTTCAGCCAGTGCAGAATGGGGCCTGTACTATCCTTGCCCACCACCCTGTCAGAATGTTGCTATAGCTCCCCTAAGCTGCTGGCTTAGGTTCTGGCTCCTCCTAGTCTCTCCTTTTTCCTATTGTGGTTCCTACTCTCCTAATTCAGTTGCTCATTCAAAAGATATTTATGGGGCTGGGGGTGTGGTGTAGGAGGAGACCCTGGGCAAGGTGCTGTGGGGGAAGGGCTCAGGATGAACGAGATAGTTTCTATCTTCAGCAAGCTAGTTCTCAGTAGTTCTCAGATAAAACTAGGACTGTTGTGAGGCTCAAAAAAGGTAATGGATGTAAAGCACTTTGCACACCTTAAGGCACCTTAGAAACGTGAATTATTATTATTATTAGCCTCCAGTCACCCAGTCTCCATTCTAGTTATAATTTAATTCCCTGAGCTTTTTACAGTATTCCTGCTAAGCTCAAACAATGTTTATAGAGCAATACAGGGGTAGGCTGGCAAATATTTAACAACAGAAAAAAAAAAGTAGGCACACATACTCTTAAGTTTAATTTGCATTATTAACATTTTCTTCGCGATTTCTTAAGTCTAGACAATCAAGGAAGCCAAAAAAAAAAAAAAAAAAATCAAGCCTTGATTTATAGGAATTGCTGATTTCTGAAGTATAAGTGCTTACATTGACAATTTAACAACCAGTCCTCACAAGTCTGTTAGAGCGGGCTCTAGCACTTGCTGGTGAAAATGAATAACTAGTAGTCTAAGGTAGAAGGAGAGAAGGATGTTAAAAGAAATATAAAGAGATATAGAGATTGAAGGATCATACCTGTTTTCAGGAATCAGAAAATAATGCTAGCTTATTTTTATATAGATCCTCTGACTTTACCTGCATTATCTCATTTGATTCCTCGTAAAGATTCTGTGAAGTAATTGTCTTTATATTATCTCCAATTTACACATGAGGAAACTGAGGCTCAGAGTTTTTTAGTGGGAATAAATGTTTATTAAACTCTTAACTATCTATCAGATACAGTGCTAAATGTTTTGCAAATATCTCATTTGATCCTCACAACAATTCCCTTGAGGTAAGTAAGCTATAAATATCCCATTTTACAGCAGTGGAAACTGAGATGCAAATCGAGGTTAACTTGTCCCAGGTTACACTAGTATTAGTGCCTGAACATAGGTCTTCCTGATTCCATGTCCAGTGCTCTACCTTTTCTGCAAGAGATAGCATTTGACTCTAAAAGATTGATAAAGAGTCAATAGGAGGGATAAAGATAGGAAAAATTCTCAAAGAAAAGAGCCAGGAAAGCATAGTTTATATTTGGGGTACAGCATACAGTACAACTTATCTGGAGTGCCGAGCATATACAGGGTACCCCAAAGGTCTTAGTGGAATTTAAAGCTTGTGTTCTAAGACATTTGGGATGCCCTGTATAGAGAAACAATGTGTCCCAAACTAGAAAGATTGTTGACTGGGGTCAGGGTATTTAAAGCCTTAGGTTGAGAAGTTGGGCTTGGTTTAGTAGCAGATGGGGACGCATGGAAAGCTTCTGAACAAAGAAGTGCTGTGGTCAGATTTGGGTCTTTGGAAGATTCATCTGGTTGCAGGATGGATTGGATGGGGGGAGAGCAGGAAGCTCAGTGAGGAGGCTATTTCTATAGTCTGAGGAAGAGGCAATTGAGGTGGTGGCAGGAAAGGAGAGAAAAGGACAGATAAAAAAGAAACCATGAGAAGACAGAATTGCTTAGGGAGAGGAAGAAAAATATGACTGAGTATTATTTGAGCCTGGGCAACTGGGGGCGTGGAGATGGCACCCAGAAGGGTTGCAGTGTTTGAGGGTGACAACTCCATCAGCTATTTATACCCAGAATGCACTTCCACCTCCTTTTATTCCTCCTCCCCCCCCCCCTCCCCTTTTCCTGCTGCTTGGAGACTGAGGAGTGAGGCAGGCTTTCTGAAGCTGCACAAACAGGCTGATTACTCATTGATGGACAAGGCCATGTTGCCAGGGCATGGATCAGAGAATACAGAAAGGAATTGTAGCCTCCAGAGAGATCTGTAGGAGTCACTCAGCAGAGGGAAGAAGCTAGGTCCATGAACACAGTTTCTTGGGGGATGGGAATAGAGTAGGTTAGATTTGCACTGGGAAGACCTGGTTTGGGTAAGAAGAACCAGACAGATGTTATGGGTTCCTTTTCTTCTGAAAAGGTTCAGAGTTTCCAGCTGTATTTACTCTGAGCAACTTAGAAGGTAGCATGCATTCCCAGGAGGTAGAGTAAAAAAAAAAAGGATATGGGAGGTTTAGGTCCAAAGATAAATCACTTCAGTCATCAATCTATCCAACAGTGTAGGACAGTGAATTTGGATTCAGATACCTGGGTCCATCTCTACTTCTTATCTGTGTGACTTTGGACAAATCATTTAACGTAATTAGGTCTCAATTTCCTCAGTTATAAAATATGAGCTAGGATTATATGCTTCTGAGAACCCTTAGAACCTATGATCTTATAGGTTCAAATGTCAATTCTATCTCTTGCTGCCTTTGGGCAAGTCACTATATGCTTCAATTTCCTCATCAATAAAATAAGGGAGTTGGATTGGATTCTCTCTAAATTCTTTCAATTAATCCGTCTGAAGAATCTTAAGAGCCTCAGAGTTGGAACCAAGTCTTAGAAGGCATCTAGCCCAAGTTTCTACATCTCTACTCCCCCCACCCACCCTGTACAGGAATCTGGGTGGTTTATAATACCATAAATATCATGCTTAAGTTTCACGATTTCATCAGTGTGGGTGCATTTACCACTGATGTAGGTTCTAGCCCCTCCCTGCTTAAGAATAAGGTTTTAACAAAAAGCCCTGAAGGGCGGAGGAATTTTCCTGGCTGCCTGGTTATGGACTTCATGGCACTTAGCTGAAGGTGGATATCTGGAGAATTGGCTCACTGTCCAGCCCTGGGGCCCATATTTGAGATCTTTCTAGTCTGTTCTTTCTGCCTGGAAGTAAGTTAGCATGGCATATGGAGAGCACAGTGTAGTTGTAATAAGAAGTACTGGATTTGAATTCCAGCTTTGCTGTTTGTTTTTCTGAGCCTGTTTCCTCATTTATAAAGTGAAAGGATTGGGCTAGTAGACATCTAAAGTCTTGTATAGCTCTAAAACTCATAATTATGGAAGGTTATGGAAGAGCCTTTGAGAACTGCGGGTTCTGCTCTTATACCATCATGAGACATCCCATGAGCTTCTTAATGAAGGTGTAGGGTGATAGGGTCACAGATATCAAGCTGGAAGGGACTTCAGAAGCAATCCAGTCCAACTTCTTCATTGTACAGGCAAGGAAACTGAGGCCCATAAGTGAATTTTTTCAAGATCACAAGCATAGTAAATAGCAGAGCTTGAATTAAATTCCAAGACTTCTGATTCTGAATCCATAGCTCATTGGTGGAGAGGAATCAGTCATTAAAGCCCTATTAGGGATTTACCCTGGTTTCTTAATAGCTATATGATCACTTCATCTAGGTCTCAGGTTCTCATCTGTAAAATGAGGATTGGACTTAATAACCTTTAATATTCCTTCCAGCTCTAAACCTATGAATCTATGATATTTAGGGTCCCTTCAGTCTCATTTCTATCTATGTGCTGATCTTTCGTGAATGAGGCCTGATGGGAGATGCTGAGTGTTAAGTCTCCAGAATTAGGGACTAGTTTGTGGAGCAGCTAAGCGGTGGAGCAGATACAGTGTTCGATCTGAAGTAAAGAATACCTGAGTTCAAATCCAGCCTCAGATACTTACTGGTTGTGTGACCCAGCTTCTTCAAGTTCCTTATGTGTAAAATGAGTTGGAGAAGGAAACAGCAATTCCAGTATCTTTGCCAAGAAAACTCCAAATGGGCTCACAAAGAATGAACAAGAATATTATTCCTTACCACCTGTCCCCTACCACCACATGTACACACACAGAGCACAAGCAATCCTACTTTATCCTTTTTGCTGCTAAGATTGAAGTTGTAATCTGTGGCCAAGGAGGAAGGCAAATCCACCTTGTTCCAAAACTTGTAAATTATATGAGCACAGATAAATCCCAACCTCTCTAAGCCTCCGTTCCATTATCTATAAGATGTACTATCCTATCTTACAAAGTAGTTGTGAAGAAAGTACTTTGTAAATTTTGAAGTATGATAGAAATTATTATTAATATTACTAATAACATTATTAATATTGATATTTAACTATTATTAGTACTAGTCTCCCCTTGTTTTGCTGGGGCTCTGCACTCCCATCTATCACAAAGCACCCACGGGGAGTCCATGATCCAGCATCCAGACTTTTGGGTTTCATAATCTCAGAGAGGGCTGGGAAGAATTATGGGTCTCCAGGAAGAACTGTAGCCAGCATCCTCAGCACAGAAGGGGAGAGAACATATTTTCTTAGGGGAGAGATAATAGAACTAGCTTCCTGCCAGGCATGGAATTGGACTGGAGGGACCTGGTTCATATAGGAACCTCACAAGTATTGTGGGTCTCTTCTTCTGAGAAGGTTCAGTACATCAGACTTAAGGGGTTGGGTACTTCCCAGCCTGTACTGAAAGCTTTTAGAAGGCCTGGTTTGCAGCCCCTAAGCCCTCTGTGGCTGGAGGGGATTAAGAAGAGTCTAATTTCCATATCATGGAGAAATCTAAATTTTGGCTCTATTCTATGAACAACTCCCCGAGTGCTCTAGTATTTGATTGGACTAGGCCAAATGGTTCCTTGTTCTCCAACTTCAGATCCAGCATAATTTCTGCAATCTCATATTGCTTTTAAGGTATACAGACCCTGATCCAATCCCCTCCTACTTTCCCAGTCCCACAGGGCCTATATTTATGCTAAATAATATTTATATGTTGTTGTTGTTGTTGTTGTTTTGAGGGTGAGAGGGAAAGATGAAGAGTAAAAGGACAAAACAGGAGAGGTAGAACAAAGGGGTTTTTGGTTGTGTGTAACCATTTGTTAAGCACTTAGTCTACCTCCTGACACATGGGAATTATTACTAAATGCTTGTTCCCTTCTCCCTTTCTGCAGTCCGACTCCATGACAGCATATCGGAGGAAGGGCATCACTACCTGATATTTGACCTGTAAGTACCAACCAGAACCCTTTGCTGAACAACAGTTCACTGGTGTCAGTCCTAGACTGGGCAGGGCCACACAGTGTAGACAGGGAGGGAGATGGCAGGGCCAGATACGGTAGACTTAGTTGGTGTCTTATTTAAACTAGGATCCTGGGATGCTGAGAAGTGCTTCTGAGAGTACCTCAAGGGTCACACAAACAGCAATGAATGGGGCACAGTGCTCAGCTTCTGGCCTCTTGGGGTAACAAGAACTAATTGTGATTTAGTTATCTTTGTGTTTCGGGCTCTAGCTCATCCTCCCCCTCTTTGCTGCTGTGAAAGAGACACACACCCACAGAGACAGTGACAGAGACACACACACACACAGAGACACAGAGAGAGAGAGACAGACAGAGAGAGAAAATGAGAAACAGACGATGAGAGACAGAGGGAGAGACAGTCAGAGATAGTGAAAGAGAGAGATAGAGAGACAAAGAGAGAAAAAGAGAGAGAAAGAAAAAGAGAGACAGAAAGAGGGAGAGATAGAGATAGTGAGAGACAGAGAGATAGAGAGACAGAGAGAGAGAAGGGGGGGGAGGGAGGGAAATGTTTGTAGGGTCCTTTTTTGATCTCTCAGATCTGATAAATTCATAGGCTCATGGGCCCATAGATAGATCCCTTAGAGCTCATGGAGCTTGATCTCCCTCATTTTATAGATAAGAAACTTAGACCCAGAGAATTTATGTGGCTTGCCTGCTATCACACAGCTAGTGCTGGGAGAATGGTTTTCCATGAGAGGAACAAATCCCAGTGTGAAATAAATTGAAAGAGGAAGCCAGGAATACAGGAAAGATTCAGTATCAAGGAAGGAGGGGTCTGTACGCTTTGATTTCATGAAAAAAAATTTTCCTTCTGGGGTGAACTTTGTTTGCTCTGCCAACTCACTGGAGTATTGGTACCATGGGGAGGCTGGAGGGACTGAGTCCCAGAGGGGAGAAGAGACTAGAGCTCTCCCCTGGTATTGAGTGATTGTATTTACAGGTGTTTGAAAACATGCCGAAGGCTGGTTGTGTGTTCAGTTGGTGAGTGTGTTTAAGAAAGAGGGGCACTGTAGCCATTGTTGCAAGTGGGGAGACTGGTTCTATATATGCCTGCTACAAAAGAGAGCTATAGCTTGAGGGGCCAGAGGAAGAGGAGGAAGCAGATGAGCTTGGGATAGTCTTGGCTTTCCTGCTAAGTACCCTTCTTTGTGTGCTTTCCTGTGCTTTGCTGGAGTACCAGCTTTGGTGAGGAGTTAGTATGTATGTATGAGTGAGTAAATGTGTGTGTGTGTGTGTGTGTGTGTGTGTGTGAGAGAGAGAGAGAGAGAGAGAGAGAGAGAGAGAGAGAGAGAGAGAGAGAGAGAGAGAGAGAGAGAGAGAGAGAGAGAGAGGAGAGAAGAGAGATAGGAGAGACAGAGACAGAGACACACACAGAGTGAGAGAACAGAGTCAGGACTGGGAGCAGGGCGAACTGGAGATGACACTGGCCATTAGTATGTGGGGCCTAGGAGGGAGGCGATGCTGTTTGAGGATGACTGATTCCGGGCCTTCTTGGCTTTCAGGGTCACGGGTGGGGAGCTGTTTGAGGACATTGTGGCTCGAGAGTACTACAGTGAAGCTGACGCCAGGTAAGTGTGGGGGAGACACCATGGGCTCCTGCTTGCTCTCAGGTATCTTGGGGGAGCCCGTGTCCTGCCCATCCTCTGTCTGGTGAGGAGCATTCATTCCCGGGCCAAGGCTGTCCAGCCTCCTCTCTGATTATCTTCTGTTGGCCCCTCTGCCTCATCCAAGGGAGCGAGAGCTTACCCCGGTCTTCGGGGCCTTTGTACAGGAAGGACCCCCGGCTGCCTCTCTGGAGGAGTTTGACTGCCCATCTCTTTGTTTCCTGCAGTCACTGCATCCAGCAAATCCTAGAGGCTGTCCTTCATTGCCACCAGATGGGTGTGGTGCATCGGGACTTGAAGGTAAGCCCAGGAAGAAAGAGGGCAGCAGGGGTGGGAGCCCTGGACGGTCAGCCCCTCCCCTCTGTGGCACAGGAAGGGATGGGCGGCACAGGAATCTCCATATTGATGAGGTCGGGCAGGGACTGGGATGTCTCACTTCAGTGTCTCCAAGCTGGAGGGAGGCCTTTAGGTCAGGTGGGCCGAGGAGCGCTCCTTTCTGCCACATCCCCACCCGGGTATCTCACTGAAGATCCTCAGCAGCCACCCATTTCCCCTCAGCACAGCTCAATATTTTGGTCAATTTTTGGTAGCTTCCATCTAGCTTTGTAACTTCCACTCCATTAATTCTAGTTTTGCCCTCTTGGGCCCGCAAAAGTCTGCAGTCTGTGCCTTCTGGCTTGTGGGCCCTGGTATCAGGGAAAAAAGAGGAAATGGATTCAGTGACTCATTATCATCAGAGCTAGATTTGGAGCTGAAAGAGACCTTAGGACTCCTCAACCCAATCCCCTTATCTGACAGACAAGGAGGCTACAGGTCCAAGCTCTGGTAAAGTCACACGATGGCGAAACTAAGGTCTGCTGAGCCAGCTCTGGCACTGCTTCCACTGTACAACCCCGACCCAGTATGGTGAATTTTCAGTAATGTGGGGCCTGCAATAAAAGATTACAGAAATGCTGACTCTTTTCGAGTTGAAGGGGGCCTCAGAGGTCACTCTACGCAGGATTTTTATTGTTATTGTTATTGCATTATTTCAGTCCAATCCAACTCTGACCCTATTTGGGATTTTCTTGCCAAAGACACTGGAACAGCTTGTCATTTCCTTCTCTAGATCATTTTACAGATGAGGAAATTGAAGCAAATAGTGATTTGCCCAGCTAATGTGTCTGAGACCACATTTGAACTCAGGTCCTCCTGACACCAGGCTTGGTATTCCCTCCACTGTACCTCTTAGCTGCCCCATATCTTCTATATCTGAGTATCTCCAATGACAGGGAGCTCACTACTTGATGAGGCAGTTTGTTCAATTACTGCATACCTTTGTTGTTAGAAAGCCTTTTTTATTTTGAATTTCATCCTGCCTAGCTAAAACTTCTGCCTGTTAGCACTAATTCTTCCCAAGGGAGCTAAGCAAGCCAAGTCTGATCATATCGCAGCCTGTCAGATACTTAGAGACAGTAATTATGGTCTCTCTGATTTCTTCCTTCCCACCCCAAACCCCCACCATTCCCCATGTGTTCTCTTCTCCAGGCTAAATATCTAGAGACCTTTTCATTGATCTTTTTAGATCATGGATCCTAAGTCTGACACATCTCTGTGACCTTGGACTAGTAATTTTATCTCAGTTAATAGGCTTCAATACCCTCAACTATAAAATGAGAATGCTGGAACTAATCTTGGTATCGCTGTGAGATGCTGGTCTATATGCTTTCCAGTTTTTTCCAAAATGAGATTGTGGGACTAGACAGCCTCCGAGGGCTTTTCCATCCTTAGAAATGTGGTTCTATAATCCTAATTTAAAGCCTCTCACACATCTTGCTTCCTAAAATTGCTCCTAAAATGTGGTTCCCAGAACTGGATAAGAATGCTGGTGCTGGAATGTGTTGATTGTTGCCAGTGAGCCGGGGCTTCCCTGATAACCCCGTTGTCTGGGTGTGCCCCATAAAGAGCTTGGGTTAGGAAACTGAGCAAGTGAGAACTGAGAGCCCTCCCACTGCTTCCATTCCCCTGGTATTTTAAGCCTGTTGCTCAGGAGCAGGAATGAAGAAAAGGCAGCTCAAATTTAGGCCACTTCGGAAAGATAATTAGGGGCACATTCATCAAACCAGGGCACCTCTGGCACCAGGAGTGGAGACTCTTTGGGAACACTGTCCTGGGAGAATGAATGAGCCATTAGTGAGTTGAGCAGACTGGACTATATTTAGCTGAGGTCAGTCTATCTTTGGGCAGCTGGAAGGTTAGGCTTTGGTCCACTCAGAAGTCCAGAAGACAAAATCAGAAATCAACCACTGAGAAATTATACATCAACTGCCTGGGCTTAAAAACCAGTTCCCAAAATTAAAAGGGAAAGTGTCTCAGAGAGAGATCTTTGACTCACATTCAGTTCTCAAGACAGCTTAGGTCATCTCTTAAAGGTCTAGGACTTGTGACTTACCCCTCCAGATCCCAGAGCTGTTGATGAATGAAAGGAGGTACTCTTAGGCCAGGTCATGTCTAGTGGACCTGTGGTTGTGTGCTTGGCCACAGGGAACTAGCTGTGCCTAGTGAAGAGAGAGCCTCCCTGCATCTTAGCTGGTCAGTGTTTGAGAATGATTGAGGATCAGAAACAATGAAATCACTAAGGATAGAGATGGAGATGAGAGGGGCAGCAATGATACAACACATGGTTGTTATAGCGATGATAAATGAAAGCAGAGATGATGAGGGTGGTGATGAAGGAAGCAGAGATTATGGAAGCAGCAATGATGGAGACAGGAATAAAATGGTGTCGTATAGTGGAAAGAGCCTCAGTGTCCTCATCTGGAAAATGAGAATTATACTTAACCTATTTTGCAAGTTTGTTGTGAATAAAAAGCTTTGCAAACTTTAAAGTGCTATATAATTGAAGGCTATTATTATTAGGAGAGAAATAGTAATGATGGATGCAATGATGACAGAAGGAGGGATGACAGAAGTTGTGATGATGGAAACTAGGATAATGGGTACAGGCAAGATAGAGTCAGTAGTGATGGAGGCCATGATGATAGAAGGAATGATGGAGACAGTATTGATTGAAATGGTAGTAATGATGTAAAATAGATCAAGTAGCTAATATATTATAATGACTGATATTTATGTAGTGCTTTAAGATTTATAAAAGGCTTTCTCTGATCTGAATGCCACAATAGTTTTTTTCTGATGCAGGCTTTCCATGTATAATGATCCTCATTTTACAGATGAGAGAACAGAGACTTAGAGAGAGATTTGTTCATGATCATAGAGCTGTTATTGCTCAGTCACTTGAGTCTTGTCTGACTCTTTGTGACTCCATTTTGGGATTTTCTTGGCAGAGATACCAGAGTGGTTTGCCATTTCCTTCTCCAGCTCATTTTCATATGAGAAAACTGAGACAAACAGGGTGAAATGACTTGCCCAGAGTCATACAACTAGAAAGTGTCTCAGGCCAGATTTGAATTTAGGAAGATGAAGCTTCCCTACTCCAAGCCCAGTAGGGGCTATCCCTGAGTGCCACCTAGCTGCCCAAAGCTCATAGAGCTAGAGTATCAACATCAGGATTTGAAATTGGATTTTCCTGACTTTAGGTCCAGAACTCTATTCTCAATGGAGTCACCAATTAAGGGAGTGATGACAGAGGGATGTATCCTGAATCCCAACTGACCTTATTTATATATTGTCTGAGCCTTGCATCAGTCCCATGACCCTAGGAAGCTGCAGATGCAGGGGTCATGTGAATGAGCAATTCTGGAGGCAGTTAGTCTCTGTACACCATGCTACTGCTCGTAGCCAATAGTAACTGGGGCAGATTCCATAGGGATTGAATCCCAGGAGCTAAGAGTTCTGCCTTAGAGTTTTCTCTGGATACCCATCCAGCCATTTTCCTTCTGACTCTAACAGATTTCTCTGGCTGAAAAGCAATATCCATGACCATCCTTGATAGCTACTGGATTGCTTTGTTTCATTCCTATCGGTTTCAGTTTCTCAAATCTATAAAATGATGGGGTTGGATTAGATAGTCTCAAATCCCTTCAGATATGCAGTTTTCATTATCTTTGTTGCTGGGAAACAACCTCATGCCCATCATTGGGTCAATGAAAGAGGAGCCTTGGGAAACAACCTCATGCCCATCATTGGGTCAATGAAAGAGGAGCCTTTGAGACTTACGTCATAGTACATTCAGTCTTAGTAAATGGAGACATTTCAAGGGACAAATTTCCAGGGAAACAGGAGTATCTGAGGGAGCATATCTGTTGAAGTTTATAAATACAAGGGCAGAGGTTAAAGTGGAGAAGACTATGATTCAGGTACTGAACTTCTTGGAAAAGGAGGGAGAATGACCGGGTACTAGTGGGCAACAAATGCCATGGTCTGTATGGAATATCCTGAAGGATGGGTGGAATCTCATGAAATTACTGAGGTGAGAGCAAGGAGTATGTCCATTTCTCTTTCCCCTAGCTCTGTGTCCAGGGGCTTAGGAGAAAGTGCAGCCAATTATGAAGAAGGCAGCAGGGGGTGAAATATCTTCTGATAAAAGTTAGGTTTCCTTAAGAAGCAAGAAGATGGAAGAAACATAAGACAATGGGAAATTTGTTAGCAACAGAACAGAGAATCCAGAGGGTATATGGAAGGCAGAGCAGTATGGGAATGCTGAAGGGTTAGGGCTGAGGAGGTGGGGATGAAGGGATGAGAAGTAGTAGCAGGGGAAGGGAGGTTTCATCTAGGCAGCCTATAATTTTGAATCACAGGGATTTGGAAAGGAGGAAAAATAATTTGCTAGCCATTGCATGAATTTCTTCCTCCCTCCTTGAAACCCAAATCTGCCCTGAGTGATAGAATTTCTAGTTATAGCTCTGGGTTAGGACCAGCTATAGACCCTATAACTCCTTTCCATTTGGGTGATCTCATTGAACAAAAACTTTAATCTAATAAAAAATTTACTAAATGCCTACTTAGGCATTTGTTGTTGGGTACTGGGAGAAACAGTTGGAAGAGTTTAAAAGTAGATAGAGTAATAAATTAACAAGTGTCTGCTATGTACCAGACACTGTAATAAATGCTGGGGGTACAAATATAAAAAAAAGAAACAATCCCAATTTTCAGCAAATAAATAATATGCAGTCCTTACCTTCATGAATTTCATGAGTTGGTGATATTATGTATGTATATAGATAATGCAAAATGATATATAAAAAGCATATTTTAGTCCCTAAAAAAATTGCTATGTGAAGTCTGAGGGAAAAGGTCATTCAGTGCTCAAGAGTAATGAAGGACAACTTCCTGGAGGAAGCAGTATCACAGTTTCAAGGTTGAAGATTAAAGGAGAAATTAACTGTGTGTGGTGGTGGTGGTGGTGGTGGGGTATTCTAGCCTTGTCTATGGATGCCCCTTCTTGAAAATTCAAACTTGAAATCAGGGCCTTGAATGGCCCTGGCCAAAGGGGCTTTCTTTTGGTTCTTTCACCCTCTTTTCCATCTGCCTTTCTCCTTGAATATCTACCTATTCATGGTGTGTTCTTTCTATTTTCTTACATGTTATCTCACCTTAAACAGTAAGCAGTTCCTTGAAGTCAGGGATTTTTTTGCTTCTCTTTGTATCCCTGTCATTTGACACAGTGTTTAGCACACAGTAAATGCTTAATAAATGCTTGTTCCCTGACTGACCATCTGTCCCTTCACCCCCTCTCCTGTGAAGCCGGAGAACCTGCTCCTTGCATCAAAGCTGAAGGGGGCTGCCGTGAAGCTGGCTGACTTTGGCCTGGCCATCGAGGTGGAAGGGGAGCAGCAGGCGTGGTTTGGTGAGTGGGTGCTGGAGGAAGGATGGAGTTGGTATGTCTGTAAAGGGGACAGGGGTGATCTTGGAGGGCCTTCCCAGCTCTCCCTCCGCTCTTCTCCCCTGACAATGGGAGGTAGAAAGAAAAGCAAAGGCTTTGGAGGCTCCCACGATTTGGCTGGGGCCCAGTGAGCAAATCTGGCACCCCAACCAACCCATCCCTCTCAGCTGTTACCATCTCCTCTGATCCATGCTACTCAGAATAGCTTATTGAGGTCTTTGCAATAGCGCAGTAATAATTTCTCCCATTGGTATAATACTTTATTTTTTTTCGAGATCCTCTCTTATCCAATCTCAGGTGACCCTCATAATAACCCTGTGAGACAGGTCATGCAGGAAAGATTATTCCCATTTTATAGAGGAGGAAATTGTGGCCCATAGAGGGAAAATTCCTGAGCAAGACCACACTGAGTTAGTGGTAAAGCTAGGGCTAGAACCCTAACTTCTGAATTGAAATCCAGTGCTCTTGGCCACAGCAGGAGGCATAGCAGACTTAGGCCTCAGCTTCAAAGTTCCAGTGGGCTAAGACAGTATTTAAAAAAGGGAAAAATAATAAATTGAATGGCCACAGTAGAAGATCTGGTAGATTTCCCTTCTGTTTTCATTCTTTTCCCATAATTCTTCCACCATGACAGTACTCACTACTCCCCAAATAAAGGTGGGAAGCAGAAATTCAGAATGGAAATGATTTCATTCTCCTTTGATTCCCTTTCCCTAGATTATTCTATCATTCATAAACAAGACTGAGGTTTCCCAATTACAGTTTTCTGAGACTATGCTATCCAATATCAAACTGGGGCTACTTCTGGAGGAGTAGGATATATGTGGGGAAACTTCTTCAGTAGTGAATCTTTCCCAGATCAAAGATTTGGGGCTTTTGTTTTATAAGTAATATGGAGCTATTGAAAGTTTTTGAGCAGGGTCAGTGATAACGTCAGAGCTGTATATTAGGTATGTATAGGATGTATTGGCAAAGGAGTCTGAAGGTAGGGAGAACAGTTGAGAGATTATTTTAATAGTCTAAGTATTAAGTTTCAGGGGGATAAATGAGGGTGATGGCTATAGGAATGGAAAGGGGAAGTCACAGTTAGTTTATCTCACATAGTTTTAGTAGAAATCTTTCCTAGATTATTAAGATTAAATCAAACATCTGTTTTTGTTCATTTGTTGTCTTGTTTTGTGGAGAGCAGGCTTTGCAGGGACACCAGGGTACCTCTCTCCTGAAGTTCTCCGAAAAGACCCATATGGGAAGCCTGTGGATCTTTGGGCATGTGGTAAGTTTAATCTTTGGAGTCAAAAGTAGTAAAAGGAGAAGAAATCATGGTGCCCACTAGAGCTCTCTGGTCCTATAATAGACCAAGTGAGTGAGTACTCTACCCTGGCTTATGATGGCAGAGACATCCAGGTAAACCAGAGTTACTAAAAAAGTCATCCACATAACCCTGAATGTGCTGTATGATTTTCTCATGTTGTCTGCTATTATTCATGAGCTCCACATCCCCCACCTGTTCTTGAAGTTATGTCATAATACTAGAAATAATAGCTAGCTTAATTAAGCACCTACCATGTGCTAGGTAAGCTGCTGAATGCTTTACAAATATTTTCTCATTGGATCCTCACAACAGCCTTTGCTATTATTGTCCCCATTTTATAACGGAAGAAACTGAGACAGAGATTTGCCTAATATCATCCAGCTAATAAGTTTCTGAGACTGAATTTAAACTTAGTTCTTCCTGAATTAAGTCCAACTCTCTAGTGCCATTTAGTTACCACAGGAACTATTACTCCAAGAGAATACTATGCCATGTGAGCATTATATCTCCCCATGGGTCATTATTGTGCCTGATACAACATCCTATGAAGGGTGTGTAAGGGAGAAGGCATTCACAAGAATGCACATAGTGTGTGGCCCTGTGGGCCAGGAAGCAACATTGCCAACCTGTAGGATGATTGTAGTTGTCCAGGCCACAGGGATCCAGCAGCTGCCATACAAGGACTTTGTGATCTGCTGACAGTAGGAGGTAACACAGATACCTGTTCAGGTGTCTGTGACAAGAAGGTGTGCCTAAGTGTGCTGATGTAAGCAAAGTGAATCCCCTGTGATCCCCCAGTCTCCTGTTCACTGCTTGCCAGGCCAGCCAGATGAAGGTGCCTTCTCTATCATTACTTTTCCAACAATCTTTATTACTAGTTCTGCTACGGACTTCATTCATTCAGTAAACATTTCTTGAAGAATTTGTTGTTATTATTGTTGCTCAGTCATTTTGCTATTATGTCTGGCTCTTTGAGATCCCTTGGGGTTTTCTTGGCAAAGATAAGGGAGAGGTTAGCCATTTCCTGCTCCTTCTTGAGCACTTACTGTGTGTTAAAGCCTGGGGGAGATGATACAAGGATAAATGAGTGTGGTCCCTATGCTCTGGAGCTTGTTCTAATCAAAGAGATACACATTTACAAATAGCTGCAATCCACGGCAGGATATGATACCTATCATGATACTTGATAAAACAAACTGTACAGATTATCAATGATAGAGGAATTCAGATGAGGAGGAAGGAGAGACTCCCTTTGAGTGATGTGGCAAAGCATCATAGAAGAAGTGGGTTTCAAACTGCTGGGTCTTCAATTTTGGTAGTTGGAAATGGAGAGAGAGGGAAAGGCATTGCAAGCATAGGGAACAATGTGAGCAAAGACATTATAGCAGGAGAGGGCAGGGAATTTGGGGAATGGTGGGGGTTAAACCTGAAAGAAAAGGTTAGGATCAGGAGGTGGAGGACTTGAAACACCAGGCTAATGAGTTTGGATTTGGTTCTGTAAGCAATAGGGAGACTAAGATTTTGGGGAGTAACATAGCATCATGGGATTTCAAACTGAAAAGAAACTTGAAAATCATTTTGTCAATCCATCTCACTTTACAGGTGAGGGAATTAAGCCAGATTTTCAGTGACATTATTATAACTTTGGGAAGAGTATTTTGTTATATATCATATCATATAGTGTTATGTTATATTATATATTCATTATATATATATATTACATATTAGTTGGACTAAGTAAAAAAAGATGAGACAGGTATATTGGTAAGAGGCTATGGGGATAGTCCAAGTATGAATAACAGGTCCTAAAGGAGGGTGGTTGCAGGGGGAATGGAAAGAAATATGATAAATATGAGAGAGATTATGAAGGGAAAGTCAATGGTCTTGGTGACTCATTTGGTTTGTGAGGCCAGGGAGGAATTGTCACAGATGACTCGAATTTTGAATTTGAGTGCCTGGGAGAATGGAGGTGTTATTGACAGAAATAGGAAGTCAAGAAGAAAAATGGATTATGAAAGGAAGGTAATGTATCCAACTTTAAAGATAATAAACTTGAGATCCCAGCGATATCCAACTTGTGATGTTGAGCAACTACTTGAAAATTTAAGTCTTGAGCAAGAGAGAAAAGAAAGAAAGGAAAGAAAGAAAGAAAGACAGAAAGAAAGACAGAAAGAAAGAAAGAAAGAAAGAAAGAAAGAAAGAAAGAAAGAAAGAAAGAAAAAAGAAAAAAGAAAAAGAAAGAAAGAAAGGTAGGTGATTGATTCAATATTGCAGAAACAGTAGACTCCCAGGTCCTCTGACATTATTTTCTGGATTCTTTCCATTATGCTTGTTCGGTGTGATAATGAGGTGGTGGCCATTGAAAAAATTGTTGTTCATTTTTCATTATCAGAGGGCATCAGAAGAGTGATGACTTGTGTGTGAATTGGATTTAAGTAAAACAAAATAGAACAAAATCATCAGCCTTGGTCTCTCTTCCAGAGGCATTGGAGACGAGTGACAAAGCAAAAGTCTAGTTGACTGGCCATGGCCCAGGATGTAGTAGATGACCTTGACTTTTAAAAATTGAGGTCTTTTCCTGGACTGTTTGTCTGAGTAAGTGTCCATTCAGTGACTAAAGGCTAGGTGAGAATTGAGATATAAGATGGCCATAGTTTACCATTGCAAAACTATCCCTCTGGGAAGAGAAGATCCTCAAAGTTTTTGGATTGAAAAGAAAACAATTGCTATTTTCACTCTCTCTAAGCCATTGAAACCCAAACAATGAGCAACAGAGGCTTGGGGTGGGGTCTATTATTGGCAATTCATTGAAAGCCAGAGTGATTTGGATTTAAAAAGTCAAGCAGCACCAGATAAATTGCAATGAGCTTTTTTTTAAAGCCTGTTTTTTTCAGAGCTATATTTCAAGGAAATGGAAGAGATCACCAAAAGAGAGAATGCAAGGAGAAAATAGCAGTTGGCTGGGACTAAATCTTGGTGTATACTTCTATTTTGGGGGCAAGAAGAGAAAGAGGAACTAGAGGAGATAAAGTTTGATTAGAGAGGATTACAAAAAAGTAATATACTAGTAACTAAGAGAGGAGAGCATGTCCAGAAAGTGACAGTTGCTGTTGAGAGGTCGAGGAAGATGAAGATTGAGATAAGACCACTGAATTTGGTAATCAGTTTATCATCTGCCTCCATAGTTATTGCATCCATCAATATGATCCTGCTCATTTCCTACTATTCCTGATATCAGTATTTCACAGTCTTGTTCCTTTTTCCTAGGTGTCATCCTATACATCTTGTTGGTAGGATATCCTCCTTTCTGGGATGAGGACCAACACCGACTATACCAGCAGATCAAGGCTGGAGCCTATGATGTGAGTATTGCTTAATCCTGCCGCTTCTTCTTGACCCTATTAGTGTGCTAGACCTGCTACAGTCCTTTTAATCTGATCCTGCTATTTCTCAACCAGACATGGTCCCCCAGTGGGACTTATGAACAGGAAGATCCCTGTACTCAGCTCTCAGTCTTTGCTTAGAGATACCCAAGTCTTTGGTCTTAGGCTGGTTTGGATCTAGGCCCACAGCATACATTGTGGACCACATAAAATTTTAGAAGTTAGAATAGTAAAAGTAATATTGTAATGAGCTCAAGATAGTGCTTAAAAATAAAATGGCCCTTGACAAATCCAGGTCCAGATATTACCTTGCCATCAATCCTTATGAACTCTGCAAGAATTTAGTATCCTTTGTAAAAAATCTTTGCACTAAGAGGAGGATGGGTACAGCCAAATATAAAATTCAAGCCTATCTAAAGCTTCTTTCTGATGTCTCATCTCTCAGATCTCTGTGTGGGGTACAAGGGAAGAAAGGGGAGATAGCCCTTTATCTACTGCTATCCATTTCTACCTGCTCTCTGGTGTGCCCAGATTTCCTCTGGCTTCTATTGGACTTGATATAAGTGCTTTCTTCTTTCCCTTAGTACATTCAAGACAGAAGTTGCTTTTTATTTCTTTTTTCAAGAGGACTTCATTAGCAATCAAGATAAAGACCCATACAGCAAAACAAGTTCATAAAGCATAGAATTGTTGAGTTAGAGAGCTCAGGAATCTCATTCTAAAATATGCCTAATCTAGCCACTTGGGTGCTATAACTGCCAAAGCTGTCTAATTTCTCCCCTTCTCATCTAATTAAGCATCTGGGCCTGGCCCCATCACATGAACAAGCGCCATGCTCCTTCAGAGAGGTACCAAAGACATGTATTTGGTGCTCCCTTCTCCCTTCTCCCTTCTCCAGCCTTGCCCCCTTTCTATCTCAGTTCTATCTCAATTTATTTGCAAAGCTGAG
This sequence comes from Sarcophilus harrisii, assembly GCF_902635505.1. Classification (NCBI taxonomy): domain Eukaryota; kingdom Metazoa; phylum Chordata; class Mammalia; order Dasyuromorphia; family Dasyuridae; genus Sarcophilus; species Sarcophilus harrisii. Next base: position 382,352,551 of record NC_045427.1, on the reverse strand, counting down.
ATAACAAGACTAATGAGCTACAGATATCTTTTTCCTGATCCAATTGCTGGTTTTCCTGATCAAGGTATGTTCAGGTTGATGAGCTTTTTTCTCCTCCCCATTCTTTTGGAATTTCTCTCACTTTCTTACTCTAATCTCAGAAATCTCTCTCTAAAGTCTGATGGAACACATTTTTTATAAATTCACAAGCAACATAATAGCACAAGGAGAAACAAGAGCATACCATTTTTACTCATGGAAAGGAAAAAATAATTTCATTACATCATGCACAGCTCCCAAAGTACTGTCCTTCCAATTGTGAAATACTCTCCTGGTCAAAGTTGATTGCCCCAAAGTTTAGTGATGGTGAAGTATCTGGAAGTTAAGTCATAAAAGGAAGGATTAGAGGAATTGAGAGTGGTTGGGAGAAACACTTAAGGGAGACATGGTCATTGCTTTCATTTTTGTCAGTTATCTGCATGAGAAGTGCTGACCTTGTGATGGAGAAAAAAGATAGAATTGAGCAATGTAAAGTTAGAAATTATAAAAATTGACAACTTATTGATCTGTGAGGTAAGGGAGAGCAAAGAATCAGGTGGGGCTGAGATCATATAGCTGAGATTGGAATGATGATGGCACTCCTGACAGAACTAGGCGAGTTGGATACAAGGATGGGGAGAATAAAAAGGAATTCTGTTTTGGCTGTGTTGAATTTGAGGTGTCTCTGGGATATCCAGTTTCAAATATCTAGTAGGCAGTTGGTGATATGAGACTAAAGTGAGGGAGAGTCTAGGGTTAGAGATAGAGACCTGTGAGTCATCTTGCATAGAGATAATGAAACTCAGGGGAGTTGATGAGATCATGGGATTGGGGGAGGGGAGAGAGAGAGAGAGAGAGAGAGAGAGAGAGAGAGAGAGAGAGAAGATATTGATTGATTGATATATCAACTCTCCTGGCTGCATTATGTTGTACAGATCCAGTAGAACCTAGAGGGGACTTTCATTTTCTTTGCCTATATAAACAGAGAGATATATAGACACACATTTACAAATATACATTTGTCATCAACCTAGGCTAAGATTCAGCAATGACATTCTTGATTATGAAAGCCTATAGATAATTTAGTCATAATATCATAAGACTTAGAAATGAAGGAGATGTTAGAGGTGAGCTGGAGGATATTCTAAAAATTCCCCTTTTCTCTTTTTCCCCAATTAATAAACTCTAATGACAGACTTCCAGAAGAAATTTGAGTTTATGCCACTTGAGAATTATTTGATGGAACTGGGAACTTTTAGTCTGGAAAAGAGAAGACTTAGGGGCTAATTGGAAATGATGGGGCAGGATATTGTTGTTTAGTTGATTAGTTCTGTGTGACTCCTCCTGAGTCCATTTGTGGTTTTCTTGGCAAAGGCACTGGAGTGGTTTGCCATTTCCTTTTCCAACTCATTTTACAGGGTCATACAGCTAATAAGTATCTAAGACTGGCTTTGAACTTAGGTCCTCCTGATTCTACAACTCTATTCACTACACTAATTAGCTGCCTCTTGGGGCACCGTAGTTGCCTCAAAGTTTTGAAGAGCTGAACTTAGAGTAATGAGTAGAAGCTACAAAGAGGCAACATAGTAGGTTTGATTAAAGAAGAGTTTTCTAGTAAGCAGAGCTCTTCCAAAGTGAACAAGATGCCCCAGGAAGTTGGCTCAAAGGCTAGTCAATCATCTGTTGGGTGTGTTAAAGAGAGAGACTCGTTTTTGTAGGAGGGTTTCAGACTAGACAGCCTTTGAGATGCTTTGATTTCAGGATACATCTCTGTCCTCTTCAAATAATCTTCAAAACACCAAATTCTGGGCACTCAGAGTTTCATATGAATTTTAAATGCTTATTGACTTGACTTGTTGACTTTCAGTTTTGAAATTCTCTAATTCTATGAGCTCATCTAGAATAGCCTCATTTTAAAGATGAGAAAACTGAAACACAGAAGGGATAAAGTGCTTGCCTATGGTAGCAAAGCCATGTCAGCGTAAGAATTAAAAATGAGCTGGAGAAGAAAATGGCAAACCGCTCCATTATGTCTGCCAAGAAAACCCCCAAAATGACTGAACAGCAACAACAAGGGTTCAGAGGAATCAAATTGCCCAATCTCCCACTTTATGCAAGGACCCTTCAATGACAAACTTTGCACTTAGATAATAATCTTCTGATTGGATAGCTCCAGGGATGGATGCCTTCCTCAAGAGGCAGCACCTTCCGTTATTACACAGACTGAGTTCTTAGAAAGTTCTTCCTTGGTTGCTGAGATGAAAGGAGTCACATAGAATAAGTTGAATCCTTCATCCTAGTGATAGCTCTTCAAGCATTTGAAGACAGCTATCATATCCCTACTAAGTTTTTTTTTTTTCATGCCAAACAGTCCTTGTTCCTTCCATTGTATATCTTTATCATTGTCCAGATGTTTCTCTCTTTTGTCAATGTGTGATGCTTCACAGTCATCAGAATGTGTTCCTACCAGAACAGAGTACAGTGGGACTATCACCTTTCCTGATCTGGACTTATTTTTTCTTTCCTTACTCATAGCAGCCAATGGATGCATATTTACTGAATTTAATAGAATGAAATAGAATTCTCACAACCCAAGGTTCCATTGGCCCTTTTGGCAGTCATAACATACTATTGACTTATATTAAGCTTTGTGGTCCATGTAGACCTGTAGGTCTTTTTCACACTTATGCCATTTTTATCTTACACTTTTTATTTTATAGACTCAAATATAGGATTTTTATATTTGAATTTATTCTGTTCATATTCTAGGTTTTTTTTGCAATGCTTTTGATGCCATAGAAATGTGGGCTGTTATTGGTATTATTATTACAATATCCTGATTCTATCATCTATGTGTCCATCCAAGTCATAGATAATGATGTTGAAGAGTGTCATTCTTACATCTTCTCTCAGCTAAACATCCTTAGGCCTTTCAATTAGTCTGCCACATTCTTTCTGGATTTCTTCACAATTCTGATCACTCTCAGCTAGACAGATGCCAGATTGGAAATAAAAAATAATAAATCTGCTTCTCAGATCAGGGTTCTGTGTATAGAGAAAATACCTCATTCCTCATCCCCCTCTCCCATTGGCACTGGATGCTCTCCCAGAGACAGTTGAAAATCTGCCCTTGCACATGGTCACTGTTTGTCTCTGACAGACCTATACAAGAAGGGTCTCTGGGCCCTGGCTCTCCTATGCCTGCTCCCCTGCCAGGCAGGAGTTGTTCTGATTGCAGGGGGTGGCCTGTGGCAGGCTAGCCAAACCTGGCCCATTTGCCCCTTTCAGTTCCCATCCCCGGAATGGGACACGGTTACCCCAGAAGCGAAGGACCTGATTAATAAAATGCTCACCATCAACCCCTCCAAGCGCATCACAGCTGCTGAAGCCCTCAAGCACCCCTGGATCTCTGTAAGTAATACCTGGAGTGGGGTTTGGGCAACTGGGGCTGGGTTGTGGTTTGAGGGCTGCAGATCACATGGCCAAGGGTGGTTTGTTTCTCAAGGGACCAAAGAACATTCAGCATGCTCACTGCCCATGGATCCAAGTGTTTAGGAAAGTATGTAACTTTCCTTGGCAGACAAAGCCCTGGGCTCCTGTCCCAGAAAAAGACTTGTTAGGAGGAGTGAATTGGAAGTAATAGCTAATGACAATAGCTAACATTCATATAGCATTTACTGTGGACTGGGCACTGGCAGCAGTTTACAATTATTATCTCATTTGATCCTCACAACCCTAGGAGGTAGGTGCCATTATTATCCCTGTTTCATAGTTGAGGAAACTGAGGCAATAGATAAATGGTCCCACAGCTAGTAAGTATTTAAGACAGGAATTGAACTCTGGTCTTCCTTACAGGATAGGATTGTTGTGAGGAAAATATTTTGTAAACTATAAAACCAATGCAAAAAAACCTTGAGAAGCCTTCCCTGCTCTTAATACCCATGTAGCTCTATCTTTCTTAGTACTTTCTTCCCACCAAGAATCCTTTGAAATTAGGTCTTCTAACTTATTGAGCTTCCACTGGTAGGGATTTACTTCGGGTTGGTCTTTGGTAGGCTTGCCCTTGCAGCACCACATCTTTGTTCCTGTTTGCTTGGTTTAAAAAGAAATAAGCCACCCCTCCACTCCAGTCCCATCCTGAAGTTTGGAAATTGAAACTATCTCTTAGATAAAAGTTGCACACAACCCCCTCTTTCCTTCTCATATGCTTCTCCCTCTCTTCTTTTGTCAGCACCGATCTACAGTGGCCTCCTGCATGCACAGACAGGAGACTGTGGACTGCTTGAAGAAATTCAATGCAAGGAGGAAACTGAAGGTAACCCCTTGGCCTGGTTCCCTCTCTGAAACTGCTGGATTCTGCATTGGTCCACATTTCTGCCAAGGGAATAGTGGATAAGGTTGGGTGGGAGTCTCCTGGAGAAATGGGAAATTCTCAGACCTTGCCTAGGTCATGAGCAATAACAGAGCACTGTACTCAAGAGTTAAAGAAAAGTGGTAATAAGGGTTGGGTAATAAGTGCTGGCTAGCTGTGGCTGTTCACTATGAAGAAGCCCACCTCTTCCACCTAACAGGAATCATGCAGATATACATGCTACTCTGGGAAAGTCAAATAGCATTAGACTTGGGATCTTGGGGCAGTGAGAATTATAAAGTTCAAATCTCACCTTACATATTGATTAATTCTGTGACTGAGGAAATCATATTACCTCTCTGGGCCTTAGCTTCCCCATCTACAAAATGAATGAATTTGACTGGATAACCTCTAAAATCTTTTCTAAATCTAAATCTAAAAATCTTATAATTGTCATTTCCTCATCTGTAAAGTGGGAAAAATGACTCCATCCCAGGACAACTATGAGTAAAGTACTTTTTTAAAACTTTGAAAGGTGATACATTTATGAATTATTATATTGTAAAATGCTATAGAAATGGACTATAAAATGGACTGTCTTTTTAGAGTATTATTATTATTGAGAAGCAGTATGGTACAGCAGATACTCAGAAAGACTTAGATTCAAAAGTTGACTTTGACATATGCTGGCTAGTCTTACAATATCCCAGGAAATTCTCTAAGACCATAAGGTGCAAAATTTATATAAGACTACATAGAGTGCCATTTTGTATTTGTAAAGAGACTTTCTTCACCTGGAATTCTCTCATGGATCTGGACCTCCCCAAAATTATTTTTATCCATATAGCTCCTGAATATGCTCTTTTTAGTGTACTATGGGCTGTGCAACAACAGGAGTTAAGGGTACTTTCTATCCAATTAAATGGGCCTATGAGTCCCCAGGATTACATAGAGCTGAGGCATGATTTATTTTAGATGTGCTGAGCTCACTGTTAATCTCCTTCCTTTCTAGTGTTCACTGTTCCCAAGAGCCTCCCATCCTCCCAGAATGGGGAGGGAGCATGGGGCATAAGGGAAGACTACATGTATTAAGGGATGTTGGCAGCAGAGGGTTGGTGAAATCCTAGGAGGAGATCTGGACCAAAGGGATTCCCACCTGACTTCAGGATTTTTTAGCTCAACGGAAGCTTAGGAATTGAAACAGAAGCCAGAAACCTTATCATATAAAATGATATCAGAATTGGAGGGGCCTTAGAAAGCATTTATTCTACTCGCTCTGTTTTACAGATGTGGAATTTTAAGAGATGAAAAGCATTTTTGAAAGCTTGGAATTCCTTAATGGGATACTTAGGCTGGCTTGAGAGAGAGAGCTCTAAATGTTCTAAAGAGAGAGGGATAACTTAAGTTGAGGGCAGGAATCTAAAGGGAAGGAGAGTTGAGAAAGTGACCACCTACCTGACTCAGGAGATTTACATGGCCTTTTGGATACCTGCTTGGCAGGCCTCCTGGAGTCTAGCCAGCAACCCTAGCTCAGGCTGGAGCTGCCTATTAATACTCTTGTCCAACGTAATCTTGTCCCTTGAGTTGTGCCCACCTAACACTCTTCCCAGCCAATCACTTTTTTTTTGGGACTGAGGACAGATGGACAAAGGGATGGGGGAGAATGGGAGGTTTGGTCTCTGACAATAACAATCTCTTTCTTTCTACCCACTCTCCACATTTTCTTATTCTTCCCTCCTTCCTCCTTTTCCCCCGGTCTCTCTTCCCACCCTCACCTCTCTTGCTGTTCTATTTTTGTCTGTTTCAGGGAGCTATCCTTACCACCATGCTGGCCACCAGGAACTTCTCTGGTAGGTGGTGGGACCCTTTGGTCCTCAGGATCTGACACATACAATTCAGCACTGCAGGACTGCTGCACCATATCTAGGGTGCTCTAAGAGAATTCGGGGTCAAAACATTCCTGCTCCCCCTACCCAGAAAGAACAGGGAATTTATTCTTTGGCCCCCCCACCCACTGCCATCACTGCCTGCTCAGCATATATATACAGTGAGGCAGCAAGTCCTTTGCCAAGACTTGGGGTGACAGCTGAGGGGTGGGTGGAGGGGGAAGAGGAACATGAGGTGCTGACCAAGTGCTGAAAAATCCCAATGGACTTGACAGATATGTGCATCTAAACAAGTTGGCCCATTAGCTGTAGCTATAAACTTGTATTGGGGAGAGATGACCTGGGTCCAAATTCTAACTCTGGCATTAAATTAGCTGTATGACCTTGGACAAGCCATTCAAACCTCTGAGAGCCTTACTTTCCTCATCTATAAAATGGGGATAACAAAACTTATAAGGTTGTTGAGAGGAAAGTATTATAAACTCTAAAGACTCTAGGAGTGTAAAATATTCTTTTGATTATTCTTCTCTGTGCCATTTATGAGAATGGTCCCTGGGCTAGGAAGAGAGGTAGCAGCAATCCTGGTATAAGAGGCAACCTCACAGAGGAAGGCTGGCAAAGTGTAGATTACAGCTTTCCCCAATTCTAATAGAACATGACCAGAAGGAAAGAAGTGGCTGGTGAGAAATGTCTGTGGAAGCACCAGGGACTATGGGGGGTATATGAGAAGCTCCCAATTATTGCATAGCAGTATCTGAGGTTACTAGGTGGTGGTGAAGGAAAATGGATAGAAACTTGAATTTATCACGTGACCTTTGTCTGAGGCTCCCTGAGTGAGTGACAAGACTGCCAGAGTCTGGCCACTAATGCCAGGGCTTTACTGAGGCACTCAGGACTGAGGCAGTCGAGTAGAGATGGCAAAGTTCACCCCAAAACAGGAGAGGGAGTCTTTGGAATGATTCTTCATTGCAGTGTGAGCTCAGCTCCCCTTTCTGGTCCCACCTATCCCCAGAAAAAGGTACAGAAGTTCATTCCATTTCCCTCCTCTCAGAAAACATGGAATTTTATCCACCTTGGGCAGCAGCTAGAGACCCATTCTGGGGCTCAACCAAGCACTATTTTGCCTTTGCATATCATGGATATGGCATAGTGCCCAAGCTGTCAATTAGACATAAACTTAATGTTTATCTCCAGTGAGCTAGGCAGTGTGCCATAGTGGACAAAGTCTTGGATTCAGAGTCGAAGGACTTGGGGTCGCATCCTTGCTCTTCCTCTATATCCAAGTGATGTTGGACAATCTTTTTGTCCTACATAACTTTTCTCATCTTTAAGATGAAAACATTGGGACAAGATGAACTCTAAGACCTATTCCAGCTCTAAATCTCTGACTTTATGATCCTTTCTGGCATAAATGCTATGCTATTATCTGTTCACCTTCCTGTTTGCTCAGCCTGGAAGCCAAATATGTGTCCCCCCTTCTAGGGCTTCCCTTACGTTCTTTGTCTTTTCCAGGCTGGTAGCTAGAGAACCTCTTGTAAGCTCTTTGCACATGCATAAGGAAATTAACACTGTGGATTAGATCCCCCAAGCAAGGCTTTAAGGACTAGGAAAGTGATTATAAAAATAAAGAAGGCTCTATTTATGTCTCCCAAGAGAGACTAAGAAAATGAGATGCTTCTGGGAACCAAGGCAAGGGCAAAAAGACAAGCATTGAGTGGTGCAATAGAAAGAGACAGTAAGTGATATATTTAACACGTATAGGACTTCTTGCCATCTGGGGGAGGGGTGGAGGGAGGGAAGAGAAAAGTCGGAACAAAAGTGAGTGCAAGGGATAATGTTGTAAAAAATTACCCAGGCATGGGTTCTGTCAATAAAAAGTTATAATTAAAAAAAAGAAAAGAAAAAGAAAAAAAAAGAAAGACAGTAATCTGGAGGTCTCTTCCTCCCTATGCCACTTATTAATCAGTTGACAAGAGTCAAGTCACTTTCCCTCACTAAGCCTCACTTTCCTCATCCATACAATGGGCATAATAATCCTTTCCCTGCTTGCATTACAGAGCAGTGTAGACTAAGTAGGAGGATAATGGATGTGAGGGTTTGGGAGCTACACAGTGCAAAAACAGACATGCTCCAGGGCATCATGGTTATGCAATTAATAAAAATTCTAAAAGGATATGTAGCAGGGACTTTAGGGAGTTCTCAGGTGCCAGAGAGCCTCTGAGCTGGGACAGTGTGCATAGAGTATCCACAGGTCAGGGGAGCCAGAGGACAGGGTCCAGGTGTTATAGTTAAGACTGTAGCAGCTACTGTAGGTAGACTTTGCGGTGGGGTGGAGTGTTGGCCAACGTAGGTAGAGAAAAAGATATTTGTCTTTTCCTAGGTTCACTGTCTCTCCTTAAAGCATTTTTGGGCAGTCAGGGTTAAATAGATGACTGCTTTTGGTCTGCTTTCCCCTTTTTACTCTCAACTCTCTGTTACTCAGGACACCTAGAGAAAGGTTCAGGCAGAATGTCAGGGTATTCTGGAACATTTTCTGACCAGTATCCAAACATAAGCACTCCATCCAGGAGGGGGGGTGAGTGTGTGTGTGTGTGTGTGTGTGTGTGTGTGTGTATGATGAGGAGGTGACAGAAAGCAGAGGCCTCTGGGAATTTTCATTGGAACAGGAGCTCTTGGGCAGCTGCTTATCTCCTTTCCGGCCGGTACCCGGGGAGCCAGCACCCACTCTGTGCATGCTTTCCGGTGCTGAGAGTCGAGGGAGGGGCTACTCTAGCTGGAAGGCACCAGTCTGGCCCTGGGAGGGGGGCTGGGTTAGGACCTCAAAAGTGGGTGGGCATCTGCTTCTTCTCATTGCCAAAACGGGGCTTGCAGCTGTCTAGTGAGGAGGATCGGGTGACATATGACCAAGGCAGCATGGGGCTAAAATTAGAGAAGGGGCAGAGGCAGGGAGAGAGAGTACAAACCGCCACTGTCCCAGGAGTTTGAGTCTCTGGGATTAGCCTTCGGACTGAATGGGGCTCAGAGGAAATCCCCCAAAGCTGCCTGGAGCCCCTCTGGCAGGGTGGTAGCCAGGATCTTGGGGGAGGAGTTCTTTCTTTGAAGTGCCCGAGTATCCTGTGGCCGACGGAGAGGGAAAGCTCCCCCTTGCCCCAGGAGGCCAACAACGGTGCTGGGAAAAGGAAGAGGAAGAGGAAGAGGAGGGTGTCTGTCTCTGCTGAGGATTCCGGACCCAGCCTGCCTGGGGTCCCTCTCCCCTAGCCTCTCAGTCCCTGCCCTGCTGCTCTCTGATGTTGCTCCTCCTCACGCTATGGGCCTTGGTGCCCTGTCTTGTGCTTTTAACTCTCTACTTTGTCTCCATCACAGGAGGAAAGAGCGGGGGCAACAAGAAGAACGATGGTGTGAAGGTAAGCTCCCCTTGATGCCTGAAAGGCTTTAGGTGTGGTGGAAAAGAGCACACAAGATTTGGAGCCAGAGGGGACCTGGATTCGAGTCCTAACTGCTACATACTGCCTAAGGCTATGGGCAGCTTATTTAATTTCTCTGCCCTTCAGTTCTCTCATCTATAAAATGAGGGGGATGGAGTAAATGATTTTTACTTTTAAGGTTACTCTCAATTCTGAAACTATGATGCTATGATAACAGTTCACACTTGTGTGTGTGTGTGAGTGAGTGTGTATGAACGCGTTGAGGAAGGTGGGGCTCCAATCTTGACTATCTGGGCAGGATCAGTGTGGGGAATATCCTGACTATGGATATTCTATTAGAAATGGGCACCTTGGGATAACGGCTTCTCTTCTTTCTCTTCTCCCGGGCTCTTTTTCCCCATCTCACCATCGGGTACTCTTACTCAAGACCCTGCTCTCCTTTTGCAAGGGGATGGTTGACAGCAGAAGTCAGGGAGATAAAAGAGGAAAAGAGAGAAAAGGAAAGTTTGAATGTGGGGGGAAAATGATAGACCAAGAATAAAAAAGAAAGGGTTTAAATCCCTTCCTCCAAGGATCCAGAATGATGAACAAAAGGATGAGAAAGTACTCAGGAATTAAGAAGGATAACAAAAACTTCCCCATAGAAGCTTATAGGTGTCTCTGAGTCTTGGTCACTGGGAGGACACTTCCATATATATTATGATGAACACAGAGGCTTTGGCCTGCAACCTTCACTCCAATTCCACTGAAGTGACTAATGATCTTCTTCCACTTCCCTTAGGGCCATTTGGCAAGAATCAGTCTCTTGCCCCTCTGATTCAGAATGGTCAGGAATGTGGGATATCCAGGATGAAAATGACCAAAAAGGTTCTTCCTGGTTTTTTCCCAAAAATATATTCAATGACCTATTAGGGATGCTGCTACCTGATCAATGGTTATATCCCCTGCCTATCACATTTCCCCTGAAGAGCTCCAAGGCTCAAGGGAATCAGAATGTAGAATATTTGTTCCCTCCTCGAGGGAAAGAGGGCTTGACCTTCTGTCTCTGTAAAATGGGCACAAGTTGCTTTTCTTCTCCATTCTTACTCTTATACAATGCTGATAGCCAGTCACTTCCTTATCTTCACTTCTTCCCATTTCTTTATTATTATTTCCCTCTTCTCTCTGGTGAATGATGCTTGTGCCTCTAGAGAACATATTGGTTCCATCCTGCCCTTGACTCCCTTCTACCACAAGTTTATTGTTCCTGGATAGGCCTTGTCATCCTACCAGACATATTTAGCTCCCCCAGCAATGGTCTCTAGGCCATGAAGGAATGTTAAAGTGAGTGACAGCAGGATTTGGGGAAGTTTATAATAATTCAAACTTAGTGGATTAGTCTGTAATACTTCTAGAGCTTCTAGATTACTAGCCTTTCTGGGTTATCCAACTGATCCCAATCATTGTTCAGAGATAGTGCTGTTAACCTAGATTAATTTTATTATTGGCCTGAGTCAAACCTCATTAATAAGATGAAAGAACCTCTAACACAAACAAACAAACATATATATGTGTGTGTGTGTATGTATTCTGTATTTTAGAGTCAATTAGAGATGACTCTGTATGCATTTACATTTTCCCTGCCATGGGCTTTTTATTGTTGACTTGGGAAATTGAGAATTGGTTATGTTGAGATACCCCACACAGTTGGAGTTTGGATGTGGGGTGGCCCTCCTTGGTTGCTGATATCTATTTCTGTTGAGCTGGGTTAACAGGCCTCTTGGGAAAAGACCTGGTATTGAAGTATCCTTGAGTTAGAATTGTTGGCCAAAGTTAAATTCTCCACTGGTGGTATCCTGAAGGTAGGGGAGATAAGGGAGAGAATTAAAATAAGTTTTGATGGGCTTTGGGACAGATTCTGAGGAGTTGCCTTAGGAATTGAGGGAAGGGGGTGGCCCAGGCTTCTGCACAGTCAGTTGGGTTTTAAGTCCTGTGTTGTTGGGACAAAGGTGCTTCAGTCTAAGGAATGAGAAGGAATTCTGCTAGGTGACTGGGGCAGTGATTCATCCCCAGGACCTCCCCTACTAAATTTCAGGCATGACTTGAACCCCTGAGGGCTGAGGCCACAAGGTGGCTTTTGCAAATTGTCTTTGAAGTCAGATCCTCTGTTTGTGAGGTCAGACAGATGGAAAAGCAAGAAACAAAGGAGCCTTAGTCCCCCGAATGGCGGTAGCTGACTCTAGAGTCTGAGTCTGCCATCTGTGGGCAGCAGAACTGGCATTGCCCATGTGTACCCAAATGCCATCCTGTTCCTCTGCCCCACAGGAGAACCTAAGGAGACCATCTTATGTTTCCCAGACTGGCAGGGAGGTAGAAGAGAGCCAATATCCTGGGGTGCCGTGCCATTGCTTTTAGTCAGGGGAAGGCCTGGCGGGGACAACCCTGGGAGATCCTTCCCCACCCCCTGAGGCTACCTCCCCAGCCTCTCCCCTCCTCTGGCAGCCTCAGGAGGCAGGCAGGAATGTGGTGGGGGAAGGACCTGACCTCTAACCAGGAATGCCCAAGGAGCTCCTGCCAGTCTTGGAGTCCTCAGGATGAGTGAGCCTAGCCTTCCCTTCCTTGAATGAGAATCTCTGATGAAAATCGTTCTTTGAATATAAGGGAGTCAGGATTTGGACAGCCAGCATATGCTGGCTTTTACTTCTTAACAGACAGATCTCCAAAGGGTTTTACACTGGATTTGGCACATCAGGGAGAAACAGTCATCCTCTTCCCGTCTCTTCCCCTCCAGTCCCATCAAAGAGACAGTCTCTTAGGGGCAATTCAGGAAATCTCTCATCTCTACACTCTGTGCTCATCTAGGCAGGGGACTTAATTGAGTCCCCTGATTCTTGCCCATCCCAGCCCCAGATCCTCCTTCCTGCATACATACTGGTGAGGGAGGGGGGAAATGAAGCCCCTCTCCTACTACCGACACTCCTTCCACCTCTCAGAGACTACCAAAGCCATTCACTGCCCCAACATGTGGTGTCCCATCCTGTCCTGTTGTGATAAGTGCACTCACTCCCCACCCCTGCCCGCCGTGTCCCATCCTGTTACTGTGCGTCCAGAACCTAGTACAGTCGCTGCTCTGTGTTTGCATCATGTTTTTTGTCTGAAACGTCTGCCCCACGTGACAGACCTGAGTGAGTAGAGCTGAATCTCTCAGCCCCCCTGTCTTTTTGGGTTACAGTTGAAAACAGAACAGCTACTGGACTGCAACCCCTGCCAGAAGCCCTCTGGCTCCTACTATACATTGGCTTGCATCATGGCATGGAGGCCATCTAGGGAACCATGTCCATGGGAGGGGAGACTGGACCAGAAAAGCTCTTAGTGAAGGGACAGACAGGCAGAGGAGACTAGAGTTACTTCCTTGGGAAATATTACCCAGATCCTTAGAGAAGACAGCTGTGTGGTGGCCCTGGCTGGGAGTAGGACCCAACAACTGGGCTCTTGAATGTGGCTTCTAAGCCCTTACCAAGATGGTAGCACTCCCTGAGTCATCAGTGAACATTGGCTTTATGACACTGTGGCTCACTGGTATCCCTGTTTAGCTTTCGTAGATATCTCGGTCCCTCTTCACCCAAGCACACACAGTCTTTTTCCATACCTGGATTTCTGGTTTAGGACTTAAAGAGAAAATCATTTGGAGCCATACTTTCTCTTCCTCCATCTTCCTCCCTTGCTTCCTTTTCCTTCTACCCCACTTCCCTTCTTCTGTCTCTTCCCATTCCCCTTTTATTTCAGTGCTTAGATTAGGAAACAAAAAAGTCCAGATTGGGAAACAAAACAAAAAAACAAGATGGAAGAGAACAATGGTCAGAGCCAGATTTGAATCTTGGCTAACAGCAGTCATTATATGACCTTGGGCAGGTCACTTTAGTTTTCCAAGTGCCAGTGTCTCTATCTATAAAATGGGGTTGATCTCTGCTCTTTGTAGATTTGTAAGATGTCAGGGAAAAAAAGTGATGGAGATCAAACTTGATTTAGCATTAGTATTAGCACTAGATGGAAAAGTGCTTTTTAGAGGCACTTGACAGCTGTTCTCACTTTGGAGCTGTCTTTGACACTGGTACCTGAACCAATTTATTCCAATCTTCTGAAACTTCACTGAGAACTGTCCGGGTCTTGTTTCTGGAAGGTGAAGCTTGCAGAATACTAAGCAAGGGTCTTTTTGATAAGCTCTAGGGAGGCCACAGAGCACTATTTCTCTACTCTAAGAGTCCAATTCCCATTTGAAAGTCAGTCAATTGTGTCAATCTCGACCTGACTGCTTGGGGGCAGTGGGGGGCAACTGGCATCCAGGGCACCATTCTCCCTCTCTCACCAAAGCTTGGCATGGTGGGCACTGGTTCAGGAAGGACTCTGTGCTGGGATTTGGAGGATTTGAAGAGAAAGGTCCAGGCAGAGTTAGAAGGACTTATTTGCACAAGAAGAGCCTGCAGAGTAAGTCAGGGCCCCAGATTTGGCTGGTCCTCAGAGTTATGGTAAGTGGGGGAAGTGTCCCTCGGGCCATGGGCATACCACACCTTGGGCACTACCCTCTTTCTCTGAGTGCCAGATGTCAACACCTTTGAGGTACCACTGAGCCTGGCCCAGGGGCCACTGCTTCCTTCCTCCCCCATTCTACTTCCCTCTCTCCACTACTCTCTACCGTTTTGCCACTGTGTCTCTTCCTGTCCCATCTCTTCTCCTTGTTTTTCCAGAAAAGAAAGTCCAGTTCCAGTGTTCAGTTAATGGTGAGTGTCTGCCGTCTTCCCAAATGCCGGTAATACTGGGCCTCAGTGCACTCCCGCCTTGCTCCTAGAGGTTACACCGGGAATGTGGGGTGGGGAGAGGGGCCAAGAGTGTGTGTGTTGTGTGGCAAACGTGTGTGTTGTTTGTGTGTTTATGTTAATACCTTCAAACTAGTACTGGGACCAATATGTCTTGTAGTATAGGACCGATACTGTCCCACTGTGGGCCATGGACCTTGTCCTGCTCCTCAGGCTGTCTCTCAGTCTGATTCTCTTGAGTCATTCTCAGTGGAGTTCTCTGGTCTGAAGCCCTCAGCTTTGACCCTAAAACCCAACTTTTTGAATTGCCCAGTTACTAAATGATGACGCAGCGGTGGTCAGTTTAGACTCGTGGGTATGGCAGTGCAGGGACCCCACCTGGGGTCTTTTGTGGAGTGAGGCACCCAGTGTGCATTGGGCAGATTAAGCCTCAGCCTTGGCCTTCCTTGACATCTCCATAGGCCTGTCAGTGTAATCAGTGGGTGCATTTGGGGCTCAGAAATGCGCTTTGTGTGACTGTGCATCTTTCCTGACTGTAGTTTCATGTGTTCTCTCCCATTTTTGCACAACTCCCTCTCTCCCTCATCCTAATTCTCCCTCCCTGTAAATTTGTACCATTTTCCCCTCAATTGTACAGCCAACATGGTGTCACTCTGCTCCTTTCCACAACTCCTTCAACTCTCTTCTGGCTAAAGCCTCCTCCCATCTCACAGCAGAGGCTAGAGTTCTCTATGTATTCATTCCCATAAGACACCTCCATAGACAGCCCCTCCCCTGCCGCTTACTTCTTCCCTTCTCCTCTTCCTCCTCATTGCTCCCTGAGTTTGAAAGTTAGGTTGGGTTTTAACTGCTGGACCATCTGGCTTTTGGACTATGAGCCAAGTTCTCTGGTGAGCAGGGTTGGTAGAAGCTGCTATGTTTGCCATCAGCTCAAGCACGTTCCTTGGTTTCAGCAGTTAGCCTGGGGTTCACTTCTTTCCTGTTGTTTTCCCCCCTTATTCTTTGTCCAGGAATCCTCTGAGAGTACCAATACCACCATTGAAGATGAAGACACCAAAGGTAGGAGAACTGGCTTCTTTTTCCATTCGGGGAGACTCTGTGCCTTGCCTAATTTAGTCTAGTCTGTTCCTTTGTAATGCTGAAGTTAATATCTGCCTAGCGGGATTGTCTAATCAGAGCAGGACAAAAATATTTGGATGTAAGCTCTTTTGCTATTAGGAAAACCCCACAGGACTGGGGTGCTTGATTCCACAGAGTAATTATTTCAGATCTATCTCAAAAGGCAAAGCTGCAATAGACACTGGAGGTCTCTTTAATCTTTATTCCCAGGTTCTAGATCTTATCCAAGCAGAAGCTACTCTTTGATCACTTAACTACAACTGATCAGACTAGACTCACTGTGTTCTATTTCTCCATCTCTGATCCCTATCTATGCCTCAATGCCAGCATAAGATGCTCATGATTCCTAGCATCTTCTCCTATCCTTTGCTCCTTTACCACATAGACACAAAACATATTCATTAGGTACACAAGAAGAGTGAGGGACAGAAAAATTGTTTGTGGAAATTGACCTGAGTCAAACTGGATGGTTCTAAAGCTTATAGATCTACTTGCTTCTCTGATCCCTTCTGAACCCATCAAGTGTTTGGATCCTCTGTGGAAGGACAAGTTCCCAGAAGTTCAGTCTCCTTCCATTCAATAATGGCATATTCTGGACTGAGTTTACCTCTCTCCCAAAGTTTCCTAGGTTCACCATAAGAACGTGGTTTAAAATTTGCCACCAACCCTCAACTAACCAAGAAATCAAGAGTTTTATTCTAATCTGTTGCTTCTCTTCAACTCTGACTCCAGACCTTGTCCATTCTGAAACCCAAGAACTTCCCACTCTCTGTCACTTAACCACAGCAAGACCTGATCTCTAACCCATGATCCCTCTCCCTTCATCACTGTCCTTGTCCCAAGGGACATCATATTGGTTTTCTTGGTGCTCCTAAACACTCCAACTGTTTATAGAGATACTATGTTTCTTTAAAGTTTCCAATCTGGAAGGTGAAAGTGATACCATTAATTTCTCACTTCCCTTTAGCCCTAATCTTGGATCTGATACCATTCAGAAAACCCTCATAACAATCAAAGATCCAGATCTGCAGTCAATAACAAATCATCTTGGTATTTGTACTCCTTCCCCTAGTCATCATCTGGACAGGATAACAAAACTATTCCTAGGTTTGACAATAAAGATGAATTACTTCTTCCCACAGTGTCTTATAGCAGAGTGAGAACTGGCTTTGGAAAAAGAGGACTTGGGTGCAAATCATTCTGATTTGATGTTAATTGAACAAATCACTCAACTTGCTTGAGTCTTAGTTTTTTCATCTGTATAAAGAAATAATGTGGGCCAGATGTTCTTGAGGTCCTTTCTACCTCTAAATCTATGATCCTTTCAGCCCCAAGACTATTGCTCTCTCATGCTACCTCCAAGAGGAGAGGCAGAGGTAAGGAATTTTTGAAGATATAGAATCCCATGCAGAGAGAATCAATTCTTAGAGCTCACTTTGAACCGTATGAATCTTTAGATAAGGTGACTTTTTTCCTAGGAAAAAGATTTGGAACAGTTGACTGATTTTATCTTCACCCTGGATTCAGGATTATATCACAGTGGATATTGCCCTTCTCAGGAAGCTATTTGAGGGTCTGGGACAACACCAAAATATCTGCCCAAAGCAGAGAGATGGAAATGAGAGAGCTCATTGGCTCCAAGGGAGAAATGGAAACTCCTTCTCTGGCTCCCACAGACTTAATAGACAAATCATAAGGTGATCATTCTTCTGGGGAACTCCTTATGAGTACTCCTGGACTCATGGAAATAACACTGGGAAAAAAAAAAGAAAAGACCTAGATTTGAATCTCAGTTCTTGTTACCTCATTATCTCATTACCAGAGAAGATAATGAATATAAAATATTTTGTAAATTTTATGACTTATATAAATGTAAATTAACCAAAGATGACCAAAGATAAATTATTTAATCTCTTGGCTTTAATTTTTTTATTTGTAAGATAAAGTGGTTGAAATAGATCAGCTGTTCTCAGAATTCCTTTTATGGAGTCTTTCAGTTTCAGAACTTTGCACTATTAAAATCGGTGAGGATCTCCAAAGAGCTTTTGTTTATATGTGTCATATCTGTTGATATATACCGTATTGGAAATCAAAACATCTTAGTATCATTATGAAAATAGTTTTGACCTTATATACCCACTGAAAAGGTCTTAAAGATCCCAGAGGTTCTTGGACTGCACTTAGAGAACTTATAAAATAGAATTTAAAGCTATTTTAATTTAAGGACTTTGGGCTTAAATTTAAAGCACCTTAGAGATTATTTAGTCCAACTCCCTCATATTACTCATATTACAGATGAAAAAGCTAAGATATAAGTAACTTGTCCCAGACAGGGAGTAAGTAATCGAGCCAGGATTTTAACTTGGGTGATCTTTTGCTAACTACACACTTTTAAGCATGTGTCTGTTGCTAAATGTGTGGTATTATAAATAAGGAAGGCTCTCTAGTAAATATTTTGCTGATGAGGGAGATAAGCTATGATTCAGTCAGTTGGGATGAGGCCTTGGTGATGTGGCTGTCTGATGGTATACGAGAGTTCTGATCTTGGGATTTGGTAGGGAGCCAGCTTTAAATGAGAAGGGGACCAAAGCCTGAATGTAGGCATCTCTGAGAGAAAGATCCCTGAACAAGGTGAGGTTCTGGCAAGTAGTGGTAGAGCAAAGCAGAGAGGAAAAGAGGGAGGAACCCCAGGGGTTTTTGCCCAGCTTCTACCTGGGCTTCTATATCCTCAAAAACTCTTCTGCCTCTCCTCTTGGAGGTGACATGAAAGGGCAATAGTCTCCGGGCTAAAAAGATCATAGATTTAGAGGTGGAAAGGCCCTAAGAGAACATCTGGCCCACATTTCTTTTTCTACAGATGAAGAAACTTAGGCTCCAACAAGTTGAGTGATTTGTTTAAATAATATCAAATCAGAATGATTTGTACCCGAGTCTCTCCAAAGCCAGTTCTTGCTTTGCTATAACTCATTGGGAAAGAGGAATTCACTTCGTGTCAGCTCTTGTTTGTGTGTTTCTCTTGGCTGTTTCCATATTAGCTTTTCAGGACAAAGAATAGACAAGGAAATTTGAGACAGTGCAGTGTATGAATGAATAAATGAATAAAGCATTTATTAAGGTTTTTCTGTTTACAAAGAACTAAAGGTACAAATAGAAAAGTAAGATAATTCTGACCCTTAAGAAGCCCCATGTTTTCTGAGAGAACACAGAGGGAAGGTTTTAATTCCAAGACCAATAGAAAAGTTCAAAGATCATTGGGTTATGCTAGAAAAGCATATGTAAATTCTTCTTTAATGTTATTTTCATGGATTAAATGATATTAATTTATACATTTCCATATAAATATTTTGTATTTTATACAAATATTTTTATATTTATAATTTATCTATTTAATATATTTATACACATGTATATGTTTGCATGTAAATATTTCTATATATTTCATATCATTATATGTAAATGTCTTACATATTTACATTTAAATATGTACAAAAATTTTAAATATTTATATGTAAATATTTTCTAGACTTAGTGAAAAGTACAGGAGATTTAGAATTAGAGGGGACTAGATTTGAATTTCAATTTATTCCCTATATTATCTTGGGGAAAAAATTGATCCTATCTATTTTTAATTAATCAGTCAATAAATATTTACAAAGTGCCTACCATGTGCCTAGCACTGTGCTTAGTATCAAGGAAAGATAAAAGACAGTTCCTGCTTTAAGGAAGCTCCCGATCTGTTTCCTAGAGGAGAGTTGAACCAGGTGACCTCTTGGGTCCCTTCCAGTCCTAAGGCTTGGTGAGGAGCAAAGGGGGTTGTCACAGGCAACTCTTGAGTAAAGGTAAAAAGCTAATGTGGTTTTTTTTTTGGGACTGAGGGTCTGTCATTAAGAACAGGAAGCACAAAATGTCATCCCCCTAAATTATTATCCTTCATTTTATTTGCATATTGATTTTTAGCCCTTTGAAGTGTTCTTATACTCATAATTTTGACCTTCTCAATACCTGGAAAGAAGGGATGAGGGCAGAGAGGAAAGAGAGTATTATTCACTTTTTACAGAGAACCCAAAATGGGTATGTGTGCTTCTGTGTGTGTGAAAAAAATCCTTAAATTACCATCATGCTTTAAAAAAAAATTCTTTCTACTCAGCCTTCTCTCCTCATCTTGCCCTGAATTGGTTGATACCAACTAATAATAATGAGGAGTGGCTGGGATGGTCAAAAAGGTGTGAGGGGGAGATCATTTCAATAACTTCTCTTTCTGAGGCTTTCCTCACAATAAATTCATAATGGGCTCTCTAGTGACTCAATGGATCAAGCACGGGACCTGCAGTCAGGATGATCCTGAGTTCAAATTTGTCCTCAAGCATTTTACTAGTTGTGTGATCCTGGGAATGTCACTTAATCCCAATTGCCTCAACAAAAACTCCCACTAAAATAAGCCCATGAGGGAGGGTGTATAGTATGTGACCTCACAATCCAGCCCTCACTTTCCTTATTTCTAAAATGAAGTGTAAGACTGGATGCACTCACAAAAATTTCTGAACACATCTGAACCCAGGTCCCTTTTCTGCAGTTCCCATACTTCCTCCATAGAGGCTTTCTGCTCTACAATTCTCTGGCTCTGGCCCTAATGGGAATATACTAGTCAGGAGCTTAGACCTCTTCTTGGCCCTTGATTCACTATCTGACCTTAAGAAACTTGCTTAACCTCTTAGTGGCTTAAGTTTCTCCTCTCTGAAAAGATGTACTCCCAGGAGGCCAGGATGTTCACCATATATGTGAAATGTCAGGGACCAAGTAGGGATCTGGCTTATTGCCTCTGAAGAGCTGCTGGAAGGAGTCCCACACATTGGGACTGGGGAGAAGGATGGCCCTGAGACAGATGTTTATGGTGCTCTAAGTTAATTGGTTTTTGGCTTCTGAAAAGAAAAAGGATTTAAATGCCTGGAAATATTATGAGACTTATAGAGGGGCCATACAATATAATAGATAGAGACCTGGTCTAGAAGGTTTTGACACATACGGACTTTGTCACTGGAAAAACCATTCATTTCTTTTAAAACTCTGATGAAGGGGACTGCTAGTGGCGCAGTGGATAGAGTCCCAGCCCTGAAGTTAGGAGTCAAATCTGATCTCAGATACTTAACATTTCCTGGCTGTATGACCCTGGGCAAGTCACTTAACCGCAATTGCCTCAGCAAAACAAAACAAAACAAAACAAAAAACCCAACAACAAAAACCCTCAGATGAAAAACCAAACCCTACATAATGCCCTCCCCCAATAAAATTCTAATCAAGCAACATTTACATGAATTTCAGATCCTCCCAGATGTTAATGTTCTCTTTCCAATTTGTCTTCCATAAACTTCTGTCCCTCTTTTTTGTTTGTTTTGTTTTTGTTATGGCAATTGGGGTTAAATGACTCACCTAGGCTAACATAGTTAGGAAGTGTTAAGTGTCTGAGGCTGGGGTTTGAACTCCAAGGCTGGTGTTCTATGCACTGTGCTATCTAGCTGCCCCTATATATTTAGGGCAGAGATTACATAAGCACATTGAGTGTTGAGACTTTCATTTTTGTTTTTATAGCTCCAACATCTAGCCCAGGGCTTGGTAAATGGTAAGTGTTATTAGGATAATGCAATGCAGAATGAAAGGGTAGCTAGGTGGTGCAGTGGGAAGAACACCAATCAGGAAGACCTGAGTTCAAATCCAGCTTCAGACACTTACTAACTATGGGACCCTGGGAAAGTCACATAGCACTGTTTGCCTCAGTTTCCTCATCTGTAAAATGAGCTGGAGAAGGAAATGGCAAATCACTCCTATATCTTTGTGAAGAAAACCTAATGGGGTCATGAAGAGTCAGACATAACTGAACAAGAATAAATGTAAAATGTAAATTCCTCAAGGACAGGAATATTTACTTTGTATCTCCAGCACTGAATACAGTGTCTAGCCCATAATTAAGTGCTTAATAAATGTTTGGTGATTGATCATATAGAGGAATGAGTAGATATTTTTGGTCTGGCACTTATGAGTAGGATTAAGACCCATTGGTAGAAGCTACAGATGTGCAGACTGATGTTCAAAAGTAAGAGCAAAAAATTTTTTTTGTGTGGCTATTGTTGCCATTCAGTTGTTGTCAGTCATATCTGGCTCTCCATTACTCCATTTGGATTCTTGGCAAAGTATTGGATAAGTATCTAAAGTTGGATTTGAACTCAGGGCATTTTTTTTTTTTTTTTTTTTTTTTGACTCCAGGTTCAATACTTTTTGTACTAGTTGCACTGTGGCTCCACCTAGCTGCATCTGAGTCAATTAGAGCTATCCAGAAATAGAATGATCTACTTCCAGAAGCCCATTGGGAATGCCTTGAAATGGAAGTGGAATGACCACTTATCTGTATTATTATTACCTGATAGCCTGATAGGAGAAAGAACCCTAGATTCCAGATCTTCAGATCAAGGTTCAAAACTTGACTTTGCTACACACTATCTATGTGATCTCAGGCAAATAATTCCATCTTTTTGAAGTTCAGTTGCTTAATCTGTAAAATTGGGATAATAGTTGTAATACCTATGTTATAGAGTTATTATAGAGGCTCACTGGAATCAGAATGACATACTTGATATAACTAGACTTGTTACTTTTGGTAAATCACTCTCAATAACTCAGTTAAAACTCTCAAAGATTATAGTTTGTAAAGCGGTCATTAATCTGCTTTGGAAAGAGAAATTCCTCACTAGATAGTTCCTTACATCTATGAAATCACAGGTTCTCATCAATAAATCCTTTGCAAAATGTAAAGTACAATATGAATGCCAAATTTTGTCACTAATATTTTATCAAAGAAAAAATCCATCCTTTGGGTAGCTAAATGGTAGCTTGAGGCAGCTAGATGGTACAGTAAATAGATTTCCAGGTCTGGAGTCAGAAAGATCTGAGTTAAAAATCTGCCCTTAGATGCTTACTAGCTATGTGATCCTGGGCAAGAAATTTAATTTCTGTCTGACTCGGTTTCTGAATTGTAAAATTGGGATCATAACAGCACCTACCTTCCAGGTTTGTTGTGAGGATCAAATCAGGTAATATTTATAAAATGTTTAGCACTAGCACCTAGTAGGCTTTTAGTAAATCTCTCTTCTCTTCCCCTTCAGATTATGATTCTGTGATTCTTCTCAGAATTGGGGAAAATGTTCTTGCATTAGCTACATTGAGCATGGACAAGTCACTTAACCCATCTGAGTTTTAGTTTTTTTTTTTTTTTATCTGTTTAACATAAAACACTATTTGTTTACATTCATGCTTGGTTTTTTCCCCCTGCGGAGAATGTTTTGTCAATAGCAAAGAGTTGTAGGAATGTGAGGCATTATAATTGTAGTCCACAGAGACCCAAGTTTGTGCTACTCTTTAGAAATGTGGCCCTAGCCTAAATGTGTGTACAGAATCAAGTTACTTGAAGGTGGGGCAGCAGGCACAAGATGGTGGCAGAGCAGCTCTCATTAGCTCCAGGCCCCCTTCAGTCTCCTTATCAGGTCCCCATATGGAAAAATGCTGAGAGCGGGATATTTAAGACTGTACTTGGAGGCCAGCTGGCTCCTGGGATTTCATTACTCATACTAGGTTCTCCCTTTTCATCACTTAAGACTTCCTAAGGACCCCATCCTCTGCTTGTGATTTAGAGTCAGGTTCCATCCTCTGGTTGTGATTTAAAACCAAGTATCCACCTTCAGATTGTTTCTTAGAGTAGGGATTGACTTACACCCAGGTGGCCCTTCCTTTGGTTTCCACAAATGATGATGACCACTTGTGAGGGTATTCTGTGCAAGGATTCTTACTCAAGTTACAATTATCTCTGAGTCTCTTATCTCTGAGTCTCTTCCAACTCTGCACTTCTGCGAGGCTTGGAGAGGCTGAAAGAGCACAAGGCTGGCTGTTAGAAGACCTAGATTGCAGTCCTGATTCTTACACTAGCTGTGTAAACACTGGGCAAATAAGCTCACCTTCTTTGTAAATTGGAGCTAAGGATTCTCGTCCTAACTCAGAGGAATGTTGGCTGAATTTGATCCCTTCCTCTTCTACTTATTTGTTGAATAACTTGAGTAAGGGAAGAAGCATTTATAGAGTGCCTACTGTGTATGTGTATGTTTTTTTTTTTTTTTTTAACATATTATCTCATCTGATTCTTACTACAACTTTACAAGGTAAGTATTATCCCAATTTTGCAGTTGAGGGATCTGAAGCAAAAAGAATTTACTTGACTTCCCTGAGGTCACACAAATAGTTGTATCTGAAATTAGATTTGAATTCATCTTCCTGACTCTAGGCCCAGAGCTCTTTTCACTGTGTAAACAGCTGCCCTTGAGTAAATATTTATATAATGCCTAGTATAGACTGGACACTATACTAAGCACTTTTTAATAAATATAATCTCTTTTGATCCTTCACCTTTAGTCATTTACTTCTCCTGGCCTCAGTTTTTTCATATGTAAAGTGGGGGAATCCGTTTAGATCATAGACTATTAACTTCTTTTTTGTTGGAAACTCCTTTGGCTATATGACCTATTCTCAGAATGTTTTTAAAGAAAAGAAATGTGTAGGATTACAATTATGTCCAAATATAATTTTATAGATACACACACACACATACATACATACATATATATTATATATATATTGAAGTTCACAGACCCAGATTAAGAAGCCTTGAGGTCTCTTTCAGCTTTAAGACCAATATAACTGTGAACTATTAATAGGAAATGTCCTTTCCCTTTAGTGTTGGTGGGAATTATATGCACCTGTTATTTATGCTGGCTTCAGTATAGGGACTTTAGGTGAAAAGTCTTACTTTTGGTGTAAATGGGGGATGTGATGTCACGAGCAGAGAATTCTCCTAAGATAATAACAGAGACAGGAGGAGACAGAAACAAGTAGTGATAGAGAAAAATAGAGTGGAAGATGGGTTGGGCTGGGACTGATGAGACATGTGTGTCTCAGTAGCTGCATGAAGGCTGCAGTGGGAGGATAGATCCTGCAGGCAGGGGTACCTGTTAGAATACAAAAATTATTGGGCTGAGAGAGTCATCTCCCTTCCTTCCTGGTACTCCCAAAAAGAGGCTCCTAAAAATTCAGCCCAGAGTCAAGTTTTTTGGGCTCACCATTTGGCTACTGGGAACTGGCTCCCAACTTCATGGCTTCCGGCAACCATTGCTAATGCTTCCTCCTGGTCAGGCTACAAACTCCTGTTGTGTTTTGTGTTTTTTTGTATTTTGTTCTTTGCCCTGCAGTGAGAAAGCAAGAAATCATTAAGGTGACAGAGCAGCTGATCGAAGCAATAAGCAATGGGGATTTTGAGTCCTACACGTGAGTTTGATGGATACTTCTGGGAATCTGGGGCAAGGGAGGAGGGAAGTGGCTAAATGAGGATTTGGAAATGATTTCATCCCAGCATGGCTTAATGCATGGACAGCTAGTCTCGGAGCCAGAAAGACCTGAGTTCAGATTCTATCTTGGATTCCTACTGGTTGTGTGACCCTAGGCAAACTATTTAATTTTTCTGTTCTCTGTGATAACTCTCTTAGATCATCAATTGTAAGAAAGTTATCAATTGGGCACGAGTAGAGAGGCTTTCCTCACCTGGGAGCTCCTTTTAACCAACAAAAGTGTAGGGCTAGTTCTTATCCTATCCGTATTCAACTCACTTTTATTTGCACAGGTCAGCTAAGGGCATGGATCAACACAAACTCCTTTTTAGACCCCTTTTAAGTTTTTTTTTTCCTCTTGGTTAGAATTTTCCTCTCTGCAGTTTGATTTGTGTTTCTTTTCTGTCTTCCCTCCCATGCCTTCCTAATTCTCATTCCCAGTAGGCTTTCCTTTATGCTGCCAAATGGTCCTTTACTTCCCTAAGGAAGTTTTGTTTTTATTTCTTTTTTGAATTCCCTGAGCTCTCTGGGATTGTGTGTGTGGGTGTGTGTATATGTGTTGCCGGGTAGAAAGGTTGCAGCTGGATGCTCCCTGGAGGGATACAAGTGGTAGTGTTTCTCCATCTATACTACAGTCTGTGGTGAGAATGTTGTGGAGCAGCAGTTCTCAAACTTTTTGGCCTCTGGACCCCTTTATATTCTTAAAAATTATTAAGACCTCAGAAGAACTTTTGTTTATGTGTGTTATATCCATCAACATTTACCATGTTAGACAGTAAAATATTATTTAATTAAATAAAATTATGATCAATATAAAATGTTAATTATATTTTTAAAATACACATTTATCTTATCTTTAAAAATTGAATTCCTTTAAAATGACAATAAACCAATTATATGTTTATATAGTAATTTTTCATAGAAATGCTATTTATATAAATAGCAAAACAAAACAAAACAAAATTTAGTGAGAAGAGTGGCATTTTCTTGCATTTTTATATTTTAGCTTTTCCAATTACGTATAATTTAATTTTTAATATTAATTTTAAAAATGAATTTTAAATTTATTCCTTTACTCCTTCACCTCCTTCTGTGAGTTAAGCAATTTGATATAGATTATATATGTATAGTCATGTAAAACATATTTCTATACTAGCCATGTTGAAAAATAAAACACAGACCAAAAAAAAAAAAAAAAGACAAGAAAATACTTTAAAAAATATGCTTCAATCAGAAGCATACTTTTCTGGAGGTAGATAGCATTTTTTAAAATTTTAAGTCCTTCAAAATTATCTTGGATTATTATATTGATGAGAATAGCTAAATCATTCACAGATGATCACTCTTCATTCTGTCCACTTCATTTTGCATCCATTCATATAAGTCTTCACAGTTTTGTTTTGCATATTTCTGTGAATTTCTTTAATATTTGACCTAATGAAGAGTTAGATTTTCATATCTGTTTCAGCATTCAATCTGTTGCAATATGTTGTTTTACTTGAAGGGTATTAAGAAAACCCAGCCTCATACATATAGATAAAAAAGGAAGAAGTATTTTAACAGGCAAATAACATTATAGTATTATTTTGAAAATAGTTTTGACTTTGCAGGACCCCAGGAGTTCATAGATTACCCTTTGAGAACCATTGTTTTAGAATGATCTTCATTTTTAATGGACCCCCTGCTCATTGAACCTTGTTCTAGCTTTTCCCCTGGATTGGGATCTCACATTCTTTCTATTCAATAAACACTCGTTAAGCATTGACTTACTATGTGTAAGGCACTGTTCTTTGCTCTGGGATACAAAGATGTAATGACAAGCCATCAGAGTTTACAAGTCACTGAGGGTAGAAGGAGGCATGGAAAAAACAGACATATATGTATGTGTGCAAAGCAGAATGTTAAAAGGGCAAAAGAAAGATCTAGATATGCTAGATAGGATTAAAAATCCACTGGAAGAATAAAAAAAAAAGCTTCACGGAAGAGTTGGCATTTGGAGGAAGAGATGGTTCTGACAAAAAAAGATATGGAGGGGATGGGGGGGTCTATTCCAGATACAGGGGTCGCCTGTGTAAATGCATGACCTCAGAAGAAGGCAAGAGAGTGGTTTTGTTTGGAATTGAGATGAGGAAGACATATGTGAAATAAATTTGGAAAGGTAGATAAGGGAGCCAGATTACAGAAGACTTTAAATGCTAGGCTAAGGAGTTTATAAAATCTGCTGAAGTGCGGGGAGCCCTGAAGGATTTTGATCAGGGGGATAACCTGGTGAGAACTATATACTAGGGAGATTTATTTAGCAGCTGTTTCATGGACAAATTATAAAGTGCAGGGATTGGAGGAAGAGACACTAGTCAAGCTATTCTGGTAGGCCAGGGGAATGAAATAAGGGCTTGAACTAATGTGGTGGTTGTGTGAATGGAGAAAATTTTGTTGGGGCAGAATATTCAGTATTTAGCAACTTCTTGGATATAGGGAATAAGGGAGAAGGCAAAGATAACTCCTCTCAGGAAGAATTTCTCAGGATCCCTGTAAGAAAGGAGAATGTACCCTTAGCCCTGAAGGAGAAATGAGTGCTTTCTATTCTTTGTTTTTGCCATACTCTGCTGCAAGGAGTTGACTGACTGGTCCTGGGAGTTGGGGCGCTTCTTGTTTGCATGCTTTGTCCAACAAACGGTTAGCTGTAATAGGACAATGTTAGGGCTGAATGAGGGGATCAGTATTCCTGAATGGGTTTCCTTGTGCACAAACCCAGAGTTCAACGGAGAGGAGCATGTGTTGGACTTTGGATCTCCATAGTTGTAGCATTGAAAGAGACAGTCTAAGATGGTCACTCTGTGGCATCCTCTCCTGGGGAAGGGACAAAATGAGTAAGTCCTAGTTTATGGTATGACTGTGGAGAAGGGTCAGTTTAGGAAAGAGCAGAGACATAAAGCACAGGCACTTTGAAGCCCTAAGTGTGCCTGTTTGTGCATGCATGAGCATGAGAGTGTATTGATATTTACTTGGATCTCTGTATATGTAAAATGAACCCTGGAGGTGAATGGGGCCAAAATGTCCAGCCTACCCTGAGATTCTGCCAGTATTTAGCAGCAAAGGGAATGGTAGGAAGAGGGGAAGACTATCTCTGTGGGGTTCATGGCTTGTTTGGGTGTGTTGAGTCCTCTGGTTCTCCATTTAGATTCCTAGAATAATAAAACACAAAAATAAAATGCTAGAATTCTAGGGGAATGTAGAACACAGAATATGGAATTCTGAGCTTGAAAGGATCTTAGAAAATGGGACATGGAACATCAGAGTTTAAAAGGATCTTAGAAAAGAGAATACCAGTACCTTAAGGGACTATATTACCTAGTCAAACCCTGCCCCAGCATCCCCATTCAACAAATAAGAAACTGAGGTCCAGGGAGATCTCTGTTTGCTATTGCTTTCCCCAGGAAGATGTGTGACCCTGGGATGACAGCCTTTGAACCTGAGGCTCTGGGAAACCTGGTTGAAGGCCTGGACTTCCACCGATTCTACTTTGAAAACCGTGAGCAATTCCTTCCCTCCGTGGTGCCTGTTGTCTCCTCTCGTTGCTTGTCCTGCCCGCTGGCAGCGTGTCTCAGCCTCCTGGGAATAGCAGTGTGACAGACAGGGCCCCTGGGCAACTCAAGACCCCGAGAAGCCTGCAGGAAGCCCCGTGCGGAACGTGGGTTGGTACCATCTCAGACCCCTCTCTTAACCCTGGCCAGGCAAACTGCATTTCCCAACCCTCCCCTCTTAATAGCTAGAGGCAGGGACCTCGGGGCTCACAGGAGGGACACAGGGGGCAAGCAGCCTTTCTCCCAGGGTCCCTTAGACAAGCGTTGCTATCACAGGGGAACGCAGGTTTGGTTCATCATGGTCCTGATCTCACAGGACATTTGGGTTGGAGGTTTGAGTGTGTTAAACTGCACAAGAGTGGGGGAGGACCTCACACTGCTGTACCCCGCCCTGTCTGTGTGCTGTGCGGCTGGGTCTCTGTTCTTCATGTCTGTTGGTCCTGTGCATTCCCCCCACAGGGGTAGCATGATAGCTGGGGGCTATATGGGGCTTTCTGCAGGACTGTTTCTGCCTTTGCCTGTTTTCCCTGTTACTGGCTCTCAAAACTCCCCTGGCTATGTCATCCTAAGGACCCTGGCTATGTCATCCTAAGGGGCCCTCATGGAATCTTAGAGTTGGAAGGAACCTTAATGGATCAATCAGTAAGTCCAACTTTGTTTTTATAAGATGAAAACACTAAGGCTCTTAGAAGGAAAGGGACTTTCTTAAGAACACCAGTGAGATAGCAGGAGAATCAGAACTAACCGTAATAGCTTACATTTTCATAGTACTATGAGAGTTCTAAGTGTTTCTGAAAATCTAAGTTTCTTTAGGGCAGGGATAGTTTCACATTTATTTTTGTATCCCCATTCACTCAATAAATATTTATCAAGCCCTTACTATATACCAGGAATTGTGCTAAGTACTGATCTAGCATATAGTAGATGCTTAATAAATGTTTATTGATTGCTTGATTTCCTGACAGCAACCCTGTGAGATAGATGGAATATGATTACCCACATTTTATAGAAAAAGAAACATACTTAGAGATGTGACTTACTTGATCAAGCTCCTCTTACTTGAGCAAGCCAGCCAAAGGCAGTTAGGATTAGAACTCACCACCCCTGGCTCTCCCCCCATGTTGTTTCCTCTTCAGAGAAATGGGTCAGAAAGTCTTCACTCCATTCTAAGAGCCTTTAAGTCACAGTCTAGCTGACTGATTAAAAGTTCCATTTTGGTTGAAGTTTGGGGCCTCTTCCTGTACCCTGTGTCTGAAGGGCAAAGAAGGCTTCAGCCACTCTTCCTGACTTTGTCATCAGATGGATCATTTTTGCCTTGTGAAAAAGTAAGAAAGATTAAAAAAACAAAAAAGTCAACACTTTTTTACCTAGCAGTAAAATGTTCTGCAGTCCTAATATGCATTGGCAATTCTGAAAAGCTCATATGATATGCTGAGACTTGGTTTCCAGTGCCATTAATTTTCAAGCTTGCTTATACCTAATTTCTTGTTCCCATCATTCTATACTAATTTGCCTGAGCACTCCTTTTCAATCCTGTCTTCCCTAGGAACACAGAAGTTCTTAAAGGACTAAAGTGTTGAGTAGGCAAATCACTAAAGCGGGGCGGTCAGGAGTTCTTGGTTAAGGTATAGGTTCTGTAACACACTGGAAACTCATGCAAGTAATTTCCCTCTTAGTGCCTCCATTTCCTTCTCTGTAAAATGGGGAATATTTGTACTATTATCCTCATGAGATTGTGAACACAGTACTTTGCAAACTTTAAAATGCAATGGAAATGAGAGCTATTGTCAATATCTGACAAATTTTAGGGACTGACCTAGCTGATCTTTAAGGATCTTGATAGTTCTGTATGACTTTCTGTCAAGGAATCTGTAAATTAGATTCCTGCACTGGGTGAAAGGTTGAATGAAATGACTCCTGAAGTTCCTTCCAACTGTGAGATGCTCTAGTTTTAAACTGTGGGGATCTATGGGACATTGCCATCTGAACTAGCCTGATGTTGAAGCAAGGATGATGGGCTCCTTGCCTCATCTTTTGCAGAGAGACTTTTTTATTCAACAATGGGAAGTATTTTTTTTTTCTGGAATAGTAATGCCTCTTTAACTTTTTGCCCCTTTTTGCCTTTGTGAAGAGCATTCTCAGGGAGAGAGTGTCTCATTTTTCTGAAACTTCTCCAATCAAAATCTTAATCCCCTAGAAAATTTACCTTCCCTCCCAGATATCTGAGAGACAAAATAAGGCTTGGTGATTGAGTTTCCATCTCTGGACTAATGTAGTTAAGGGGCCTTGAGGGGAGCTGGTGAAGGAAAGACAATGATGAGAAACTTCAGTGTCTCCCAGCTCATGTTCAATCCCATGGTTCCATTCTACTTTTACTCCTTATCCCACTCCCTTTTCACCCTTCCCTACTCCCCACTCCCTGATCTCCAGTGTGGTCCAGGAACAGCAAGCCTGTCCACACCACTATCCTGAACCCCCACATCCACTTGATGGGTGATGAATCAGCCTGCATTGCTTACATCCGCATCACACAATATGTGGACGCCAATGGTATCCCTCGCACTGCCCAGTCTGAGGAGACCCGCATCTGGCACCGCCGGGATGGCAAATGGCAGATCGTCCACTTCCACAGATCTGGAGCACCTTCAGTTCTACCACAGTGAGATCCTTTCTCTTTTTTCTTCCTTCCTTTCATGTCAGGCTGCCCCTGATATTGAGACTTCCCGGGGGTGGAGTTGGTAGCTGTGGTTTGATTGGATATTGGAGCAGAGTCTAAGTCATTATCTCCCTGGCAATCTGAGAGATTTTCTGTTAATTTAGAATGTTAAAATAGATGGATCCAATCATTCTAATTAGGTTAGAATGCTTTAATGTCAAAATTCTTTAGATTATTTTAAATCATAAATAATCATAATGGTAGTCACCATAATGGCTGACATTTCTTTAACTCTTAATAGGTTATAAAGAATTTTTACAGATACTACTCCATATGATCCTTAAAACAACCTTTCAAAGCAGGAAGCATGTCACATTTTGGGAACTATTTTGTATAATAATAATAATAAGTTAGAGCCAGAAGGAAATTTAGGTATTGAATGGTAGCACTGGAAGAGACCTTAGAATAAAGGCGGGAGCGGGGATGGGGGTGGGTGGGTATGGGGTGGAAGCTAGACCATAGAATAAAAAAGATAGGAGGAGATTTAGACATGTGATCATAGGATTTAAGGCAGAAGGGACTCTAGCAGGGATTACTAATCACTAACCCAATCCTCTTATTTTACAAATAGGGAAACCGAGGCCCCAAGAGGTCAACTGACTTGCCCGAAGTCACACAGGTAGTTATTGTCAGAGCAGAGCAGTAATTGTCCTCTGTGTTCCTTTCACTGTGTTCCTTTTCCAGATCGTAGGACGTAAAGTGTCAGAACTGGAAGGGATATTAAGAGGTTAGGTGTTCTGATCCTCATTTTACAAAGGTGGGAACCAGAGAGATTAAGGAATTTGCTCAAAGTCATACAATTTAACAAATAAGAGAGCCAGGTGAACCCACATTCTTGTTATGGAGTTTGTTTTAGAGCCTAACCCCCACAAGATTTTGGGATTTTCATAGCTATCTAGAATTTGAGAACATTTATAAAAGCTATGTTACACCCTTCTTACTCCTTCATACTCCCAAACTCAGCTAAAAAAGAAAAGGCATTTGCCTTATCTTTTATGAATCTTGTTGGTTTAGCCCAAATAATTACATGGTTGACATTAAAAATACACGTTTAATTGTTCCACATTTCAAACATGTTTTCTATAGTAGAACTATTCTGATTGTTGTCTTTTTTCCCTCCAAAAAAAAATATTCAGAGGTCACACTTCTGTGTCTTTTCAATACACTCCCCTTCCCACCCCCATCTTCACCCTCATCTCCACCCTTCTCTCCTCCCAAGCCACCTAATAATAACGATTCACATTGATATAATGCCTTGATGTTGGCAAAGAGCTCTGCCAAGGAACCATGATGAACACATTCATTTTTACAGTTCTTTAAGGTTTACAGATGGAAATGTAAATTATAGATATTGTAAGCCTTATAGCAGATCATGAGGTAGGTAGTGCAACATGTATCTCCATTTAACAGATTAGGAAATTGAGGCCCCAAAAGATAACATGACTTTTTCAAGGTCACAGAGTTACTATGTAGTCTAGCTATGGAAACAAACTCATTTGTATTACTTTGCGAAAGAATTCATTACCGTATTCCTTTAAATCGCAACATCTCTTGATACATTCAAAGGAGCATTCACTAAGTACCTACTATATACTATGCTAGCTGAGAATATGAAGATTAGACAAAATATGGTCTCTGCTTTCATAGATCTTACAACCTAACACATGGCCATAACACATGCAGAAAATTAAATAGAACATACTCTTTTCATTAGAGAGGTGCAAAGTGCTATGTGAATGAGGACTGAAAGGCAAAGGTCATTGCTAACTGTAATTTTAGGGAAATCATCCCAGAAGGGATAGATTTCATTTGGGCTTTACAATATTAGTAAAGAATTTAGCAGGGTGGTAGGGGGTGACATTTTAGGTTTAGAGAATAGTATATGCAAAAACTTTGAGGTGGGATAGTATATGGTATGTATAAGTTGTCCATTTTGGAAAAAGTGGACAATATGTGCAGAGAAGTAGAATGAGATAGGGTGACACCAGGTTTTGGATATATGCATGTGAAAATGTCCATTGTGTGGCTCCAGTGAAGTTATGGGAATGAGTGAGATTGCCAAGGAAGACTGCATGGGAAGAGAAGAGGACCAAGGACATAATCTTGGGGAACTACAGGAAAAGAAAAAAGTTATAGATAGATAGAGATATAATAGAAATCTGGTCAAATGTTGACTGTAGTTCTTCTCTGTCCCTCCCTTCCCATTAATGCATAGAATTTCCCCCTTAGTGCATAGAATACTGTATTTTTAAATCAGAAAGACAGACATAATAGATAACAAATACAAAGAGGGAAACAATCACAAAGAACTTACATTCTATTAGGGGAGGGAAAGGAGAGAACCTGCATTAATCTATGTGCCTACTTTATAGATCAGGCACTATGCTAAGTGCTTTAGGGAAGTGAACAAAAAATTTATTTATTTATTTAAATTATTATTTATTTATTCTACAATGTTTCAGGGACTATACTAAGTGCTCTTTATAAATATTATTTCATTTGATCCTCATAACAATCTTTGAGGTAGATGCTGTCATTATCCCCCGTTTATACCATATTTATAGATGAGGAACACAAGGCAAATAGGAGTTGTGATTTGCTCAGGATCACACAATGACTGTCCAAGGCCAGATTTGGATTTGTCTTCCTGACTCTAGGCTCAGTGCTCTACCCATTATGTTACCTAGATAATAAAAATTAAAACTGTACTGAGACCTTTGGAACATGCTGAATAGTATAGAGGAAACAAATATAAAGAGAATAAACATAAGTTGCTTGAGATGGGAAAAGCTAGCATTTGGGAGGATCAGGAGAGTCTCTGGAATAGAAAATTGTTCTTCAGCTGGGTCTTGAAGGAAGAAAAGGATTTTATAAGGTGGAAATGAGGAGGGAAGATATTTCAGGTTTGGAGAATGGAGGATGTATGTATGTGTGTGAGGAACAGAGGCTGTTTTCGCTGGACAATGATGCTGGGAAGATAGGTTGAGGCCATTTTGGAAAGGACTTTTCAAGCTAAACAAAATTTATAATTTATCCTAGAAATAGTAGGGAACCACTTGAGAATATTGAGTAGTCTGATTAGAACTGTACTTAAGGAAATTCACTTTGGCAACTGTGGAGACGATAAGTTGGAATTGGGATGGGCATGTGGCAGGGAGATGGCAGCCAATTAGGTGGTTGTTGCAGTAATCTAGGAAACAGCTGATGGGAAAGGTTGTTGTTGCTTAGTCAATTAATCATGTTTTACTCTTTGTGACCCCATTTAGAGTTCTTTTTGCAAGGATACTGGAATGATTTGCCATTTCCTTTTCCAGCTCATTTTACAGATGAGAAAACTGAGGCATACAGAGTTAAGTGACTTGCCCAGGATCACGTGGCCAATGTCTGAAGTCAAATTTGAACTCAGTTCCTTCTGACTCCAGGGCCAGCTCTCTTTCCACTGTACCAACTCAGTGCCTCATGGGAAGTGGGGCAGGGACTGAATCAAAAAGTAAAAGGGCTGGTGTGGTCAGGAGAAAAGGTTGAATACAAGAAATGTAGAGGCAGAATGACAAATTTTTTAAAAATAGTTGTTTTATTTTCCTCCAGTTAAATGTAAAAACAATTTTTAACATTCATTATTTTCCTCCAGTTACATGTAAAAACAATTTTAACATTCATTTACTTTGAGTTCCAGATTCTCTTCCTTCCTCCCTCCCCCATCCTAGTTGAGAAGACAAAGAATTCAAATAGATTATACATGTGTGGCCATGCAAAACATTTCCAAAATAAGTCACATTGCAAAAGAAAACCATAGACAAAAAAAAAAAAAAAACCCTCAAGAAAAATAAAGTAAAAAAAAAAAAGCATACTTTAATCTGTATTCAGATAGCATCCATTCTTTCTCTGGGGATGGATAGCATTTTTCTTCAGAGCTGTCTTGAATCCTTGTATTGCAGAGAATAGCCAAGTCATTCTCAGCTGGTGACCTTACAGTACTGCTGTTACTTTGTGCACAGTATATTTCACTTGAATGGCAAATTTTAGCAACTAGTTAGCTAGGTGAGGTTACTGAGGATAAGTCCAAGATGACTCCTAGGTTATAAACTAGAGACCTGAAAGAATAGCCTTTGACAGAAAGAGGAAAGTTTGAGTTGTATGGCACTGAGCAAATACTGCACTGCCTACATACTGCTCCATATGTCCCAGTTTCTTCATCTGCAAAATGGGCAAGAGTGAGACTTGATTGCCTCTAAGGTCTCTTAGGTCTCTTCTAGTTCTAAATCTATACTCCTATGAACTATAATTCTAAGTTTATATTACCTATTATTATCATCTTGGGTGTCTTCAGCCTTCTCTTTTAATCCCTCGAATTCTACTTTTCAGTTGAAATTCTGATTGGGTTGTACACTCCCTGGCTGCACCATGGAGATCTACCCTTCTTCATCTGCAGCATGTGGCTGCTGGTTCTACCATGTGCTGGAAATCCCATCATCATCATCATCACCACCACCAAGCTCCTCACAGAAGCCAAGAACATCTGCCAACCAACTCAAGCCATCATGCACCAGAGAACAAACGGCCACAGTTATTCATTTACTTTTCTTTTTCTTTATTTGTCTCTCCCTGTTTTGCTTTTCATTTTATCTTCTGATCGTGTGCATGAGCCAGGCCTAGGGGCACAGATTGTCTTTCCTCTCCTGGGTCAACTGCTCCCAGCTCTTGGTATAGAGAATAACATGAAAGGAAGGGACCCCTTCCCTCCAACCTCTGTGCCCCAGCTCTGGGAGCTAACGATTTCCCAAGTGCTCACTCTTCTCTATCAGCTGTGCTGCCTATTGGACCTAACGGCAAACTCCCACAAGCTACCACTCCTTGCCAGATGGATAGATGGGTAAATCAAACCTGTCCCATGCTGATGCTAAGTCTTGCTAGCTAGCTAGCTAGCATAATGAGCAAGTCCCTATTTGCCAGCTTTCCTGATGTCTCAGACCTTTGCTCCTCCCTTTCTTTTGAAATACTTTTGAGAGAAGGGCAGCTGACCCAATAGAGAAGACCATATATGGCAAAAAAAAAAAAAAAAAAAAAAAAGGAAACTGGAGCATCTGACTACAAGCATGAATTAGCCACATTCTTTGCCTTGGGCTATCAAATACATGTTCTGTCTTTATCCCTCCTTTCTGTGTTTTCCCCTTTCCCTTGATGATTGCTTTTTTCCCTCTACTACTATTTTCTCTCTCCCTTTTTTTTTCATTCTGTGAAAATTGAAACAGATTTTATTTATTCATCAATTTGTTTATTTTGGGGGGAGAAATAAGCAGTGTTAAGAACACTGGTGCTAGATCAGGGTACTTGTCTTTTTTTTTTTTTTTTTTTTTTTTTGATTTGGTGGGGCCGTTTGCTTCAAATATGGATTTCATCGAACCCATTCTTCCAGCATAGATTGAAAGTTTCTGCTTTAGTAATACTTGAGAGAGGAAAGCTGATCATCTTTTTGGGGGAAAAAAAGAAAAAACTAAAAGCAACCTTTAGGAATCTCTTCTACTTTGACCGCATGCCTTTTGATATCCAAATTTCTGTGTATTTGGTAAATTGATTTAATGTATTTGCTGAATGGGTCTTTATGTAATAGCTAAACATCTCAGATTACTTTGGGGAAGGGTGGGCTAGGGTAGGGTAGTTGTTTCTTTCATTTCTCTCTCTTTCTCTCTTTTCCCCTTAACTTCTGAAGCTATAAATGTGTAACATTTGGGTGTCTGTGGTATAGGTGAGCTTAACCTCTCATCCTCTCCTGTGCATCAGTCCCTTCCCCCCGGGTTCCCTTCTGTTCTGCTGACAGAGTTGGAATTGGGAAAAGCATTGCATGCTGATATGAATGTTGAAACAGCTGGCCACATCTGACCACAGCTGGCCACGGAGGATGTCAAAAATGACAAGGGAGAATTTGGCCTGTTGGAGGAACATCTTGGCCTCCTGCCTCCCTACCAGAAGCTTCCCCTGGACCTTTATGAAGAGCCAAGTCGTCTGTGCGACTCAGTGGACCTTACCTTTAACAGGGCATTCCAGCAGTGGATGGGAGAGGTCAGGGAGACTCTATGTGGCCTGATGCTGTGTGGCCTTTTCCTGTGGGGTTTGATGGTATTTCTAGTGTCTATTTTACCCTTCAGTTTCCTGCTTTTTTGCTCTTACACTCCCTTGGTTTTTCTCCCTTTTCTCTGGATTGACTCTGACGTAATATGCCCTGACCCTTCCAGCAGGGCTGTGTCTGCACTGTGTTCTTTGCATGACCTTACACTGTATATGCAGTAAGTTTATTGACAAAATGAACAAAACCAATTATGTGTTTTGGACAAAAAAAAAAAAAAAAAAAAGAAAGAAAAAAAAGAAAAAAAAAAGAAGTTGTATTCTCAGTGTTCAATTTGGAATTGCGTTGCTGCCTTTCTGTGTCTCACGGCCTTTGTATGATCATGTTTTGCCAGAGCAAGATCATTTCTCCTGAGTATATTAGGAGAGGAAGGCCTAGCTAATGAGGGTCCATTGACTGAACTCTGGGAAACAGCTCCTATCCAGCCCACTGACCTCCACATGAGTCATTTGTGTGGAGTGAGGGTAGACACAGAACTATTGAATGATTTCTAATCTGGGCATTTTTTTAAGTCTTCCCAGTTTGACTTCTCTGTGAGTGATTTCCTGCTGAATGACAGTCTTCCATCCCTGGTTTTTCCCCAGCAATAAGTTTGTTGGATCCTCTTGTGGGGGTGGAGAAATAAGAAAAGGGGCCTATATGAGTAGGGGAGTTCTAGCTGGAGGCGGAGGAAAGATGGGGTAATTAGTTGAATTACTGAGGATATCAGTTGAGTCATTGGAGGCAGAGGGATAGAAAGACTAACAAGAGTTATTCTCCAAATTGATGGGCCAGTGCAGTTTTAAATCATGGTCCTCTTTGTTGTATAGTAACTTCCGTATGGTATGGGGTGGGAGGTAGAGAATATGTAGATGTATTAGTCAGGTTGCCAATATGGCAACAAGCATATGCTTGTCTTAAATCCCGGTGTTTTAGTGGGAAATATCTTCCAGAAAATCAGGCAGAGGATGTCCCTGCCTTCTCACTCAGCTCTCCAAATGAGTTCCTTTACAGTCTCAAAGGTCTTCCCTTTTCGTTTTTCCCTTTTAGGAAGCCCTTTTGCTCTCCTTGGCTGTACTCTTGGGCTCTGCAGTGACTAGAACTCATTCAGTCTGCTTTCTTCCAAGCTTCTAAGACTTCTTCCTTCAGGGCCCTCTTTTCCCAGCAACAGGTTTCCCTGTCCTAGAATGAATACTCACTATCCTGTCAACCTAGTGTGACAGGGCTTGCCTCCCTGTCTGCAAAATGATGAGATTAAGTTAGATAATCTCTAAGTTTTTATTTTTATTTTTTGTTGTTTTAAAGTCTATGATCTCCTACCTCTGATCCTCTAAGGGACCTTGAGCAAATTGGGGAGGAGCCTGAGAAATTCCAGACTTCTCTTTGATGTTGAAGAGAATGGGTCTCTTTCCCTTCTCCTTTCCTTCCTTCAACTGCAACTCCTTTCTTGGTATCCCAACTACTATTTGGTAGCCCAACAACGGAAAAAGCCCTGGAATTTTGTGATTTTTTTTTTTTTTTTGACTCATGATCTCCCCTTTCCTCCCTACATTCTAGCCTTGGCTCTATTAACAACTTCCTGCCTGACCTCTTCATCCTTGGTGGCCTCAGTCTCCTCATCTGTAGGATGAGGATAGAATAGGTAGCTGGCCCAAATGAGCTTTGATGTCCTTCCAACCCTAAGGTTTCAGACCAGATGAGCATCTGAGCCATGGAGTATTTTATTCCCTTACTAACAACGATCTATCTGTTACTTTTTATCAAGGAGTTTACACATCTGTCATCTGAGTCTATTTTCCAAATTGCCTTGTGTAGGGAGTGAGGCAGGAATGGCCACCCCAATTTTACAGATGAGAAAACTGAAGAAGGGTTTACTGATCCTCATGCCTGTTCTGAATGGAACTCTGGGACCAGCCCTCCTCCATTCCACCTCCCTCCAGAGCCAAGCCACCCCACCCCTTAGTGCCTTACAGGCTTTGGGATGAGTTGTCCCTTCCCTGCCCTGCTCCCTGCAGTGGCTTTAAATAGTAGCATCTAAAACAGTTAGACAAACAGGAAAAGCCACTCACAGTGGAACTGAGTCAGTAGTCATTTCATTCCTAGCACCACCTAACCCTATGTTTTTTGAATGCTTTTAAAATCATATTGTGTGAAGATTGCTTGAAGGCACTGGCAATGTTGAATTTGATGAAGACAAGGCTTGAGGTGGACATGATCTTTGTCTCCTTGCTTCTGTAGGGCTGCCATGGACAAAAGTGACTTGACCCTCAAGGTCCAAACAAGGAATAATTAATGTATGGAAGTGTCAGAAAGGCTTATATATATAGGGATTTTATATATAGGGAAAGTTCTATTAATCAGAGACATCCAAAAGTGAAAGGACTTCTTTGGGAGGTCCTCAAATGTAAATTGGATGGCCACTTGTCAGAAATGTCGTAGAGGGAATTCCTTGTCAGGTATGAGTTGAACTAGGGGGTCTCTGAGATCCCATCTAGTTCTGAGATTCTGGAGTCATGGGGATGCTGGTGTGTGTGAGTATGTCTATGTGTAAATATGTGAGGATCATCTCTCTCCCTTCCTCCCCAATTCATCACCCTCAGGTAGTGGGGTGGCCCACCCTCCTGGGTCATCCTCAGCTCAGGCTGTAATTCCATAATCCCTGTAGATATGTCAGAGTTTGTGGTGGGGGGAGGCAAGGAAACCTGACTTTCTTCTGCTGGGGTCATTCTCTATCCCACTTCTTACTTCCAAGCCCAATCACTGAAGTATTGGGGAAAATTCCCTATCTGGAGATTGAAGGAGAGTATTATACCTTGGTCCTCCTTAGCTCAGATAAAGGAACACCAGGTATTCAATGGGAATGGAAGAGAAATAAGAATATGCAACATGTAGCAGGTGAGTGTTGGGGTAATCATCTTCACACAGACTCCCTCAGTGCAGCAGGAACCCTTAGTGAAGTCAAACCCCATGATCCCTTTTAGCACCACTTACTCTAACCATGGAGCTATCTGGTCATACCCCAGAAACATAGTTTTTCATTCATGCCAAGTAAGAAGAATAATCATAATAGGGGTTGGAGGAAGCACTAAAACTTGAATTTTTGGTCCTCAACTTGTGCTACTTAGCAGGACTTTGGAAAACTCTCTTAACCTCTTGGCCTCAATTTCTCGAAGTACAAAACTAGAGTGCTGAACTAGATGATTCTGAAGCTTCCTTCTAGCTCCAATATCCTATTAACATATGACCAAGCAAGACCAAGCTCTTCCCTCAATGCCTGTTCATTCTTCCTTCCTTTCTCTTCTTGAGGTGATCTTCCTTCTCCATCCTTAGCACTCTTGTGCCAGAGATACCCCTTCATCCCTCATTCCACCCTTCAGATGGAGCTAGCAGGTGAAGGTGGGTTGGGGGAAGATTAAAGCAAAGGAGATATGGAGTAAACATTTTCTAACTCTTGCACATTTTAGAGATATAATGATTTCTGCTCAGATGGGCAGAACCCAAGCACCCAAACTTAATATGTGGGACTCTAGGGCCCATGTTATTGCAAAAAAAAAAAAAAAAAAAAATAACAGAGGATATATTTTTAAAGGATATTTAAAAATACCTCTCACCCCACTTCACCTCCCCGCTCATGGAGCAAAGCCTGGCCCCTGCTCCTCTCTGGTCTGGATGAGGCTTGAGGGGACCTCATTTGGGGCATGTTTGCCAGTGTGCCCGTGCTGCATTGTTATTGTTTTGGGGGGTGTTTTGGGGGAATCTGTGGCTGTGACCTGAATAATTGCTGTTTCAATTTTATGTTATTTGGGAGGGGGAGGGAGGGAGGGAGGAAGTGAGGGTGCTATCTGTTTTATTCTTGATGTTTCCAGTACAATAAAGAGTTACTTACTTCTGTGCATGACAAGCCTTGGTTGTTTCTGTATTGCTGGATAATCTGTGATGGAGTGAGGGGTAGACTAGGTCCCCAGCATCTAAGTAGCTATTGTGTGTGCCAAATCTTGGTTCAGAGAATTAGTTGGTAATGTCCCTACGGGGTCCTGTTGGCCCTTTTGGAGCTGTCAGATGCCATCAGAAAGTAACTGAGTCAGGGAACAGGGAATAGATTGAAGAATGCCTTCAAATGATATAATGGAGGGAGGGTAGGGAAGAGAGAGACAGAGAGAGAGAGAGAGAGAGAGAGAGAGAGAGAGAGAGAGAGAGAGAGAGACAGAGACAGAGATACCCACAGAGAGAGAAAGAGAGAGAGAGAAAGGACAAAGACAGAGACACATACAGAGAGAGAGAAAGAGAAAGAACTGAATTTGGTGGCCAAAGATCTGGGTTCAAATTCTAGCTCTTGTATTGAGCAAGTCACCCAGTTTCTCATCTGTGAAGTGATGGGGTAGGAATAGATAATTGAGTATTATTTTAGATTTAGGCTTAGGTTTAGGACTAGATTTAGGACTAGAAGTGTCCTAGGAGTCCATCTAATCTACACACATGAGCAAACTGAGTCCCAGAGAGGCTAAGTGACTTACTCAAAATCTTCAAACTAGTAGATGGCAGGATTCAAAGCCAAATTCTGTCTCTGAAATCTAGAGAATTTCACACCATACCCATGCTATCTCTCTAAGAGACTTCTGATGTCTTTTCCAATTTTAAATGTATAAGTCTGTGATCTTATGATTCTCTTATTTTTCACTGTTGATGATGTTCCTCCCTTTACTCATAGCCCTGCTCCAAATGTCCTTGCATCCAGAATCCCTTGTTCCATTCCTTCTTAGCCAACTCTATGACCCTGTCCAAGTCACCTAATTTCAATTCTTCATTTTCAGTCTATGCTTTTCCTCTTTTGTTATGAGATGAGCTCTAAGGAGGAGGTAATTTCCATGGATAGTTTCCATTTGGAGTACATTGAATTTGAAACATTAAGTAGATTCAGAGACAACAGGAAAGTGAGATCCTATTAGGCACATACCTACACACAAACACACAAAAGTACATTAAGGGCATCTCCACTTGGGCAAATCCCTCTGGCATTTGCTTTGGTGCCTGAGAGAAGAGAGAGTTATGAGGCTAGTTTGGAGCCTAATAGACTTTAGAATAAAGTCCTACTTCTTATTCCTGATCATGGGATGTGAGATGTAAAGAATTCTTCAGACCTGGGCTGCTGTTGGTCACTTTATGGTCAGGGTCCTATGAAATCAGTTTCAGCTCCAAAATTCTACGTCGTTATGTTCCTTCTATCTCTGGTCTTCAATCCAAGCTCCTGACCTCTCTGATATTCTCTCTTCTCTCTTCTGGATCTCCTCCTGGCCCCAGTGATCTCTAATCTGCATTCTAAGTCTTCCTGCAGCTCTGCTATCCCTTCTTCTGTATCCTGTATTCCATGCCTCTTGCAGCTTTGATGCTGAGACTATTCCAGGCTTTTTTCAGCAGGTGGCATCATGGGATCAGATTTTTGCAAGTTGCCAGCTAAAGGGAAGGCAGGGGCCTACTGTAGCTTTAGAGCTGTGATCCTCAGCTTTGGTTATATAATGTTAGTGATTTCCAGAGGTACTGTGAAATTTAGAAAAAAGAATTCATGTCAGTTGATACTATCAACAGCCAGCTATAACAGAGAGAGGCAGAATAAACCTGAAAACTAAGATAGAAGGTCAGCAGATAAGGGCATATCTTAATTCAACAGCTCAATCTTTTGAAGATCAGCAATTTCATCATTTTGGGCACTGCCACTAATAATATAGAAGTCTGTCCATGACTTAGTTTCATGAGTTGACATAGGCCAAAAATTTACCACTTGGTGGCCAACCTTCTGGAGATAAATTGTTTCTGAACTTAGAACCAATCACTGGTCCCACTCCTGGAGTCTTGGAATAGGAGCTGCAAACCCAGCATAGCCTCAAAAAAAATCTAGGGTTGATTCCCAGCCACAATGAGGCACCCACAGGGAATTCTAGCAGAAGGAAGATTCACCTGGCTTTTTTAAATGAACTCAGTGTTTTGGCCTAGATGTATTCTATACCAGGGCCTTGAAAAAACTTGTAGATGTGATATTCAGACTATTATCGGCAGTTTTTGAGAAATTATGGATAACAGGAAGGGGGCAGAGGAGCAAACTTTATTTACACTGGAAAAGAGAAGACTGAGGGAAAGGGGAAGTAAAAGAAGGGAGGGGATAATAACTGCCTTTAAATGTGTAAAGGCCTGTCATGGTGAAGACTCATTTGAGTAGATTGTAGTTGGAAGGAATCTCAGAGGTTGTCTGATCCAAATTACCCAGCATAGGAATTCTTTCTGTGATATCATGGCCTCTGTTTGAATTCCCC
Organism: Sarcophilus harrisii; assembly: GCF_902635505.1. Lineage (NCBI taxonomy): Eukaryota > Metazoa > Chordata > Mammalia > Dasyuromorphia > Dasyuridae > Sarcophilus > Sarcophilus harrisii. The sequence goes on along the minus strand of NC_045427.1, from coordinate 382,308,832 downwards.
CAGTGATGGAGATCCTACTATATCCCAAGCGAGATCATTTCATTTGACAGTCCTAATTTTTAGGAAGTCTTGCCAGCTGAAATCTGTCTCTGTATTACTTTTACTTATTCCTAATATTGCCCTCTGAGATTCTACAGAAAACTTCTAATTTTCACTTCCCATGATAATAACCCTTTTGACATTTGAAGATGGGTAATTATGTCCTTCATGGATCATCTCTGAGGCTAAATCATTTCTTTCAATTTCTCCTCATGGCATATGGTTACCTATTCACCTTTCTCTGGACACAGCTTCTCAAATGTAGTGCTTGGAACTTAAACACAGTTCAGCAGGTAAGATCTGACCCTATCTGGATCTAGAACCTTCCTTATCTGGGCAGTTTGGTCCTGTTTCATCCTTTGTAAAATGAGAAGATTGGACCATAGATTTTCTAAGACCCCCTTTAATCAGGACACACTGTGAATATGTGCTTCTATTTTCCAAATGCAACCTCAGATCTCATTAACTTTTATAGCAGCTGCATCACGCTATTGACTCATTGAAATTGCAGTCCATGAAAGCCCCTCTGGCCATTTTTCACATAAACTGCTGTCTAGCCACATTTCCTCCACCCTGTGCTTGTGCAATAGATGCTCCCCAGAACAGAGTGACCCGAGTCTCCTCTTTTCTCCCCAAGGATTTTTTCCCCTGGTGATTTCATCTGCTGCCATTCGTGGTTTTGGCAGTGTTCTGAATGCAAATAACTCTGCTCCATTTTGTCACAGTCAGCCGCCTGTGTATCTTGTGTGTGTCTTGGCTCCCCCACTAGATTATAAGCTGTGGAACACTTCTCTGTGCCTTGCCATCTGTCCCCACCACCCCTGAAATGGGGATATGTACATAGCAAGTGCTTGATAAATATTTGTGGAATGAATGAATAAAGTACAAGAAAAGCTCAGGATCAACAGAAGTACTTGGAAAAGTACTTTCACAGAGGAAAGAATACTCAAGTCTGCCCTAAAGAGGCATAATAGACCAGTGGACTTGGTGCAAGGCAAGACCTTGCTTTAAATGTTGATGCGAGCTATGTGACAATGGTTAAGTCTCTTAATCCCTCTGAACTTCTCAGTTTTTATTTCTAAAATGGGATTAATGCTGGTCGACCTCCTCAGTGGATTGTTGTAAGTATGAGGAGAACAATAATGTTGCTGGTAGGAACACAGGTCTGAAAGCAGCTAGCTCTATCTTGTTTCTCTAGTTGAACAGGAATAGTCATGAGTATCAGGATAGCCTACTGGATAGAGTACTGAGCCTGCAGGCAGGAAGAATCATCTTCTTCAGTTCAAATCTGGCCTCAGATGCTTCCTGAGTGACCCTGGATAATCCTTTTTGCCTCAGTTTCTTCATCTGTAAAATGAACTGGAGAAGGAAATGGCAAACCAACCTCCAAATGGGGTCATGAAGAATTGGACACAACTAAACAATAATAAGTCTTGGACATGGAAAGGGACATTTTTTCCCCCTCTAAGAAAAATAAAGGTCTGAACTCATTGAGGGAATAAGAGGAACTAAAAGGACAGATTTTTTAAAAAATGTCGTTTTACTTACCCAGGGCTGTTTCTCTTTCTGTAAAAAGAGGGGTTCACTAGATAGCCTCTTAACTCTCTTCTAGCTCTAAATCTATTATGTTATAGTAATATTATATCAATATAATAATATATTAATGATATTATTGTATTAATTATATCAATTATTAGTATATATAACTAATAGCGTTTATATAGCACTTTAAATTTGCAAACTGTCTTACATATGTTATGTCATCTGATTGTCACAATAATTCTGTGAGGGAGATGCTGCTATTATTCTCAATTTACAGAAAAGGAAATGGATCCTGAGTAGATGGTGAACAGGACAGAGTACTGGACCTAGAACTAGAAAGTTCAAATCTGGTTTAAACTAGCTGTGTGATTCTGGACAAGTCATTTAATCCTATTTGCCTTAGCTTCCTCAACTATAAAAATGAGGATAACAATAGCTCCTAGCTAAAAAAAGTTGTGAGGATCAAATGAGATATTTGTAAAATGCTTAGCAAAGTGCCTAGCACATAGTAAACACCATATAAAGATTTATTTCCTTTCCCTCCCCCCACCCCAGTGACTTTTTTTCCAATGTTTTTCTGCTCCAGAACTCATCATTGTCTTTCCACTTTGGAAATCCATATGAATGATGTCTATATTTACCCTAATTCTGGATGAAAATTGGGGTATTGATGGGGAGGAGGTAGAGTATGTCTAGGACAAGTTTGTTTAGCTAGTCAGTAATGAATAAGTATAGATATAAATGCTAGAAATTCCTTTTCCCAGGAAGTGGCTCATTTGCTTTGCTACTGCCCCATGGCCCTTCTAAGCTATGAAAAGTGGAAGTTGTCTATCATAAACGCTTTAGTATACTTCTCTTCTTAGCAGGAAGTATTTGGATAAGCTAGGGTGGAGTTCTGCCCTCTTCCCTTCTCCTACTACATTCCCATGAGAATTGCCTTCTCCCAGAGTCAACTACTTCCTACTATGGGGTGACATTACTTGTGCTCTTCACTTCCTCCCCTGCTACTGACTAGCCCAGAATACCCATGATAGGACAGTCAGGTCTGGTTACCTTTCTCTAGGTGTTGGGAATAGAGGATCTGGGTGGAATGGGAAGGTGGGGCTTCAGAGCATCCCAGTAAAAGCCTTCTCTAGCTAAATAAAGGCTACTCTCTCCTTCAAACAACTCAACTAGCAGTTATCATGGATACAGCAACTGAATTATCTCCAAAACTCATTGAATGGCTTCATCATTTCTTCATCCTGCTGGTCCCATCTCCTCTATTGATTCAATTCTATCAATTTTAACCAGCATCAACAATGGCTGTCCATTGGATTCTGGCTATTGACAAGTCCTTCCTCTAGTTAAGTCTCTCTCAGTTTATCTTTCTATCTACCTCTGGCCCAATGGGCTACAGTTCTGCCTTAACCTCTAAACCTCCTATTTGGGTAAACAGAACCAAGGTTAAAATAAGCCTTGGAAACCATAAAATTTTATTGCCTCTCCCCTCCTGGGACTTCAACATAAGGCCCCATGCTAGTCTCCTAATGATTAACTTTGTGGAAAGACTGCTGGAAAATTTCTTCCACACTTACAGGGCTTGTTATTGAAACCAAAGTAGGAGTTTTGAGGGCTGGGTCAAATGGAGAGAGAGTTAATGGGGAGGACACTGCATTTCTACTCCACTCTTACCTCTTATGCCTTAATTCTTATTTTGGTTTCTAAGTTAGTAATGTGGTCAGAGAATCATAGAATGAAAGAATAGGAAGGAACTTCTGAGATAATGTAGTCCAGCCCATTTATTTTACAGAGGAGGAAAGAAGCACACCTAGTGGTTTTAGATCCATATGGAACTCAAATAATTTCCTGGTCAGCAGAAATTAGAGACTAATTCTCTATGAAGGTCATCTATTCCTTTTCCAATATACTTAGAGGAGACCAGGTTGGAATCATGCATAACTATTGCTGGGAAAAACAATCTAGCTAGAAGACATTCCCCTCTCCACCCCCAAATCCAAAGTCCTTTGAAGTCTAGGTGGGGCAACAGAATATTCTCTTCCCCACCCCATTCCCCAGCTTGAAAGGGGAGGAGGAGAGAAGGAATACATGGATCAGAAGGAAAAGTGGGGCACTCCTCAGGGTAGGAGCTCTCCCTTCTTATCTTCTAGACAACCCTTGAGTTGCTGCCTGATCAGAGCAGAAGGAGACATCTAATGCCTGGTGAGAGACAGTAATCCTCAGCAAGAACCTGCCAGGAGAATGATCCTGCAGCAGGAAGGCTGGCCCCTGTAATGCTTCTTTCGGAAGGGCTGAAGATGCCAAATGCTTGCATGGTTTGGGTGGTTTTTATAGCCCTCTGATATTTAACTTTGTGCCACCATGACCCAGAGCTAGAAGGAACATCAGAAGGCATCTCGTCCTCATTTTACAGATCAGGAAGTTGAAGACTTAAGTTTGCCCCAAAAGGGCTATATCCTGCTCATTTAAATCACAGGGTTGGTGAGAGAAGACCATGATATTACATTTAGGAAGCTCAGAATAGGTTCTATGGGTTTCTGATTTGTTTACACATCTCCCCTTCCCATCATCCCCATTTTGTCTTCCATGGTCTCCCCAGGGGAGGAGGGCATAACAGCAGTCCCATTTTACAGATGGCAAAGAGAGTAAATGATTCAGCTAGGCTCATCCACATGTTCAGTGCTAGATTCAGGACCAGTATCCAAATCTTGACCTTCTTGTATTTTGGATTCAAATTATTTTTAAAAGTGGAAAAAAAAAATCAGAAAGCCTATCATCTCAATTTTCGCACGGCCACTAATTAATGTTACAGTAGCATCTGAGCAGCTCTCTGGACTTTCAGGTTGTCCTTTGTATGGCATTAGACTAGGTGACCAAGGTACCTCTGACAGCCTGTGATTGGCACTTAAGCTTACTGTGGCAGTAAGTAATTGAAACCCCATAAACAAACAGAACATAGGGAGTGTTGAGGGCAGTCCAGAAAGTTTAAGAATAAAGGCTGAGATGGAGGAGAGCCTGCTTGACAAGGCCCACTAAAGAGAGAAGGACCTGGGACACCAGCCATCAGCAATCTAAAGGCCCCAAAGAACAGGAAGTCGTGGTCAGTAAAATATTCCAGGGATGGGGGCTGGGGGTGGACAGAGGAGGAAAATGAAAGCCAATTTGTCCTTTGGCCTTGCAGCCTCCCGGAGTGACGATGTCTATCTTCAGGACCCTTGGCCTGCAAGGGAAAATATACTGCAAAGACACAAAACTTTCCATGACCCACTGACAAAAATATGAGACTGACTACTGCGACAGATGAAGAAGCATTTACTGCAAACCAGCACAGCTCTTAGTGCAGTGGGACAAAAGGTCACTTGGAAACCCAAGGATCTGAGTTTGCTTTTTAACCCTTTCTCTGACTATTGCCTTTCTCACTGAGTCACCAGTTTGAAACAACACACAATCTGAAGAAAAATTAGAGGCAGGATCCTAACTTGTACTATTAATAGGGAGCTATTGAGATGGGAATGGAAGTGTTTGAACCTTTGAGCAAGAAGAGGGATCTTAGAGTCCTGGCTCCCTTCTCACTGGGGACTCAATGAGCCCTGGCTCCTTTTCCCCTTCCCCTAGTAGAGCCTTAATAAAATTGGTTAATTTGATTTAACTGGATTCAAGGATAGGTCTATTGGCATCAGATTGACTTCAGACATACACTAACCCAATCAGGGACGATGTTATTGCTATTCAGCTATTTTTTTAGTCATGACTGCCTTTTTGTGACCTCTTTGGGCTTTTCTTGGTAAGAATACTGAACCAGTTTGCCATTTCCTTCTCCAGCTCATTTTACAGATGAGGAAATAGAGGCAGGGTCATATATCTAGAAAATGTTTGAAGTTAGATTTGAGCTCTGAGAGATGTCTTCCTGACCCCAGGCCTGGCACTCTACCCACCACACCACTTAGCTGTCCCTTAGGATGTTAGGAACAGTAAAAGCCCCTCTGAAGTAGAATTCTGTATATTTGAAAAGGTATCTTTATTGGCCTATGGCCATGACATTGACCAAGGGCATCAGGTGAGATTTCTAGTTGTCTTTGAAATGAAAATAGTTCTTGGTGTATTATAATAAAAAGGGAACCTCATTGCAAGGAAAAAAATCTGATTTCTGGTCCCAGAACTACCACTCACTTGCTGTGCCTCTTTGAGCAATTCATTTGCCTTTTCTGGGCATTTATTTTCTTTTCTGTCAAATGAGTAAAATAGACCAACTGGTCACCAAGATGCCTTCTAGCTCTGAAATTCTTCCTTCTGAGGCCTCTTCCATTCCTAACATCTAAGGTCCTATGTATTTACTATTGTCTCTAGCCATTCCTAAAAGCCACATTAAAAGAGAGAGGGGAGGGTATCTTAGAAATCAGACACAAAGAAAAGATTCCGGAAGGTTACTCACTGAGTGTTTATTAACACTGAACTAACAGAACACAGACAACCAAGAGAACAGAACACGTCAGGGGAATATATGATTCACAGGAGACCACAACTGCACTGTTCAACAATACCTTGAGAGTGCCCTGCACCCCTTGTATAACACCATTTATAAAAGACAAGCTGCCTTGCAGACACATGCACCCTCCTATCAGGTCCCAATAGCTCAAGGGGGCTTAGATATCCCTTCCTCCACAGAATGAGAAATGCCCAAAGAATTGGGATAATGACATTGGGTTCTGGATTCCTTCTTTCCATTTAGTACCCTCAATACTTCTCCCTCAGAGGGATTGAGATTGGGCAGAAGCCCTGAACTGGGCAAAGATTCTGCCAGGATGCCCTTTGGTTGGCAAGAGAGTATTTCCCATAGATGTTCTAGGGTTTTACTGTGGCTGGCAGTAGTTCTTCCTCTAAAATTATTCTCATCCATGCTGCTTTCTTGGACAATCGTCCTCCCCTCACTAAGCATGGACAACAATCTGGCCAGGGAATTCCTATCTGGTTTTTGGGACATTATGGCCACAGAGCTGAGGAAGGAGGAGCAGACCCTTAGCATCACTGACTACACAAATTGCTTGGGACTTGGGGCTGGGAAATAGTATATGGAAGAGAGCCCCAAGACTGGATTACTGCTGTGGGAGAATGGATGTCATCTGAGTTCACCCAACTCTAGAGACATTTATTAAGCACCAACTGTGAACAGTGTTCTGCACTGGGTGCTGAGTGGGATGCAAAATTAAGAAAACATGGCCCCCAACCTTGTAGAGCTTACAGTCCAGAGGAAGGAAATAATATGTTCAAATGTTATATATATATTGTTGCTCCAAAAATGCTGAGATTTCCTTAATATTGATCTATATATCAATACAACACCTCCTCTCTTTGCCTTATCAGGCAAATGATGAGTCTTCAACTTTTAGCTGGGTTGATCCTCAGATGAGAAATATAAGTCTGGCATGGGACCCCTTTGACAAATTATTTCTGTATAATATTACAGAAGTACATTAGAAGAGTAACAAGTGCTATGAGAGGGGCCAGAAAGAGAAATAAGGGCATTAGAGAAGGCTTTTTGGAGGAGGAGACATCATGAATGACTAGAAATCCAACATGTGGGTCTTGTACACTTAGCTTTCACAGCCTCACCCTGCTCCAAGGAAAGGGCCTTTTGACTTTCCCCATGGTTGGGAGAGGAACTAACTTCTTCCCTCTATGAGTAAAAGCATGGAGACAGGAAAGCATGGAGGATGTTTGGAGAGTGGTGAACAGTCCAATATGAGAAGATTGAAAAGGTATAGTAAGTGCAGTGCACCAGGTTCTGAGTGAGGGAAGTTGTCTAGAAGATCAGGCAAATAAGTTGTAATTCTTTGTTATTAGTCATTTTACTCATATCCTACTCTTATTACTCCATTTGGAGTTTCCGTGGCAAAGAAACTGGAGTGATTTGCCATTTCCTTCTCCAGCTCATTTTACAGATGAGGAAACTGAGGTAAACAGGACTAAGTGACCTGTTCAGGATCACACAGCTAGCCAGTATCTGAGGTAACATTTGAAATTGGATCCTCCTGATTCCAGTCTCAAAACTCTGTCCACTGTGCCACCTAACTGCCCCCAATCAGAACTGTACTGAGCAAAAATTTTGTCCAGAAAGGTGACATAACTTAATTTATGCCTAAGACATCTGGAAGGGAGTGAAAAGAGGGACTGAAAGGGGGACACAGTAGAAGTAGGAAGCAGTTATTGCAGTAGGCTAAATGGATGGGAAAGAGGGCCTGTATATGATGGTGGCAACAGAAGTGAGAAGGGGACTGAGGCAAAAGATATCGCAGAGGTAGAACTGAAAAGGATTTAGAAACTTTGGGAAATGTGATGGGAGAAGGAAGAGTGAAAAATAACCCTGAGGTTAGGACATGGGAGAACAGGACTCAACTGAGGCAAAGCAAACTGAGATCACCTTTGCCCCCATCTCCAATGTGACCCATGTATAGCTGCCTGCTCAATGCAGAAGATGATTCTTCTCCTGTCCAGTGAATTTAATGACTAAAATAATGAAGTTAGGAGGAAAAGAACTCTGGTGTGTGTGTGTGTGGTGGGGGGGGGGGGTGGGGGGGAGTTCATTTGTCCAAACTGAATTTGAAATGTTGCTGGGACATGGAGACAGATTTTACCCACCTAGATAGACGTGGGTCTGAAGCAGAGTAAGAAGCAGGGGATGTAGATTCTCAGGTCTTCAGTATGGAGGTGATCAATGGGACAGGAGTAGAGATCAGCACAGGAGAAGGATATGGAAGAAACAGAAGAGGGGGCAGAGATCCGTGGGGAGCACACATGTTTAAGAACCTGCAAAGAGGATTGAACTCTATAGAGACAAAAGTGGGGAGAAAGGTAAGAGAGTGCAGTGTACTGGGAACCGAGGGAGGAGAGGTCATTTAGGTGGGAGGGAGTGGTTAAGTGCTACACCCTTTAAGGAGGTCAAAGACAAGGAGGAATGTAAAAGGCCATTTGATTCAGTGACTGGGAGGTCACTGACACAAGCCAGATTGCAGAGGGTGGAGAAGAGAGTGGGTGGTTAGGAATGGGAGCCATGCATGTGGACAACTGCTTCAATAAATTTGTCAGTGAAGGGAAGGGGAGAGAAGGAACCATGGTCAGAGCGGGTGAGGGGCCAGGAAGAGACTCTTTGAGTTTCAGGGAGCTTGGAGAATGTTTGTAGGGTCTTGGAAAGAGGCCAACGAAAAGATTGAAGATGTCTGAAGAACAACGGGTAATTCCTAAGGGACAGCCTGGAGGAGGAAGCAGGAGCGCAGGGCTATAGGATGAGCTTTCATAGAAAATGAGGAATACTACTTTTTTTTGAGGGGCCTGGGGGGAGGAAAGAAGTCAGAGGAAATCAGAAGGGAAGCTCCTATCTGAAGGCCTCAATCTTTTCAGGGAAGTGGGAGGCTAAATCATCTGTTCTAAACGTGGGAGGAAGAATGGAGGTTGGAAGAGAAGATCTGGAACAGTTGCTATGGAGAATGTGATTTAAGATCAATAATGATCCCTGACAGCATAGGTGAGAGGCCATAAATGGACCTTTCATCTCAGATTCTTCTGGTCTGGGTTCCAGACAGCATTACTGCTGGAGACCCTTCTTGCCTAAGCTTACTTCTCTGATTCTACTTTTCCTTTTCCTTCCTCGGGAAGTTCAACTTGTTCACTTGTATACAGAAATATTCATCTTCCTAATGCCTGCTTCCCACAATATCTTCAATGGCTCCCTAATTGTCTCCTCCTAGCACTTATGGTTCTTTTTTACACCTTTCTTTCCCCCATTTAAGTTCATCTTCTCCTTCTAGTCAGATAAATTTCTTCCCGGTTCCCAGACTTTAGTTCAAGTTGTTTCTTCTGCCTGCACTTGCTACCAACCCTGATCCTAATCCTTACCAAATTGTACTTATCCCTACAAGTCCATCTCAATCCCTGCATCCTCTAGGAATTTTCCCTAAACCATTCAGATTGCCATTTCTCCTCCCTCTGAATTCCTATTGCACTGACCATAGAAATCTGGCATATTTGTGTGCTTGCTTCTTATTTCTCCAGCTTTACTGTAAGCTCTTGGGAACAGGGACCATATCCAATACATCCCTTTATTGCCCACAATCTAGCACAAGGTTGGGCTTACAGGAAATGCTCAGTGAATGGAATAGCCAGGGCTCAGTCCACTGGGAAACCAAAAAGGTCAAAGATTTCCCCTTAGATCCTTCAGCCTCAGAGCTGAAAAGACGGCTGGATGACCCAAGTTGCTAGCAAGTCAATGGATGCTCTAAACCCCTGCTCCAAACATTTCTGTGGGCTCCCCTGCCCTGTCCTGCAGGTCCCAATAGAGATTCCTGGCTGCAGCATAGATTTGGGACAGTTTTTTGAGGGCCACAGGAAAGTCTAGATGAGGGAATGGGAGAAGTCAGAAATGATGTTTTGTGGGTGACCTGGGCCCAAAGGAGATGTGTGGACAGAGAGGATGGAAAGCAAATCAAGCAGGACAGGACCTGATTTCTGACCACAGCTAAGACATCCTGCCCCATTTACTCCCAGGAACCCACAGGAACATATCCACACAGCCTTTAGGCTCTGGGACAGTTGTTTCAGACCCACAGTATTACCCTGCTCAAGGGGAAGGGCCTGTGGGGCCCATAATACTGCCCTCAACTGTCCTCTGTCCCAGGGGCCCTGCTCCCCCTCCCTCACATCATGGATTCCTCTTCTTCGATCTCCCGGTCCACTTCAATGGCTGTGTTCTCAAAGCTGGTGACGCCACCATATTTCCTCATGTGGACCATCAAAGGCTTGGGGGACTGGCTACCTGCCAGGGTGGCCACATACATGCCTGTCCTGTTCTCCTCCAGAGAAGGACCCCAGTCCATGGCTGGTCGACTGGCTTGCTGGATCCTCTGGGAACAGAAAAAGAACAGAGGTCACTTGACTTCTCCCTCAATGATCCAGAAATGGAGGAAGGGGAAATACCTTCTCTCCCCCGAGCCAACTGGATTCTACTCTGAGATGGAAGTCACTAGAGCAGAATCCAGGGCTCAGACATCTCTTGCTCTGCTCTTGGAAAACTGATGAAAATATGGATCTTAGCAGTTTCTGGCAAGGACTGTCAGCCATTTACATTTACATCCCTCATCCCACAGCCAAACCTGAAAACCTTTCCTGCCCCTGAGGACTCTTCCCTCTTAAAATTTAGTCCAGGTCTCACTTTCCATTCAAGACTCCATTTATGTCCTCCTTGCCAAGAACTGCTGTAGTGAATAAGGAGCCTAGCAGGAGGAATCCCTCATGGTGTTCACTTATTAGAAGGACCTGATCATGCATAATGAGACAGATTTTTTTGAATGTGCTCAATGTGAGAATTTGTTTTGGTTGAATAAGCATGTTTATTAAAAAAGATTTCATTTTTCTTTTTTTACCCCCAATGGGGAATGAATGGGAGGGAGAGGAAATAAATTTTTGTTCATTGAAAAGAATAAATTAAAAAAAATTTTAAAGCATTCTCATCCTCAGAATCAAATAATAATAATAGTGGGATTTATATAGCATTTTAAGATTGGCAAAACACCTTACAAATGTATGCTCATTTTATCCTCACAATAATTCTGTGATGTAGGTGCTATTATTAGCCTCATTTTACAGATGAGAGGCTAAATGACTTTCTTGAGGTCACATATCTTGAAACAAGATTTAAATTTTGGTCCTCCTTCCTCCAGGTTCAGCACTCCAACCACACTGTGCCACCTCACTAGCGATACCTTACTAGAAACCAGAGGACTCTTAGATCATTTAGTTTCAAATTTTTATTTTGTAGATGAAACAGACCTAGGGAAGGGCTCCTTTCCTGTTCGACTTGACCAAAACAACACAGCTAATACCAGGGACTCAATTTGAACCAGGTTTCTTGAAGCAAACCATGGGCTAAGGTAGCGGCTGACTTGAAAACCTAGTTTTGTGTTGACCCTGTGACTGTTAGTGGACAGAATTGGGCCACTTGGATGGCTTCCAGATAGTGAATGAACTTACAGGTCTAGAAGACCTGTTGTTGAAATGCAAAAAATGTTAATAAAATTAGAATCAGAGAACTGTGTTAAAAATCAAGGCACTGTCATGACATAGGTGACTGTAAGTCATTTAATTTTTCCAGGGTCTCATTTTACTCGTCTGTAAAATTGAGGACTGAATCAGGTGATCTTGAAGGTCCCTTGTGACTAGCATGGCCTAGATACTGAGAGTTGGGTATCTTCACATAAAAAAGGGGTGCCTAATAGAATCCTTTCCTTAGTCTAACCATCCTTCTGCCCCTGCAGACAAACTGGGCACCAGAATTCCTTAGTTCGTAATTTCTGGCCACCAGAGTGGTCCTCATAGCTCAAGAAAGTGTGGGCCAGTCATCTGTATCAGAGAGAGATGCGATTGAATGTGAATTGAATGTGATTGAAGCACAGTATATTCACCTTTTTTTTTTTTTTTTTTTTTGCTTGTTTTTGAATTTCTTGTCATTTTTTCCCCTTTTGGTCTGGTTTTTCTTGTACAACATGACAAATATGAAAATGTTTTAAAGATTGCATGTATTTAACCTATATCAGATTGCTTGCTATCTTGGGGAAGATAAAGGAGGGAGGGAGAAAAATCCAGAACACAGTCTTTCAAAAATGAATGTTTAAAACTTATCTTTTTACGTACATAGAAAATAAATTGCTATTTAAAATTTAAAAAAAGAAAAGAAAAGAAAACAAAAAAAAAGTATGTGCCACCTTGGGGGCCTTACCCCAAGACTCCCTAGCCCTGTTTTTTGAATGTAGTAAGTTGATACAATTTGGCAAGTCACTAGCTATACAATCTTTTTTTTTTTTTTTTTTAAATTAAAGCTTTTTATTTACAAAACATGTGCATTACAAAACACTGAGCCTTCAAAAACTTGTGTTCCAAATTTTTTCCTCCTTTCCCCCACCCCCTCCCTTAGATGGCAGGTAGTCCAATACATGCTAAATATGTTAAAATATATGTTAAATCCAATATAAATATATATACATATATATTTTATACACACATATTTATACAGTTATCTTGTTGCACAAGAAAAATTTGATCAAGAAGGAAAAAAAACTGAAAAAGAAAGAAAAATGCATAACTATACGGATTTTAAATTATTTGGTTCTTTGGGCCTTTTTATCTGTATCTTGAAGTAATCACAACAAAGTTTCTTTCACTTCCAAAGTTCTGGATTTCTAAGTTTGATTGGGAAAGTGAGTGGATCTTGGTTAGAGCTCTCATCATTAATGGTGGCAGAATCAGGATACTTCCACCAGAGGGCAGCCTATACACACAAAGTTTACCCTTGGGCGAGGTCATGGAAATATGGAGCTGAAAAGAACTTTAGTTTTATCTAGTTGCCTCATTTTACTGATGAGAAACTGAGACCTAGAGCAGACAAAAAACCAAGATCACAAAGTAAATCACCAACAGAGCCTACACTTCTGACTCCTAGATCCAGGAAATTAGCACCCTTTCTTGATATGCAATAGTCTTATTACAAGCTAATAAGGAGAAAGGCAAAAGTTGAAGTGGAAAGAACACTGGAAGCCCAGTATTTCATAAAACCAAGAACAGATTTCAACTGGGAAAAGGACTCCTTCTTCAACAAAAGCTGATGAGAAAACTAGAAAGAATTTTGACAGAAAATGGCCTCAGACTAGCAACTTATACTCTATATCACCATGAGCTCTAAGTGGATAGGTGATCTAAGTATAAAAGATCACTTTATGATGACATTAGAGAGTGGAAAGTGATCCCTATCAAATTCATAGTCAAGAAAAAAAAGATCAGACAAACAAGGGATGCATAAAAGACAAAAGAAAATTTCAATTTCATAAAATTAAAAAGCTGCCCCCAAATAAACAATGTCAATCATAGGGAATAGACAAATCACTAGATAAGTAACCCCAAAACAAACAAAAAATCTTGGAAGCAAATATCTCTAGTAAAAATCCACTATACAAGATATATAGAAACAAATATGGCTAAGAACCATTCTCTAATAAATAAGTGGTCAAGGGATAAGGAAAACGCATGGGGAGGATTCTGGGAAGATAGTGGAATAGATTGTTAAATTTCAAGCTTTCCAGATTTTCCCCACAAATAATACAAATTTGCACCTCAGGGTGAACATAGACTGGTGAAAAATCTAAACTTGGGGCAGAACAGGAGTCGGTCAGGTATAACCCAAGAATATAAACACCTCTGGGCTAGCTCCTCAGAAATGCCAAGTGTGGAGCCCTGGGGCTAGCTGCATGTGGCTGGAGCCTCAGAAGGATTCAAGAAACTTTCACCTCCTGGACTGTTTGTGGAGTTGGGATCTGAGTCCTGGAAGACTGAGTGAATCTCAGTTGATTGGGAACATCAAGCCCAGCTGTTTTGCAGGGATTTGGCGCTGGGTGAGAAGGAACTGTGAGGGCAGAGGCAGTGGGGCAGGGACCCTGCTGGTTGGAGCCACTTGCTGACAGGTAGAGCTCTTGGTTTGGGGTTCTAGGTTGGAAGGGAGAGCTGAAGAGAAGCTTGAGGCACCATCTCCCACCCCATGATTAGAGGTGCTTACACTAATATCACATTAAAAATACCATAGAAACTTAGTATGGAAACAGGGAAGATGGAGGTTCATCTTCAGAGGAAGACACAGAAGTAAAATAAAGTTTCTACCTCAAAGAGTAAAGTGAAATGAATCCCCACACAGGGAGAATTTATAGAAGAACTCAAAAAAGAATTTAAAAATCAAATGAGGGATACTGAGGAAAAACTAAAATAACTAACTAAATAAAAACTATCCAAGAAAAACAAAAAGATTATGAAAAAAAAGTTAACCAACTAGAAAAGGAGATACAGAGTCTCAAAGATGAAAACAATTCTGAAAATTAGAATTTGGCAAGGGAAGCCAGTGAAGCTATGAAAGACCAAAAAATAACAAAACAGATTATGAAGAGTGAAAAAATAGAACAGAATGAGAAACATAAGAAAAATGACAGATCTGGAGAACAGATGAAGAAGAGAAAATATAAGAATAATTGGACTGCCTGAAAGTTGTGACCAAAAAAAGAACTTTGACACTATAATGCAAGAAATAATCCAAGAAAATTATCCTGAAGTGATAGACCATGAAGGGAAAATAGAAATAGAAAAAGTCCACTCATCACCATCTTAATGAGATTTTTTTGTGGAAAACACATAAGAATATTATTGCCAAATTTCAAAACCTCAGGTCAAAAGGAAAAATTTGCCCAAAAAACAAGGAAAAAAATTCTAATTAGAGCTACAATTGTACAGGATTTATCAGCTGCCACAATAAAAGACCACAAGTCTTGGAATCATATCTACCAACAATCAAAACAACTTCAAGGCTTGTGGCCAAAAATATATCCAGCAAAATTATCTATGATAATAATGAGGAACAATGGACATTCAACGAACTTGCAGATTTTCAGAACTTTCTATCAACCAAACCTGAACTTAATAGAAAATTTAACATATAAGAGCCAATATAAAGATCAGTTTCAAGGAACTCAACATGGATGAATTGTTTATGTTGTTTTTTTTTTTTTTTTTAACATGGGAAATGTATATATGTTTAAGATTGACATCAACAATAGGGTAGCTCAAAGAAAGAGTGGGACAGAGTTAAGATAAAAATAGTAATTATGCTATACAAATAAGGTGCAGAGAATAGGCACAGAGATATTAGAGGGGGAAGGAAAGTTCATAGTTCTGAAAAGCTACTACATTAAGAATGGGTTAATTGGCAACACTATACATATGCTGCGAAGGGTATAGCATCCTCCAAAATCTATAAAGAAATAAAGGCAGAGGGATGGGTGAACTGGGAAGCAAAGGTTGAGTGAAGAAGACAAGAGAGGGATCCATGAGTGGTGGAAGGTTAAGTAATAGCAAGATGAGTTAAGGAGCAGAATTAAAGCAAAGAGTCAGCAGAGATAGGAAAAATATGTCTTTGTAGATGGGGAGGTGATGTGTGTGTGTGTGTGTGTGTGTGTGTGTGTGTGTGTGTGTATGGGTATATATATATATATATATATATATATATATATATCTACATATGTATACATAAGTATATCCTTTCTTAACTATACCCTAGAGGTGATGGGGGGGATGAAAGGGAGAAAAAAGAATAGAGTAAAAAAGGTGTTCAGCAGAAAATAAAAAAAACAATTTACAAGGAAGTAAGAAAAGATGGGCACTCATGAATATAATTTCTTCTACTAACATATATATACTTTCTCAAACTGGTAATTTGTTCTTATATATTTTGAATCCTCCCTGATATTCTGTTGGGGATATGACAATGATATCTTTTGTTTTATTTTGTTTTGTATTCCTTTTCTGTTTTTCTTTTTTCTTATTCTATTTTTAAAAAATAAAATAAATTTAAAAAAAAAAGAAAAAGAAGAAAACATTCATTGATTTAGAAGTAATATCCTAGTGATTTAATGATTTCCCCAGATTAGGTAGTAAATATCATCTGAGTAATCTGAAGACTGGTATTCTGTTGACAGAGTCAAGTCTCTCAGAAGAAAGGTAGATGGTTATAACATATTTTTTCAAGTTCCAAATTACTAGTAAAAGAAATGAAAAATTAAAAAATTCTGAGGTTTTACATCACCTTCGTTAAATTGACAAAGATGATAAAGGTGGAAATAGTTAATTTTATAATTTTATAGATGAGAAAACTGATATCAAGAGTACATTAAATGACTTGCCTTGGAATCACATAGCTAGTAAATGCCTGAAGCAATATTTGAACTCAGTTCCACCTGTCTCCAAGTGTATCACTTGATCCATTATGTAGCCTAGCACAGAATTACATTATTAGCGGAGCTGCAAATTGGAACAACCTTTATCAAAGCAATATGAAATTATGGTGGGGGGGGGGGAGCAGAAATAGTTAATGAACTGCTCATATCCCTTGATCTGATAATTACACTGTGGGGTATATGCTCAATGAAGTTTAATGACTGAAAAAAGTTTTCTTTATGAGAAAATAATCATGGTCTGTTATAGTAAAAAATTAGAAACAAAACGAATGTAAATCAACTGGAAAACAGTTGAACAATTTGTTGTATATTATTGTCATGTACAATATATTATTAAAGCCCTAAGATATGACAAACAAGAAGAATTCAGAGAGATGTACAAAGATAGGATTACATAGGATAACAGATTAAGAACTGGAAAAGATTTAAGAGGCTACTTTGTCCAACTCTACCATTTTATAGATGAGTAAACCGAGGCCCAAAGAATTTAAATATTCAATCAACATCACATGTATTATGTGCCACAGTAGGAAGAAGGATTTGTATCAAATTTCTTTGAGATCCTTCTCAGCTTTATTATTTTAGGAAACTTGGTTAAGAAGTAGGGAAGAAGTTACATGCCCCATGAGAAAAAGGTTGCCTCTCCATTTTCAATGCCTTCCACCTTGGACTTCATCTGAGCCTAAGCTGGGTTTCATCCTTCAGCCAAGTGGCCAAGAAGTGATCTGTCCTATGTCCTTGGCCCTGGTGGGGTTCTAGCCCTTGTGTTACTGAGTGCCAGAAGGATGGTTAGCAATGGTTTAGGGCTCAGCTTTCTTAAACTGTAGGTTGTGACCCCATATGAGGTCTCATAACTGAATATGAGAGTCCTGAAAGTGTGATTTATTATCAGTATATGTTTGAATTGTATGCTGATTTTATACACCTATGTACTCAGGGTCATATAAAAATTTCTTGGTTGAAAAAGTGGAAAAAGTTTAAGAAGGCTTGGTCTAGAATAACTTTCATAAACGTGCCAACATTTCAGATAACTGGGAATTTAACCCCAAGATTTGGAACTCCATCTAATGCTCTGCAGTTACCTTACAATGGAAATGGGGATAGGGTGAGTTCAAGGTCCACCAGGTATGGACTCACCTCCCACAGTGTCCCTTCTTCCCTGAGCACAGCAGTTAGCATGCAAGCAGGAATCACTATACAAGACAGGAGGCCCATCAGGATGCCCAGGAGCTCTGCCCAGTATGGGAACCGGTAAGTGCCATATTCCGAGGGTTGGTATTTCACAATGCTATATACCAGCAGCGCCTGTGGGGTAGTCACCCAAGCCGTTACCATCCTGGACCCCAAAATATCCCAGCCCAACCCTGGACCAAACCTGTAGCACTGACCCAGTCTAGACCTGTTGTCCAAGTGGTATTAGTAAATATATAACGGTTTGAAAACCTAGAGCTAACTGATTCTGGAAGCACCCCCTTTAACCCTCATTCATGGGAAAGGAAGTCCTTACTAGACTATGTGCCTTAAAGGTGCATCTATTCTTGGACTGCCCTCTGTGAAGGGAGAAAGGGGACCCAAGATAGCCAACACACCTCCCTTTATTCCCAAAGGGCCTGGTCCCTAGTCCCAGTTACCATCAGGGTGGCTGGAGACAGGAACATCCAACAGGCCTTAAAATACAGACCAGGTTTGAAGCCCAGCATCATGTGAATATCCCGACAAAACCTTTGGATACCTGAAAGGAAAAAGGAAAAAGCTGGATGAGGGGAAGGTAGTTCTGGAGCAGTAAAAACATTCTTTCTGGCCACTTGGTAACAATTTTGAAGGTATCAAACCTCAGCCAAAATAAAAACCTTGTTACAAGTAGCAATGGGGGTCAGGGTTGAACAGGAATAATGATATACAAAGAAGCAGAGGTCCTGATCTTTGTTCTATTATCAGAAAAATGGCAAATATAAACCAGGGATATCAACAACTGGACAGCCCTTCCTCTATTTAACTGATCTGGCCTTCTCTTGCTCAAAGTGGGCAGCTGTAGAGTTGGGATTCAAGGAATCAGTCCACAAATTTTGAGCTCCAAGAGCTCTTTTAGCTCAAACCTCATTTTACCAAAGAAGAAAATACCTTAAAAAAGGCTCAAGGGTGTAAACGATTTGCCTACATTCACAGTGAAATATATAGCAGATCAGTAGAGAGTTTTGAGCTACCCCCAAAGAGGTTTGAATCTAAGGATCTGAATTTAATTTCTGGGGTTTCTTTAGGGATTGTTTGAAGATAGTTATTTGTTATTCAGTTATTTCAGTTTTTCTTTTTGACTATTCCTGATTTCATTTGGGATTTTCTTGTCAAAGATACTGGAGTGGTTTGTCATTTCCTTTTCCAGCTCATTTTACAGATGAGGAAACTGAGGGAAATAGGGTAATATAACTTGTCCAGGGTTACACAACTAGTAAGTGTGAGGCTGAATTTTAATTCACAGAGGCTTCCTGACTCCAGCCCTGGCATTCAATGAATCATTCCTCTGAAGACAAGGGGAAGCTTGAATTTGAGCACCCAAACATTCTGTTTAAATGACAGAGTGGGCTTACCAATAGACCGAAAAAGATCTGGGAGGAGCTAGGACACCCAGCCTGCTTGGTGATTATTTTCATATAATTCTTTTTATTTCTTTTGTGCCTATACTTGTGAGTAAATAAGTACATAGTTATGGCTTGTTCAAGTGGTCAACTTCATTATATCATGCTGTTGTCCGAGTTCCACTGAAACTCAGCAAAGGGAGGAAGGTGGAGCTTCCCTGTGGGTGGGGGAACAAGCCCTAAATAAGACTCTAATTAGATAAATGTACATTCACCATATCCTTGACTATGGAGACTAGTGTAAAAGGGGCAGGTCTAAGAGGGAGAGGCAGTCTGCTTTCTGAGAAGCTTAGACAGCTTACAACCCCCTCAGATTCTCCCTACCCAAAGCACACTATCTAATTATGGCTGCCAAAGTGAAGGCTCATAGAATTTCTTGGTACCATTGCCTTCCTTCCGCCCTTGATGTTAAGCCCCCTTAACATGCGTCCCCTGTTCTGGCATCATCTAAGTCTTATATTGCCAAGGCTCATATCACTTACATGATTAATTAATTTCAATTTAGTCAACAATTTTTTATTAAGTGTTCTGTGCTATGGGGAGGAAAAAGAAGGTTACAGACAACTCTGTGTGGTTAAGATACTTTCTTTTCTTCCTCCCTTCCTTTCTTCCTCCCTCCCTCCTTTCTTTCTTTCCTTCCTTTCTTTTCCTTGTTCCCTCTCTCCCTTCCTTTTTCTTCCCCTTCTTCCCTCCTTCCTTCCCTTCTTCCTTCCTTTTTCCCTTCCTTCCTTCCTTCTTCCCTTCCTCCCCCTTCCTTCCTTTTTTCTCCCCTCTTTCTCTTCCTCTCTTCCTTCTTCCTGCTTTCTTTCCTCCCACCTTTTCTTCCTTCTTTCATTCTTTTATCCCTCTCTCTTTCCTTCTTTCTTTCTTTCCTTCCTTTCTTCTCTCTCTTGTTTTAATTGCTTCTGTTTATACTTCTGTTCTATGACTATACTTCAGTACCGTTGTGACGTGTGCCTATGTTCTGTTTTCCTAAATGAATTATAAACTACTTCTAGCCTGTAAGCAGACTCTCTACTTTTTTCTTTTTCTTTTTAAAAATTATCTTCTTTTAGGACTTAAGATGGTGTGTTAAGCATATAACAGACAATGGCTGTAAGCCATAGACTTTGGATGCCCAAACTCAGGACAAGTAAGAAATAGTTATATCCTTTTAAGTCCCCAGTCCTTTTTGCTGGACTCTTCTAGTGACTTATTCACAGAGGGGAACCTTTTATATTTCCCTGAAAGAAAATAACTCTGGTGCCCAGAGCAGTCATAGCTCTGAACTCTAGCTCACTGGTCTTCGGGCTGTTTTGGTCAATTGAATTTTTTATGAGTGAGCAAGGGGAATTTGTGTCTCCTAATTCTTGAATGGTCCAGCTTCTTTCCAGCCATTCAACATTTATATCCACATCTATACTGATAATCCTTCCTTTTCCTTTTTCCTTACCATTCATCTCCTAATCTCCTTCAGACACTGACAAAGGGACTTAAGGAGACTTAAGAATTCAGTAATCCTGGAATCTGCCCTGTCCCACCTCAGGGTGATTCTGTCACCTTTCTTGGGGAGAAAGTAGTTACATTCCATGGACATTCCTGACAGGGTCTATCCTCCATTTCATGGAGGATGGGGTCTTCCTTACCATACACCCGGGTGACCGTGAGGCAGGTTGTGATCACCACCACCATGAGTCCAAAGCCAGCACTGTAGTCATCCAGCAGGACCAACCAGTACATGCCTCCCTAGAAAAGAAGCCAAGGGCCATGGACCTTCTGGGGAGTGCTCACCTGAGGAGCCCTCTTCCCTAGAAGATATAGGGAGGAAATAGGCCGTCTATGGGAGTGGAGACCTATGGGGTATGTGATAGGTCAAGGAGGGGGGAAGATGGGACCCTCCTCTCTTCCAAAGAAGGAAAACAAGCTTATAACTGAAATGAAACATTGCCCAATTGTCTGGATCAGGAAGGTTCCAGCAAGAGCAGCTAGCTACTAAGATTGCCTCATATTGAAGGGGATGAAGGGGAAAGGTGTTTGAGGGAGAAAGTCCCTCCCACTGCCCATTTCATTCCAGAAGCTCACGTCTGTGGTGAGAATGAGGCCCATCAGAAACATAGCCACACAGATGGTCCCGGAGAAGATGGCCTTCTTGGGCCGAAGGTAGTAAGGAAATTCATCCGTCAAAGCTGTTACGATAGTTTCTAGGAAGGCAAACTGTAGAAACAGGAGAAGTACAGTATAAAGTGGGTCAGTGAAATATGGGGTAGTGAGAGATCTGCACTTTCCATTCTCCCAGTTCTGCTGGTGAGCGTGCTTACCTGACTGTCCAGGCCAAGGGTCAGCAGCATGAAAAAGAAGAGAAAAGACCAGAAAGGTGACAGGGGGAGCATCGTCATAGCCTGGGGGTAGACCACAAAAGCCAGGCCAGGCCCTGAATGGCAGAAACAGAGGGCAGAAGGTCAATGAGGTCTTTCCTTGCTCCTTAGTCCCTTTCCCTTCCTCACTTGTGCCAATCTTTTTCCTATTTCCCTGCCCTAACAAAGGAGCATAAAGAAGTTTGGAATCAGAGTGCAAAGGAATGATGAGGATCATTTAATTTAATCCCATCTTATATATATATACAAAGGAGGAAACTGTGGCCCAGAGGGAAAGCAATTTCCCTAAGATCACATAAGTGGTAAATAACAGTACTGAAATTAATATCCAGGTTTTAATGATTCCAAATCCAACCTTCTTTTTTTCTTGGCCTGCGGTCTCTCTCACTGGAGTTGGCTAAGACATGAATGAAGTTTTGGGGCAGGGGGTAGGTGGAAAACCAAGTTCTGGGGGCTTGCTCTCCTTATGGAAGACAGCTCATTTTTCTGCTCCATCTCACTTTCCTCATCCATCAATAAGCATTTATTAAGCACATACTATGTGCCACAGACTGTGCTAAACACTGGGGGTACAAGGAAAGGCAACAAATAAACAAAATACCAGACCCAGGAGTTCATGGTATAATGGGAGAGGCAACATGCAATCGATTATGTACAAGCAAGATGTATATATGATGAATTGAAGATAATTAAAAGATGGAAGATACTAGCATTAAGGGGAATTAGGAAAATCTTCCTATAGAAAATGGAGTTTTACACAGGGATTTAAGGTAATTCCAATAAGACTCAGAATGGAAAATGCCTTCTGCGTCCAGAAAGAGAACTATGGAGACTAAATGTGGATAGAAGTGTATTTTTTCACCTTTTATTGTTGTTTGTTTGCTTGGTTTTTTTTTTTCTTGTGGTTTTTTTCCCCTTTTGATCTGATTTTTCTTGCATAATATGACAAATATGAAAACATGTTTAAAAGAATTGCACATGTTTAACCTATATCAGATTGCTTGCTGTCTTAGAGAGGGAGAAAAATTGGGACACAAAGTTTTACAAAAATGAATGTTGAAAACTATCTTTACATGTGTTTGAAAAAATAAAGTATTATTGAAAAAAAAAAAAGGGTATTTTTATCTAGTACTTGAAGGCAGCCAGGGAAAGCAGGAGATGGAGAAGAGAGACAGAATTGTAGACATGAAAGCCAGGGGTGGGACAGCCAATGAAAATGTCTGAATTTAGGAAATTTATAAAATAGGTTGTCAGAGAACAATACTATGTCCATCATAGATGCTCACAGAACTCATGCTATTGCACTCTTAAGAGGCTAAAGCTAGCTCTGAGGATCAGACATAAACCTTGGGGACTCACCCTAGTATGTTTGCTGGCAGACAGCTCTGTAGGCTGAAGGTAGGTTATCTAGTCCTATGCTGCCCTAGCCTCTGGCAAGGCTTGAACAGGATGCGGATACTCTGAGTCCCAGAGATGCCTGTTCCCTCTTGTTCCCTGCTTCCACATAGGTAGTCCTGAGCCCTTCCCTCCCTAGTGTCCTCTAGTACTTTCCTATATATATGAAATCTAATCCATTTCCCCAGACTTAAAATCATCTCTTCTTTTGAAGAGCCCATCTGAATATCCACTCTATTGGCTAGCTCTGCAATATCTGCCACAGAGTAGAGCATTAGAGTTGGAGTCAGGAATACTGGAGTTGAAATCCCAACACAGATCTTCAATGATGTAGTGCAGGGGATAGAGTGCTAGTCAGGAAGATCTGAGTTCAAATCCAGCCTTTACTACTTGCTAGCTGTGTGACTCTGGGAGCATCACTTAATTTTTGTTTGCCTCATTTTCCTTAACTGTAAAATGAGGATAATAGCACCCATTTCCCAGGGTTGTTATGAAGATTAAATGAAATATTATTTATAAAGTACTTAGCTCAGTGTTTGACACATAGTAGGTGCTTTAGAAACACTTCTTTCCTGACTATGTGATTCTGGAGAAGTCATTTAATCTCTTTGCCTCAAGAATCAAAAAAGTTATGAAGGGCACAGTGGATAGAGCACCAGATCTGGGGTCAGAACAACATGGATTCCAATCCAGCCTCAGATACTTACTAGTGATGTGACCTTGGGCCCCAAAGGAAAAAAACCCCAACAACTATGAGCTATTATTGTTATTACACACCAGGTTTAATAATAATAAATAAGATAAAAAAAGATAAAAAAGTAAGCTAGCATTGTCCATTTGCATACTCCTTTGCTTGCTTGGACATAGACCAATACTACAAGTTTTAACACCATTCTACAAGGTGGGTCTCTTACAGCTGGATAGGGTTCTATTCATTGGTGACTGGCCCAGAAAATTAGGCATGTTGATTCTCATCCTAAAAATCCATGTTCACTGTAGTTGTTAGAACTAGAATTACAGACAGCTGGGGTGGGAGTACGATGATGGGTAGAGATTGGAATTGTCAGCTTCTTATCAACCACTGTCTCTTTCCTTCATTTTAGAGTCTCTGAAGGTTCCTGGCCTCTGCTTATTGTATCCCATAGTCTCATCTACTACTTCAGACCTCCTGCAGATCCCATGAACATTATCAGCATTGGGAAGTGAGGGAAAGTGTTAGTCTGATAAGAAGCCCTTCCCTCCTGCCGTGTTTGAATCAGTTTTTTTTTTTTCTCTTGTAGTTAGAGACTATATCTGTCTTTCTCTCTCCTCAGAGAATCTGTCTGGTCTCCCAGAACAGTAGAAAATTTGAAATCATAATAAAATCAAGGGGAATAAAATGTCAAATTGGAAAGAACACAAGCCTGTGTATGAAGAGAATTGAGTTCTAAGCCCTGGCTCTGTTGTTAAGTCCCTATGTGGCTTTGGGCAAATTATTTTTGTTCCCTCTGTTTTTATATCAGGACTTGTTATGAGGAAGATTTGACTTGATGGTACATCTTCCTGAACTAACTAGGTAAGTACAGTTTACAGGAAGCTAAATTGCTCATCATTTAGCACATCCAGAAAAAAAAAGCACCAATTCTGAAATCAGAAGGTTCAAATCCTACCTTTGAAGTTTACTATTTGTGTGACTTTAGAGAAAACACATCATCTCTCTTCGTGTCAGTATATTTATTTGTAAAATGATAATTGGATTAGATAGTCTCTGAGACTTTCTAGTTTTTAATCTAGAATATTATCATCCCAATAGGCTTCCACTATCAAGAGGATTGATTTTATTATAGTTCTTAGGCCTGGTCATTGTCTTCCAATTGCTATTGCTTCTCACTGTCCCACCTGGATTAATTTCCACCAACTCCTTGCCCTATCTTCATAAATGTCTTTGGAGCTCAGCTTCCAAAAGGAAATGATAAAACAGAAAAATCAAACAAAGCAAAAAACAAAGGGCAAGTTTGAAAATCAGAGTGAAAGACCAACTATGCAGGAAAATTGTTGGAGTTAGAAATGAAAGCAGCTTTATTCTTGGAAGGGAACAGAGGTAACCAATGAATGTGTGAATGACCTAGGCTGAAAATAATAGATTCAGAGACTGCCAGAGCTAGAAAAGACCTCAAAGGAGGCGTTCTTAACCATTTTTGTGTCTAACTCTGGTATTCTGGGTGGAGTCTATGGATCCCTTCTCAGAATAATATTTTTAAATGCAAAAACTAAAATATGCAGTATTAAAAAGGAAACCAATTAGGTTGAAATAAAGATTTTTTTTCTCATCTGAGTTCATAAGCAGCTAGAAATCTATCTCCCAAGTTCAGGACCCCAACTTTAGAAATGATTGAATCCCATTTCATCATTCTGTATATGGAGAAACTGAGGCCTACAAAAGGGAAGTGACCTGCCCAAAAGTGTAGAGTCATGATTCAGATCAGAACTGTGCCTCCATCACAGACTTCTAAAAGGTAGCCCCAACATCTTTCAGAAATGTGGAAGTCTCTAGATATTCTTATGGCCTAAACCCACATCCAAGCTTCTCTCTATATTCTTAGATCTTATCTACAGCAACTTCCTCTATGCAACAAGCATTCACCCATTAGATCACCCTCAAGTGCCAAACCCCCACATATATGGTACCACATGCTTCCTTTATGCCCAACACATTCTAAGGAGCCCATCTATCTACCTGCTTTGGCCACTTGGTCCACAGGGACTCCCAGCTCCTGAGACATGTATCCCAGCACAGAGAAGATGGCAAAACCAGCCAGAATGCTGGTGATTGCATTGCCCAAGGTAACAATGAATGTGTCTCTGGGAAAGGAAGAGGGATAGAGTAGGATAGGGACCACTTAGCATGAGAGGGCATGATATCTCAATCCTATTTTCCCTGACCCTATGAGGGATCAGTTTGTCCACCCTCTGACTCTCCCACCCCCAGGAAAATGACCCTCTGGGAAGAAAAGGCTGCAGGGGACTGACCTGTAGATATTTTGGTGAAAGGTGTTGTAAGAGGCAAAGGTAAGGAGGCCCCCAAAGCCCACCCCCAGAGAATAGAAGATCTGCAAGGCTGCCTCAATCCATACCTGCAGGGGAAGAGTAGAGATGAAAGGAAGAGGGAAAAGAGAGGGGGAAAAAGTAGGGCCATGACAAGGGAGTAGGGAGATGAGAGAAGGAGGAAAAGGAAATGTAAGATAGGTGGAAGTAAGGAGAAGAGAGAGAAATTAAAGAACCCAATTGATTAAGGAGAGATGAAAGGAAGAAGAGAAAAAGAAAACTGTCCTGGAAAGTTCTCCCCCTTCCCTAAATGATGGCCCTTCAACCTCCTCTTTCCTTCTTTTCTGATCATAAAATCATAGTAATTTTTTTTAGTATTCTAGTTCAGCTGGTTCTCTTAGCTAGAAAAAAGAAAAAGAAATACACCACCCAAGTACATCTTTACTCTTACCCACTGGGATACAACTATGAGAGCATCAAAAGATTCATGTACCTGGTCATGGGTATAAGTATACTGAAACACCCAGAGCCCCTCTTTCCTTCCATCCCTCCTCTGATTGCCTATATAACATATTGCCAATATGTTGGACTGCTCTTTCCCCAGCTCCATCACATAAATAAACCCGAGGTATGGAGAACAGCCTCTATTTGCTCTTCCTTTCCTGCTCCTTCTTCTCCCACCCTCAAATCCCCTATTACAATCCGCTTACCTTGGAGGTTAGAAGGTGATCAAACTGGGGTGTGAGATAGAACTGGATTCCTCGCCAGGCACCTTGAAGTGTCAGTCCCCGAATTAGCAGCATGAGAAGGATGAGGTATGGGAAGGTGGCTGTAAAATACACTACCTGTAGAGAGGAGGCAAGGAGCACAGGGAGCCTAGGATGGAGCTGAGGAAGGGGAGCAGCTCTCCATGGTTCTGATTTTCCTTCTTTCTGACCACTTCTTGTCAGCTATTCTTCTTCATTCCAGTCCTTAAATGTCAATGTTAGAACCCTTTCTTTTCTTTCCTTAATCTCAACCACTCCAATGATCTCAACTATTTACTTCTGTGCAGATCACCACTCGGTCATAGTTCTATGCCTAGAAATATCATTAGAGGTCATCTAGTCTAACCTCTTCATTTTACAGATGAGGAAACTGAGGCTCAAGTGTCTTGCCCATAGTCATACAGATAGCAGGGATCAAAGGCAAGATTTGAACTCCAGTATTTCAAGTCTTCCTGACTCCAAGTTTAGCAACCTGAAAAGCTGAGGGTTGATGGAACCAGGATCCAAAACTTCAGAGAATTGGATGGCCTCTGGGAGCAGATTAGGAATAGATTAGGATGAGATCCCCAGGCTCAGGTACTCATCCTTTTGGGGTTGGCAATTTTAATCCTTCCTCAGATATTAACTAACTATATGACCTTTGGTGATAATAATTATAACAATAATAATAATTTAGCATTTATTTAGCACTTTAAAATTTGCAAAGCACTTTTCATGTTTTTTTTTAATAACCTCTGTGTACCTCATTTTTCTTTTTTAAATTTTTTAAATTTTAAATTAAATTAATTTTTTAAAAAATAACTTTTTATTGACAGAACCCATACCAGGGTAATTTTTTACAACATTATCCCTTGCACCCACTTCTGTTCTGATTTTTCCCCTCCCTTCCTCCACCCCCTCCCCCAGATGGCAAGCAGTCCTATACATGTAAAATAGGTTACGGTATATCCTAGATACAGTATATGTGTGCAGAACCGAACAGTTCTCTTGTTGCACAGGGAAAATTGGATTCAGAAGGTAGAAATAACCTGGTACCTCCTTTTTCTTATCTGTTAAATAAGGATGTTGGACTCTATGACCTTTTAGTCACTTCTAGCCCCAAATCTATGATCCCAAGAACCCTTCCCCCTCAGTGCCTCATAAGTCTTATGTGGATTTTCCAAAAGAGCTTTGGGTGTAGCAGCTCTTTTTGTGGCAGCAAAGAATTGGAAAATGAGTAAATGCCTATCAATTGGGGAATGGCTGAATAAGTTGTGGTATATGAAGATAACGGAATATTATTATATTATGATGAAGAAGCTGATTTTAGAAAGGTCTGGAAAGATTTACATGAACCGATGCTGAATGAAACAAGCAGAACCAGGAATATACTGTACACAATAATAACAAAAATGTGTGATGATCAGTTATGAAAGACTTGGTTCTCAGTGTTTTAGTGATTCAAAGCTATTCCAATAGACTTTGGACAGAAAATGCCATCTGCATCCAGAAAAAGAACTGAAACAATGTAAATTAACCCATGCTATGCTCACTTCTTTCTGGTTTTTTTTTTTTTTTTTTTTTGAGTCTCTCCAATGGTTTTTTCTTTTTGCTCTGATTTTTCTCTCCTAATATGATTCATAAAGCAATATGTATTAAAAATAAATAAATTTACTAGAAAAAGAAAAAAAGAGAGATTTAGGTGAGCTAAGGAGAAGGAGAGCAACTAAATAGTGCAGTGGATAGAATATGCGGCATCTTCCTGAGTTCAAATCTAGCCTTAGCCATTTACTAGCTGTGTGATTCTAGACAAGTAACTTAACCCTGTTTGCCTCAGTTCCTCTTCTGTAAAATGAGCTGGGAGAGAATGTAAGTATCTTTGCCAAGAAAACCCCAAATGGAGCTATGAAGACTCAGACATGTTTGAACAATAACAACAAAATGAAAGAAAGACTTATGTGCACTTCTCAGCTGAGAGGGTTAGGGAAAACAGAGTCTTCCAGAGCCCCCAAATATCACCATCACATATAATTCTGGGGTATATAATATGTTAGAAACTGAGGAGAAAAAAATTTCAAGCTAGGCTAGGATTGACTCATAGTCATGCTATGGTTAAAATGTTGGACTTTAGAGTCAGGAAGACTTGAATTTGAATTCTTCTTCAGAACCTTTGCTGGATCATCTTGGGCAAGTAATTTAACTTCTCTTGGCCCCAGGTTTTTTCATTTGTAAAATGAGTATAATAGTAGCACCTACCTGACAAGGTCATTGTAAGCATCAAACATAAGTAAAATGCTTTATAAATATTAAAGCATCATATGTATTTATTATTGTCACTTTATTTATAATCACTGTCATCATCTTCCTCTCTGGGTTTTTTCTGGGCTTTGGAAAAAGGAAGAAGTATGTTCTGGTGGTCATTTTAGAGCTGTCTTTTCTGAAATATTTCTTTATGTTTCCATATTGGATAATGAGATCTCTGGAAACAAAGATCAAGTCTTTTTTATTTCAGCATCTGTATCATAAAGCCTTGCACATAGTACTTATTTCCCAGGGATCTCAGACTAGTTAAAGGAGAGGACCGGCTGGAGGAAAGGTAGTAACTCAAGGTCTCACAGCTTCCTCCCCCCCAACTTGAGCTAGTCTCCCAGAGTCTCACCTTGCCAGAGGATTTTACTCCCTTGAGGATGCAGAGGAAGACGATGACCCATGAGAGTAAGAGGCAGAGACAGAGTTTCCATTGAATCTCACCTGGATCTCCGATGCCTGTACTCCCTTGGATGTGGAGAACATATCGGCTAGGGCAAAAGAAAGGAGCCTGAGTATTTAGGAACAGAGTAGCCATACCAATTCAAACCCACCAGGCCTTACATCCAGGATCACAAATACCTCAAGCCTTCCTTCAGCATCTATGCCTACCATCCACAGGGACAGAAATAATTTGAAATATCTGAGTAAAGGGAAACCTTTTCCTTCTTCTTACATCTGAGAAATCAGATTAAGAATTAGTTTTAAGAAGTCAGATTTTATTTATTTGTTTGTTTATTTGTCCATTTATTTATTTATAGCTCACTATGTGAGCTTGAACAAATCATTTATTTCAATGGGCTTTGTTTTTTGAATAAAAAATTCCTATTTATGTAGTACTTTCATATTCACAAAGCATTTTCTGTACTCTAACCCTTACAATTGGTAGACACATAAATATTACTATTCCCATAAAACAGATGGGGAAACTGAGGTAAAGAGAAATTAAGGGACTAAGAGAATTTCAACCTTGAAAATTATCTCACTTAAACTGCCCCTGAACAAGATTCCTTTTACAGCATCTCCCAACATGCAGCTCCCACTTACAAACCTCCAGAGAGGAGGGCTTTTTTTTTTTTTTTTTTTAACTTTACTTTTTCAGAACTCTGGGAGATGACTAAAAACCATTACATTGAATTCCCAGTCCCTATATTTATGCACACCTGCATCTTTGACTTCCTTCACAAGCTAATTGTACAATAATTCAGAGTCTGATTCTTTTTGTACAGCAAAATAATGTTTTGGTCATGTATACTTATTGTGTATCTAAGTTATATTTTAATATATTTAACATCTACTGGTCATCCTGCCATCTAGGGGAGGGGGTGGGGGGGGTAAGAGGTGAAAAATTGGAACAAGAGGTTTGGCAATTGTTAATGCTGTAAAGTTACCCATGTATATATCCTGTAAATAAAAGGCTATTAAATAAAAAAAAAAAAAAAAAAAAAAAAAAAAAAAAAAAAAACTTTACTTTTTCACTTTACTTCTCAAGGCAGCCCATTCCTCTAAGGAACAGCTCTAATTGTTAGGGCATTTTTTCCTTATGTGGAGCCAAAATCCATCTTTCTCTAACTTTTCCAAAGTTGGGTAAGTCTAATCTCTTTTCCCTTGAAAATCCTTAAAAATATTTGAGATAGCTATTGTGGCATGAGCATTCTTCCCCATCAACACGCAGTCTCAAGTCTTCTTATCTGGCAAAATATTCTGTTATGGAGCCAGTAAGTCTATTAGTCCAAAAATTTAAACAAAGATTTCCTGTTTTCAAATTCATTGGTCTTTCTATTATTTTTTATTTTTTGGACCAGACCTATGATCTTATTGATAATGGAGGTTCACTCTTGCAGTTTATGGTATTAGAAAGTTGCCAGGGGCATTAAAAGGTTGGGTAACTTGGCAAGTCATCCCATCAATACATATTAGAAGAGGGCTTGAGTCTTCCACATGGCACTCAGCTTTTCTCACTGTCTCTATAGCCCAGTTTCTTAAACTATGGTTCCCTACATGGGATGATGGGGTCTCAAACTGAATATAAGGGGTCACAAAATTATGATTTATTAGAGTAGATGTTTGACTTGTATACCTATTTTATATACCTATATGCCCAAGGTTGCATAAAAATTTCTTGGGTGAAAGGGGATCATGAGTGAAAAAAGTATAAGAAGCCTTATAGAAATTCTATAGCCTTTCTATGTTTGTTCATAGGCATAAAAATAATGATTTTTAGAGGATTTTATTACAAGAGTTCTAGCAGCATGGGAAAGTTGGAGGATCATATTAAGTGAAAGGATTGGTC
This sequence comes from Sarcophilus harrisii, assembly GCF_902635505.1. NCBI lineage: Eukaryota > Metazoa > Chordata > Mammalia > Dasyuromorphia > Dasyuridae > Sarcophilus > Sarcophilus harrisii. Next base: position 382,277,686 of record NC_045427.1, on the reverse strand, counting down.
TACATATGAATTCCTAAGGTCCCTTTCCATCTCTAGGAGGCTCTCCAAAATTCCCAAGGCATCCCTATACAAACTCTTTCGGAGTGAGGCTACAGTGTCCACTGGGAATCTTGTGTACCAAATGCTATAACCCAGAGTCCAAGGCAAGCTGTGCTAGGCATGAAGGAATTCCCTCCTTGACCCTCCCCATCCCCAACCTCTGGCCAACTGGTCTGACCTCCAGTACTCCTCGCTGGGGCTGACGGTGTTAGAGAGGTTGAGGGGCATCGTGCTATTGGCTTCTCTCATTGCATGGTGGTCCAGGCAGAGGTCTGTGTTCCACCAGTTACCACAGTGCTGCCAGGGCAAGTGGCTGGTTAGGGAGGCGAAGAGGTAGAACAAGACGTAGGCGATGATCATGTTGTAATAGATGGCCACCAGGGAGACGATGATGAGCATGGCCACGCCAACACCTGCAGAGCCCATACAAGGGGAGCAGTGGAGGCAACCTTACTTCTGCCTCTTCAGCCCTCCTGCTTCCTTGGCAGGCCATCTGAGATGGGCCCCATCACTCAGTGACACCCTCACTATTCCCACCCAAAGATCCATGGCAACATGGCGAGGAGCACTGAACTTGAAGTTTTAGGACTTGGGTTCAAAACCTGCTCCTGCTCCTCAGTGGCTACGTGCTGTTGGGCAAGATAGTAAAGATAGCTAGTATTTATACAGCACTTTAAAGTTTGGGAAGCATTTTACAAACATTTTTATTTCTATGATAACCTGGGAGGTAGGTGCTATTGTTATCCCCATTTTGTAGATAAGGAAACTGAGGCAGAGAGAGGTCAAGTAAATTGCCCAGTGTCACCTAGATTTCAATTCAAGTCTTCTTGATTATGAGTCCAGTTCCCCATGTACTGTTCCACCCAGCTGCTCCAGACCTCAGTTTCCTTAAATGAGGGGATTGGACTAGATCTCTGAGAACTCTTCCAGCTCTGAAGCTATTATCTTGAAGTCTCTTGTGAACCTTGACTTTTCCCTCTATAGAAAATAGCCATGAAGTTGTGATAGAGACTCTTCCAAGAGTCTGGAGCCACTGGCTAATGTTGCAGGCAAGCATTCACTAGCTCCCTTTCAGTTCTAATGCAGGAAGGCCAAAATGGTTGCCCTGTGGAGTAAATAAGGGGATCTTACCTTTGAAGAGAGGGCTGATCTTCCAGACAGCAAGTGGACCCAAGCTAGAGAACTGGCCCAGAGAGAGCTCCAGGAAGAAGAGGGGGATGCCACAGATGGTCAACATGATGAAATAGGGAACAAGAAAGGCACCTGGAAATACAAGACAGGGAAAGGCAGACAGCCCAGCTGGGGAGCTTCAGGGGAATCTTACTCTGCACACACAGCTAAGAAATGAAGAGGTTGTGTGTTCTCTCTGCCTTTTTCTCCCTTTCTCTCTTTCTTCTCCCTCCCTTTTCTTTCTTTCTTTCCTTCCTTTTCTTTCTCTCTCTGTTCCACTGTCTGTCTTTGTCTTTTTCTCTCTTGTCTGTCTATATCCCCTGCCCATCCCTCCACCTCTCCAACCTCGTAGGTCACTCTCTGTCTCTCTCTCTTTATCTCTGTCTGTCTGTCACCTCACACCCCCAACTTGGTAGGTCACTCTCTGTCTCTCAGCCTCCTTGAATCTGACTGACTCTGGCTATCTCTCTTTATCTCTGTCTGTCTGTCACCACCACCCCCTTCCCCAACCTGGTAAGTCACTCTCTGTCTCCTTGTCTCTGTCTGTCTCTGGCTCTCTGACTCTTTCTCCATCTGTCTCTGTCCATCTGACTGTCTCTTTCTCTCTGCCTCTTTTTTGTCTCTAACTCCCTGCCTTTGTTTCTGTGTCTGTCTCTTCTGTCTCTGTCATTCTCCTTCCTCTCCTTTCTCACTTTGTCTTTTTCCTCCCTTCCCTCTCCCTTTCCTTCTTTCTTTCCCCACCCTACTTCTCTTTGTGACTTTCAACAAGTCATTTCTATCTAGACCTATTTCTTTCTCTATAAAATGAGCAAGGTGCACTTGATGGTTTCCTAGCACGGAAATCTCTTTTCTGTTTGAAGTCCCTCCCAGCTCTGTTAGTCTATGTTTCAAAGTCTAACCCACCTCCATGACTCTTTTTTGCCAATAGATATCAATAAGGTATTGCTATCCTTGGAGCAGTTTAATTCAAACAAATAATCCAGACTTAAATTAGGAAGCCTGAGCTCAAATCCAAGGCTCTCTATTTACTAGCTGTGGGGCCCTCAGCAATTTAAGTTCTTTGAGGGTTGGTTTCCTGATCTTAAAATGATGAAGGTCATACTTTTATTTCTTTCTTCACAGATTATCATAAACTTTAAGCATTGTAAACTCTAAACACTATAGAAATGTAAGTTGTTACTATTGGATTGGACTTGTGATTTCATCAGGAGAGACAATTCCTAACGAGGAAAATCCCTTCTATCAAAGCAGATCAGCACCATTGTAAACCAACAATTTACAATCTTAAGAGAATTGCTGTTGCTGCTGCTGCTGGTGGTGATGGTACTGGTATTTATTGTTGTTATTATTGCTGTCTGGCTCTTCATGATCCCATTCGGGGTTTTCTTAGCAAAGATACCAGAATGACTTACTATTTATTTCTCCAGCAGCTGGGTGGCAAGTGAATAGAATATGGGACTTGGAGTGAGGAAGACTCATTTTCCTAAATCCAATTTTGACCTCAGATACTTACTGTGTGATCCTGGGCAAGTCACTTAATCCTGTTTGACTTAGTTCCTCATCTGCAAAATGAGCTGGACAAGAAAATGGCAAACCTACTTTCTTCGCCAAGAAAATGAGGTTTTCATGAAATTTCTTCATGATCTAGGCAAATAGGGTGAAGTGACTTGCCTAACTAGGGTCACACAGTTATTAAGTATCTGAGAATGGATTTGAATTCAGGTCTTTCTGACTCTAGGTTGGTCTACTGCTTCACCTAGCTGCCAGAAAATTGGTAGAGCCACTGAAAGATTAAGATAAAGATATCTGAGTTTAAGTACTCTGCCCAGAGCCATCCAGATAGAATGTGTAGAAGGTAGGCTCCAAACTCCAGTTCAGAGGCCAGTTTACTATCCACGCACTATCATGATGCTTTTCCATCATCACTTCAGCCAAGATAGAGCCAAAGCACAGCAGTGCTGAAAAGACAATCTCTTTTACTTGAGGTTAAGAAGATTAAAGATCATTTTAAGGGTGGAATTAGGAAAACCTGAGTTTCTCAGACAATTATTAATTAGTTGGTCCTGAGCAAATCATTTAACTTCTCTCTGCCTCAGTTTCCACAACTATTAAAATGGGAATAATAATAATAATAACACCTACAGGCTAGAGTGGTTGTGAGAATCAATGAAATAATCATTATAAAGAGCTTAGCACAGTGTCTGGCACATAGTAACTACATTATAAATGCTTCTTTTCTTCCCTTCCAGCCTTGCCTCTATGTACAATGTGTTCTAGCCACACTGGATCCCCATCTATATCTTGTCCTTCTGGCTCCTCTGCAATTAGTCACACTGTTCCCAACACTTGGCCTTTCTCTTCCATTATTATCTATGGTATTTTCCTCTTCTCTCTTTCCCTCTCCTTTCTTCCCCCTCCCCCCCAAAACAACCCAAATTCCAGCTAGGATTCCTAGGAAGCCTTCTCTGAGTCTTTTTCCTTCCTTGGTGCTCACCCACATCCTTGCTTTGTACTTTTAACCTTACATTATGGTTCTTTTGCTATCTTATGTTCCTAGTAGATACCAATTTTATTCCTTTCTGTATCTTCCCCAGCATCAGGGACAGATTTTTGCACTGAATAAGGCTTAAAATGCATTTCACATAAAGGAGAGAAATGCTTCTCACAGTACAAAGTCAGCTGTTTATCCTTCAAGCTGCAGGTGGGAGAGGCCTAGGCCCTAGGTGGGCTTAACCTTCTCCTCCATAAATCCCAGTGGGAGGCCAGGCAGGAAGTCAAGGTCCAGGAAGAGGCTGGCCTGAGCTGTCTCAGAAAAGTTAAACGATGAGCTAGTGGGGAGAGTGGAAGGTTCTTAAGGGGGCAGAGCTTAATTTCCTTTTGACTCCTTGTATCTCCAGCACCTAGCACAGAGTTGGAACAAAGTGAGTGTTTGATAAATTACTGTTGAACTGAATTGTATCTTCAGGGTATTATTGTTGTACAGAAGAGGCATAGCATGTTAAAGGTAGAACTCACATTTTATAAGCATAAAACACTGACCACACAGATCTACACTGTTCAAGACTTTGGGTATTCTAGTTAGAAAGAGTTAGGCAAACAGTACCTGTCCCAGATAAGTAAATACTACAAATAAGTAATTCAGTGGATAAGACTTAAGAGTTCAAAAAATCTGTGTTCAATCTTGACTCAGACATATATATATATATAATTCTGGGCATGTCATTGAACTTCAAGGTTTTTTTTCATTTGTAAAATGGGATTACTTACTTGCAGAGTTGTTGCGAGTTTGAGTTAACACATGTATAGGGCTGTATTAAACAACTGCTAGTTAATGTTACTAAATGCAAGATGATTTGAGAAGGAAGAGAGCAATAGCAACCAAGAACTTGACTGAATAATTAGAAAGGTATCTGAGATCTTTTAGTCCAATCCCTTCATTTTATATGGAAAGAAACAGACCTAGAAACCATTATTAGAACTAAGACCCACTTGGTCTCCTCAATCCCATTATCAGGGTTTTTACCACCTTGTTATACAATCCGTACCTTTTGAGTGAGTTTTTCAGTCATAGATACCAAAATCTTGAACTGTTCTCCCTTCCCTCATTTAGAGAGAATGAAGGGGGAAAAAAATCAAGGAAGAGAAAGAGAAAGGGGGAGGGGGAGAAAATATTTTATTGCCTCCATATACTTTGAGACAGAGACACAATGAGAGAAAAACAGCTAAACAGAAAGAGACAGAGCCTGAGAGAAAGACAGAGACAGAGAGAGAGACACACAGAGAAAAACAGAGACAAAGAGGAGGAAGGGAAGGAGAGAGGGAGAGTGTGGATGAGTGAGACAGAGACAAAGAAGGAGTGGGGGGGGGGGAGAGGAATTGAAATAGAAAGATAGATTGAGAGATACAGACAGGCAGGTAGGCACTGGGGAATAGAAGCAAGTAAACAGTCCCTGCCCTCAAGAGCTTACATTCTAATGGGAGAACACAACACATAAAAGGGATCCACACGGGCCACTATGTCAGCATGACCCCACTCTAAGGAAAAAATGGATCAAAGGATCCCCTACCTCCTCCGTTGGTGTAAGCACGATAAGGGAAGCGCCAGACATTGCCTAGGCCTACGCAATAGCCGATGCAGGAGAGGAGGAAGTCCAGTTTCCCTGTCCAATTTCCACGATCTGCAGTGAAGTCTATTTCCAGGTCTCCATCACCCTGATCGCTAGGGGTCATCAGTAGATCTGGGGTCACAGGCTGCCAGCAAGAAAGACCAGAAGGATGAAGGAGAGGAAGAAGAAATCCAAAGGACAGAGGTCAGGCCTAACCTCACTCCACTCCCTACCCCAACACTTTTGCCACACTAAATGGTCCAAGGCAAGTTAACAATTTATTAAGTATTCACTATGAATCAGACATCGTAATAACTGCTGGGGCTACAGAAAAAGGAGGACAGTCTTGCCTCCATAGAGCTCACAATCTAATGGAGAACACAACATGGAAACAACTATGTACAAACAAGATATATACCAAATACCTTCTCTTCCTTCTTAAGTTTCTGGACAAGAATGGTGAGAGCTGGAGAAACCTACAAAACACCTGGTATCAAGGACAGAAAGAGAAAGCAAAGCCATCATGGCTGCCTGGAAGAGAGGGAATGTCTCCTACCAAAAGACAGATCCACATGTTGCTTTTCTTCCTTGAACACTTAATAATCCACCTTGTGCACAGAGTAAATTACAAGAGAAGCTTAATGTCAAATAAGGCCAAAGATTTAAAGAATTTTCTTTTAAAAGTCACCTTTCTCTAGGGCAGCTAGGTGGTGCAGTGGATAGAGCACTAACCCTGAAGTCAGGACCATTTGAGTTCAAATATGCCTCAGACACTTAACACTTCCTGGCTGTGTGACCCTGAGCAAATCACTTACCCCCAATTGCCTCAGCCAAAAAAAAAAAAGTTCACCTTTCTCACAATGTTGCCTGGGAAAATTCATCCAGGGGACAATTTTAATTGTAATCCATAGTCAATATTCAATATATATATATATATATTTTTGGTATACATAAAATTTTACCATTTATTAAAGATCAAAGCAAATTTGCATACTAATGAAAGGGATATGATTGTTTATTTTTATATAAAGAATTATATCTTGGTGAAATATTTGATATCTTTTACTGTTGCCAAATTTTTCTCAAACCCCTCCCCTCCACACACACATTCAATTATTACAACCTACAGTTTAAGAAGCTTTGGTCTAAATGGCCACATTGAGATGTCCTTTGCAATATTGTGATTCTCATTTTTAAAAAGTTAGGTTGGACATATACAATTACTTTTTTAAAAAGATTTTTCCATCTCAGTCATGTTGGGAAAGAAAAATCAGTACAAAGGGGAAAAAAAAACCACAAGAAAGAAAAAAAAAAGAAAAGGTAAAAATGGTATGCTTTCATCCACATTCAGTCTCCATAGTTCTCTTTCTGGACATGGATGGCATTTTCCATCCAAAGTTTATTGGAATTGCCTTGGATAATTGAATTGTTGAGAAAAGCTAAATCTATCATAGTTGATCATCACATAATCTTGCTATTATTGTATACAGTGATTTCTTGGTTTTGCTCACTTCATTTAGCATCAGTTCATGTAAATCTTTCCAGGCTTTTCTGAAATCAGCCTGCTCATTATTTCTTATCACACAATAGTATTCCACTACATTATTATCATAACTTATTCAGCCATTCCCCAACAGATGGGCATATGCTCAATTTCTAGTTCTTTGACTCTACAAAAAAACCTGCTACAAACATTTTTGTACATATGGGTCCTTTCCCCCTTTTTTTTTTTTTTTTTAAATGATCTCTTTGGGCTACAGATCCCATAGTGACACTGCTGGGTCAAAGGATACACACACTTTGATTGTCCTTTGGGCATAGTTCCAAATTGCTCTCCAGGATGGCTGGATAAAGTATTCAATACTTATTGAGTTGAATTAAATTTTACAATCCATCTGCTACCTAGTTCTGTTTTTGGCATTCTCTCATTCTATCATGTCAAATGATGGAAGTGATAGCACTGATGGGGACATGCTGGTGTGAAAGTGAAAGTGGTTACTGAATAGTTATTTATGTTTGCATCTTCTCTCCTCCCTAGGTTGTAAGCTCCAGAAGGACTGAGTTTACTGTTTTATTTACACTTTGTATCCTCCTTGGATTTACTCTTGGTCACTTACCTATGAAAGACACAAAGTTTATTATTAACAAAACAGACACTTAAATAACTTTCAACAACTACTAATCCACATGGCTCTTTTTCTTCTATATGAAAATATTTAAGACCTTTTTGATAATGGTGTTAAAAGGAACTAGGCAGGCAAACATTCCACCACAATGTTCCACAGCAGACCACATCTTTACTATCATCTACTTGACTGGAAAATATAAAGAGTACAGGTGTTTATTGTGTTATTCACTGACTATGACAAAAAGTGTTTGTTTCAATACAGTGAAATATTGCCTTAAAAGGTTCCTTCCAGCAAAGTGTCAAAATGATATAAGATTTCTAGAAAGGTTTTACAGTGTAAATAACTTTGTTTTACAGCCTTCTGATTGTAAATATCAAGTGAAGCATAAAACATGGAGATGTGCTTGCCAAAGGCAAATTTGGCTCTGTCAGAGAGAAATCCAGCAGAGTTCATGTCAAAGAGGGATTCTCTCTATGCTCTTGGTCACAGATAACATTCTGCTGAGTGCATCAAGCCCTGGTATACTGCAGTCTCTTGAATGAAATCCAAAATCCAAAAAGTCAGTCTGGCCTAATTATCTACATAGGCAAAACTAAATAGAGAAATAAAGACTATTGACCAGATTATGATATGCAATTGGATGAGTAACCTGTGGCATTCATGTATCACTGGATAGATCTGGAGCTGACATTGCAAAATTACAATGGGCCAAACCCAGAGTCAAACAGGAGCTAGAATAGGATGGATTGTATTTGGGAAGCTGAAAAGCTCTTCCTGAGACAAAGATTTATTTTTTTTTTCATCAACACTCTTTAATACTGCAGGGTTGTGAGTCATAGAACACTATGGTCTCCAAAGAATTGAAGTTGAGGATCCCCCAAAGGGGAATGGAGAGGTGCAAAGTGAATACAAGCAGCCTGAAATGCATTATAAGCAAAAATGTCATGAAAGAAATGAACAACCAGAAAAAAAAATTGGGTTTTTCATGTAGCAAAAAGAAAACAGGAAAAGCCCATAGATTTATACCAAAGCATATATGAATATTTCCAGGACATTGGCTGGTCTTCCCATGGTAAACTTAAAAGAATGTCACTGAGCATGGGCAGGTATAGATGGGTGGTGACTGTATTGTTAAAAGGAAAATCTACATCATTGAGATCACAGATTTCCTGGAATAGTGGGATATCACTGTATTTTGAACAATATTTTCTTTTCTGGTTTCACTGGCAAAGGGAGTTCCCTGGGAAGATTTCTCTTAATACCAATCAGTAGATACTTTGCGATTTACAGTCTCAGAGAGGTACCTGGAGCACTGAGAGATTAATGATTGCCTAAGATTATACAGTTATCATGGGTCAGAGGGGAACTTAAACCCAGGTTACCCAGATCATCTGGATGTTTGTCTGCCTCCTAACCTGTGCTACTTCTCACATAGGCTATGATCTCTTGAGAGTTTTGCCTTCCTTTGTATCCCCCGCAGTTAACAATGTACCTGGCATATAGTAGGTCATTGATTATTGTTTATTGATTGACTGACATAGTAGACACAAAGTTTGCTAAATGAATAATCTTCCTGGCAGTGACGATGGAGGCATTGATGGTGGTGGTGATGAAGGGCATTGCTTTTCCTTACAATGGTGACAGTGAGAGTGAAAATGGTTGAAGCAGCTATTCCAGGGGGATAGCACTAAGGGTTAAGCATTCAACAGCTCTTCTTTTCCATTCATGGCCCATGCATCATAGTGACTTCTCCAGCTGGGCTTAGATCTGCTAGAAACAAGCCCCCTGCCAAGGCCTCAGCACTCCAGGCCTGCTTCCTTTCCTTCTGCCTGGTTAACCCTCTTCTAGGACCTTCCTTCACAGCTGAGCCCTAAAAGCAATACAAAAACACCAGGCTGTGCAGATGCCTCACTAGGGCAAGACTAGCTCTAGCAAGAGCGGGTAGAGTTTGCAAGATGCCAGGTGGCCCGGCACCACCCCAAAACCCCCTCTACAGGGGCAGGCAGCCTGAGAAACCAGCTAATGAGGCCGATCTCCCCACTCCCTGGGAAGAAGCTGCCCTTTTCCGCTGTTTCCATGGTGACAAAGAGTTCCCCGAGTAGGATGCTTGCAGCTCATTTTCACTCTCCCCCACCCCACTCCATTCAGGGGGAGGCCTGTCCCTGTTCCAGTGAGAAGAAGTAGGGCTAGTGGTAGAACTCTGACCTGGGCTTAGCTACCTGGACCTTTAGTTTTACCATGGGCCTACTTCTCATTGCCTGGAAAAAAAGAATGAGCTAATATATAAAGAAGGAAGTCATTATAAAAAATAGGACAAGATCAGCTGTGCAATAAATAAATCCATTAGCACATAGGCCTGTGAATATATACGTGTGTGTTTCTATATGTGTGATTCAGTATCTTTTTGATATTTCCAAAGAACTGTGATTTTATTGCTGCCAATGTTCCTGCTACTGGCACAGATCACAACCTGTCCACATCTCTCTAGATAGTTTCATTGAATTGCTATAATCTCTTCCAAAATCTGGAAAAAATTGCTTGGTGGCAAACCTTCTGGTGATGAGTGTGCTTCTGGTCCTCAGATAACAGATACATAATTCTTTGCCAGGTCCATATTCAAAACCTTTCTAGTTTGGCAGGATCTACCAGGGTTTACGTTATACTGGCATCCATTGTCTCTGTTCAGTTTATATGACAGGTATGTGTGGATATGTATATATAGATACAGATATATTTGTGTATGTAAAATATTGATCTCCCCTCCCAGGAATCACACATTACAGGGGGCATGGAATTCAGAATTCAGCACCTAGAACAAATAGCTTCAATCCAACTGTATTTTTCTGGAAACAGTCCTCTAGTTTCTTTCCTGCCTAGGATGCTGTTAGTGGCTGATGGTTGGGGATTTCTGGAGGGAAGAGATAATGGGGAGCTGGATAAAGTAAAAAGGGTTAATCAGCTTCAGGCTGAGGGGGTGGAATAGAGGCAATGGATGGGATATAACTCAGGATCACTGGAGGTAGTCCCATTTCTCAGGACTTTGAATTTGAACCCAAGATCAGTCACAGGCAGGTATGTGGCCATCTCCGTTCAGAAAAGGGTTGAGGTGGGTGGGGTGGGATCAGTAGATAGAATAATGAGATGAAAGAAGATAAAATTCTGCTTCTGGGGAATCAGACTAAGACTTTCTCTGGGATAGAAACTGACCCAAGTTATGAGAAACTTTCTTGTTCTAAACTCTCACAGCCTTAGTATCCTGTCCTACAGCCAAATCTCATAAACTCTCTACCCACCAAGGTAATTTTTTCATCAGAAAGAAATATAAAAATACAAGGAAGATGTCTACTTTTCTTATATTCCTCTGAGTAGAGAGGAAAGAATATTGAATTGGAGATCAGAGCACTGGGTTGGAATACCTGATTTGCTGCTGATTATTCCTGTATCCTTGCAACAGTATCTTAACATTCCTGGGTCTGGATTTTCTCAGCTGAATTTAATGGAGTTAATATTCGAAGTATTTTTAAGACTACTATGGGGAATAAATGAGATATGCATGAAAATTATTATTATTATTATTATTTTTTGTAAATCCCAGGGAGCTTTGTGAACATCAGCTATCATCCTCAACTTTTCTGCTATAATGATACCACCAGTAACACAAAGAGGATCAAGATTGGAACTTGACCTAGTTAAATCTAGCTTCTTTCACATATCCATCTTTCTTGGTTCGGCTCACTTCCCTCTCTTCATTTCTGTATTCTGCTTACCCACCCCTGCTACTTCTATTCAGTTTTCCCCGACACACACTTCTAACTCTCCAGGTCTTTCCTCCCTAGTTCCCCTTCCATCTCTTGAAAAGCTAGGTTAAAGAGAGCAGGTGAAGGACAAACGCTTCCATCTCATGGAGACATGAGAGCTGGCTGGCAGGGAAAATTAAAAGTGTTCCCTCTGCAGGGATATTCCATGGATGTTCCAGGAAGATCCAGGTGCATAGGTTTTACCGTCTTCTGGATCCCTGCTCTCTCTGGCCCAAATCCCAGAGATCTGGGAACAGGATGGAAGGAGGCTGGCTTTAACATCCCTCCCGACCAACCATCAATCTGCGTGGTATAAAAGGATCAAAAACACACCTTTGTAGAACTGGGGGATTTTTTTTTTTAAGCAAGAGATTCGGTCTCCCTGCGTCCTCACCCCCCAGTCCCAACCCCAATCCAGTACACCTCCCAAATGCAAACACCTGTTTTCTGGGACAAACCCGCAATCCCTTGCCCCGGCTCTGTCTCTGGTTGTTTACCCAGTTCTTTAATTCAGTCCTCGGCCCTTAGGAAAGAGCCCACCTGTGCCTGCCAACCCACCCCGGCTCCCGGCGCCATCTGAGCCACCCGAAGACAGGCTAGCTGGCTGGGCCGGTGGCCTGCAGCGTCCCTGAGGCACAGGGAGCATGAATCTTTGCTGGGGCACTCTCCCTCCCTCCCTCCATGCCCCTCGGTACTCAGGCACACGATCCTGAAGCGTGCCCAGCCCGGATGCACTACTCTGCCTCTTACCTCGCCCAGGTGGGATGCCTGGCGCCGCTTCATCCTTCAGGGCCCCGGGGGCGGCCAGATACTCCCTTGCACGCCTCCGTTCCCGCCCCCTCTTAGATTCCCCCCGCGTTGGAGGCGCCGCGTGCAGAGAGCGCCTGGCTCGCGGCTGCTCCGGCTCGCCCGCCTGGCTCTGCCCGCAGCGCCCGCGCCCGCTTGCTGCCTGCCTCTCTCTCCGCGGCGCACGCGCTGCCGCCCGACTGCGGGGAGTTACCGGCCTGGTCAGGCGAGGGAGGCTCTGGAAGGGACCACAGGCTCAGGCCGCCTGGGCTTCGGGGCTTCAGCCGAGGGCGATTGAGGAAGCCAAGGGTAGCTGCATCCTTACGCCCCCATCCTTCTCCGACCCCGCCCCACCTAGAATCCTTCCCTAGTTTGGTCTGCAGGGAGCCCACCTAACCAGAGGCTGGAAATGAGGAGAGCCGAATTTGAGTGTTCTGCCACTGAGTCACTGTGTGACCTTAGTTAGGCAAGTCACATAATCCTTCGGAGTCGCCACTTCTCCCTAGATGAATGAGATGAATTCCAAGATTCTTTCCAGTTCTAAAAAGTCCAGGAAAACATTGGCACAGGGAAGATGTAAGACGTGGCAAGCAGCCAACTGTCTGACCCACAGCCAAAGAAAGGAAAGGAGTTGAGATGTGTCTGAAAGTTACATCTTGCAGCTATTTTCTATAATTGGCCAGTGAGGTAGCCTCTGCCACATTAGTCAGAGAAGTTAGGTTCTAGAGAACTAGAGAAGTTAACCCTGCCTTCCCTCTGACACTTACTACCTGTATGGGCAATTGCTTAACCTCTCTGAGACTCAGTTTACTTATCTAGGAACAATCCTACTCCTACCACTTATCTCACTGGGTTATCCTGAAGCCCTAGCCTCCTGCACAACACAAATAAAGACTGGGCAAGGTCTTCCCTATCTCCCTATTAGCACTTGCTATCTTTCTTTGAACTATTTAGTTCCTTATTCTGTAGATAAGGAAATTTAAATCTAGGGAGGGTAAATGAGAATTTAAAAAGAATATATAGGGATTGGAGAAATGAAGGAGAGGGCCTGAGTGTCATTCATTTCAGGATTTAGCTAATCATAATTTTTTCCTCCTATATTTATAACTTTCAAAATGCTTTTATTTTATCCATTATATTTATATATATATAGTAGTCTTGGTACAGCAGTGATTGTAGTACCTATTTTACAGATAAGGAAATTGAAGCTGAAAAGTGAAATGTCTTGTCCATGATCACATAGCTATGGATAGATGAAGGCAAAACTTGACAACCAATCAAATATTCTTTACCAGTTTAGTTCACCTAGTACTATGCTAGACAACCAATGTTGTTGCTCTTCTGTACTGATTTTGGAATTCCATTTGAGGTTTTCTTGGCAAAGATATTGGAATGTTTTGCTATTTCCTTCTCCAATCTATTTTATAGATGAGAAAACTGAGGCATACAAGATTAAGTAACTTCTCATAGTCCCATAGCTAGCAAGTGTCTGAGGCTACTGCATCACCTAGCTGCCCAAACACACAATAGCTCTTGTAAATATTTGTTAAATTAAATTCTACAAACTTTTGAACTGTTTTGTCCTTCAGACACTTAACTTCTAACATTTAGAAGTTCTCTTGAACCTTTTAATCCACTTCCAGGCACAAATATTTCTTGTTTAATCTTTCCTCTGTTGTTTCCTTTTCCTCTTACTGCTCCCTGTCTCTGGACTTTTTCTATTTCCATGTTCTATCCCAAGGGTGATTTTATCTACTTCCACAGCATTTGCAGATGATTCCCGAATCTACATCTGTAGCCTGGACCTCTCCTTTGAGCTCCATTCCTGAATTTCCAAAAGCCTATGGGACATCTCTACTGGGATATAGATACCTCAGGCTCAGCATGTCTAAACTTCCTTCTAAAAACCTGCCTCTTCTTCAAATTTCTCTTTCTATTTATAGCATCATCATCTTCCCAGGCAGATAACCTTGGAGTCATCTTTGATTCTATCCTTTCCCTCACCTCCCATATCCAAGCAGCTGATATGTTCTTGTCATTTCTATATTCACATTATCTCTCATACCCACATCTTGCTTTCTTCTCTATTACAGCTATCCTAATCTCTTAACAATCTTTTAATAGGCCTTCCTGCCTCCAGGTTATCTCCTCTCCAAACCATTCTTTATATCTCAGCCAAGGTAAATTTCTACCCTTATAGGAGAGACAATGCACCACACATGCATCTTCTCTCATAGCAATGGGTAGTGGACTAGGAAAAATTGTTGTAATGTGTTATTAGACAAGGTTTCTATGTTGGATGTTTTGGCTCATTTTTATTTTGTTACAAGGATGATTCAACCTAGAATGGGGTGGATGGGAAATGATGATGAAAATACATAATGAATCAAAAGAGCATACTTAAAAGTATAAAGTAATTATTTAAAGTAATGCTCTGGTCATTTCACTGCCCCCCCAAAAATCTGTATTTCCTTATTACCAAATAAAGAATAGGTCCCCTCCCCTTACCCCTGCCGCCTTTTTAGCATATAAGACTTGTAAAAAGTCAGTGATGACAAAAGATAAAAATAACCAAATGTTGGAGGGGCTCTAGAAAGACCGAGACATTCCTACATTATTGGTGGAGCTATAAATTGGTCTAATAGTTCCAGCAAGCAATTTGGATTTTGTTGAGAAAGGTATTAAAGTGTCCTTGAGACTTGTCCATAATACTGCAGAAAACTCCCTGGAATTCACCTCTCAGAAGTACCTTCAATCCTTGTAGTCCCTATCTCTGATTAGATGTTCTCAGAACTTCCTTTGGGGTGGGGGTGGAGGGGTGGGGGAACGGATACCAAGCCAGCAACCCCTTATTTTATCACCATGGTTCCAGTCCACACTCTTCCTTTCTATTTGTATCCCTAGAACTTAATATAATGCATAACATGTAATAAGCATTTAAATAAATGTTTGTTGATGATCCAACTGTTCTGGAGAGCAAATTGGAACTGTGCCCAAAGGGCAATCAAATTGTGAATGCCCTTTGATCCAGCAATACCTCTACTAGGTCTGTGTAATAAAGAGACCATAAAAAAGAGAAAAAGATCTACATATACAAAAAGCAGCTCTTTTTGTGGTGGCAAGAAATGGAAATTAAGGGAATGCTCATTGAATGGTTGGATGAATGGTATATGAATGTAATGGAATACTATTATGCTATAAGAAATGATGAGCAGGCAGATCTCAGAAAAATCTGGGAAGACATAAACTGAAAATGAAGTGTGCAGAACCAGGAGAACAATGTATACAGTTACAGCAATACCATGCAATGATCAATCATGACAGACTTAGCTCTTCTCAGCACTACTAATCACGCAAGATAATTCCAAAATATTTATGATGGAAAATGCTATCCACATCCAGAGAAAGAACTATGGAGCCTGAGTGCAGATAGAAGCATACTATTTTAATTTTTTTTCTTTCTCATAGTTTCCCCCTTTTGTTTCATTCCTTCTTTTACAACATGACTAATTGTTGAAATATGTTTAACATAACAGCATTCTTTGTTGTTCAGTCATGTTTGACTGTGTGACCCATTTGGGGTTTTCTTGGCAAAAACATGGGAGTGGTTTACCATTTTCTTCTCAGCTCATTTTTTAAAATGAGGAAACTGAGGCAAACAGAGTTAAGTGCTTGCCCAGAGTTGTACACAGTATCTAGGCTGGATTTGAATTCAGGAAGATGAGTCTGACTTCAGACCTGGCACTCTATCCATTTTACCACCTAACTATCATATCTTCTGCATAGCAGGTGCTAAATACACTTAAAAAAAAAATTAATTGAAGCAAGGTGGAAGGGCAGGGAATTCACCTGGGAGGGCCAGAGAGGGGAGAGGAGGAACCAGGGGCAACAAGTACACATGCCTTGCATAATCAAGGCTAGGCTGGGCAGGAGAAGGTCTTCCAGCATCTTTATGGCCTCCTGGGCAGCACCTGCTACTTTGTGCATTCAGGTGCCAGTTGTGAGGGGCCTATCACTGTTGGGGCACTCAGGGCCCAGGGCCCAACACAGAGGACTTTGCCCTGTACTGTGTAAACACCAGGCAATAGAGTATGGGCTATAGAATGTTAAAAGGGTCAGGATGTATGTGTTTCTTTGCCCTACCCCCTTCCACTGCTTCTTTCTTTTTTAAGCATTCTCCTTTCCTCCAGCTCCTTAGCCCAGCTTAATCGGGCATTTTCTCAACCTTAGTTAGCCAGCCCTATTAAGTGGATTCTAATAAGGGATTGAAGAGAACCACTAAGCATATTTGGGAATGAAATGAGAGTCTGGAAAATATGCAAACCCCATTCAAATGAGTACATTCTGAGTCAAGAGCTTGGGTGCTTTTAGTAATGAGATTGGCTCTTCCCCTTTTTGTCATAGATCACTCACCCAAAGCTTGCCCAGAGTAAAGGAGTAGCCAGGAGAATCTTATTTGTCCCTGCCTCCCTATCATAAAAATCTGTACTATGTACCCATAGCACAGCTGCATCCCACCAGCCCCTAAGCTGCTCTCCTGCCATCAAGACTTTGACATTCTGATTTGATGATTCATACAGCTTTTAAAATCCCGCTTCCTCTTCTATTAAAGGCTCCAGAGACTGAACAGAGGGGAGATGGTTGCTTCCTTTCAAGCATGAGTCTATCTGGACATGTGATAGCCACAGTTATCTCAATTGTAAAATTTCTATGTCTCCTCCCATGAAGTTTTACATATATAATGTAAATATTTAATCCTATAAGAACATATCTATGTGCTATTAATAGTGTTGGAATTTGGAATAAGAGTTAAAGGGAGACATGGATTTGAATCCCACCTTGGACACTGGTTAGTTTGGGGATCCTGGATAAGTTAGAATCTCAGTTTTCACATCTATAATATGGATATATAATATAATACTTTCAGTCCCTGGTCCTCTCACTTATCATAAGGATTAGATGAACGTAAAGTAGATCACTGTTACTATAGAATATCCTTAAAGCACGAGGGAAGGAAGGAAGAAAATAAGTACTTATTAAAAGTCTACTATGTGCCAGATATTATGCTAAATACTTTATAAATATTATCTGTGTGGTCTTCATAATTATCCTGGGAGGGAGATGCTATTATTATTCCCATTTTGTTGTTGTTCAGATATTACAGTGATGTCCAACTCTTCATAACCCATTTGGGGTTTTCTTAGCAAGGATGCTGTAGTGATTTGCTATTTCTTTCTCTGGCTCACTTTACAGATGAGAAAACTGAGGGGAAAAAAGGATTAAGTGACTTGTCCAAGGTCATACAACTAGGAAGTATCTGAGGTCAGATTGAACTCAGAAAGATGAGTCTTCCTAATTCCAGACCTGCCACTCTAACCAATGCACCACCTCTCCCTTAGATTATTACAATAACGTCCTAATTGATCTCTGTCTGAGGCTAGATTTATACTCAGATTTTCCTCACTCTAGGCCTACTGTTCTAACCACTGAACTATCCAGCTGCCTCATAGCAGAGTTCTACATGAAAATTTCCAAATAAAATGTCCAAATAATGAAACTATGCCCTTCTTTAAAAAAAAAAAAAAAAAGCTTTTTTCTTTCTTTTTTTTTAAATTAAAGCTTTTTATTTATAAAACATATGCATGAGCAATTTTTCAACATTAACCCTTGCAAAACCTTTTGTTCCAAATTTTCCCCTTCTAACTCCCCACCCCCTCTCCTAACTGGCGGGTAGTCCAATATGTGTTAAATATGCTAAAATATATGTTAAATCCAATATATGTATACATATTTATACAATTATCTTACTGCACAAGAAAGATCAAGAAGGAAGAAAAAAACTGAGAAAACAAAATGAAAGAAACAACAGAGAAAATGAGGGTGCTATGTTGTAGTCCACACTCAGTTTCCCACTGTCCTCTCTTTGGGTATAGATGGCTCTCTTCATCACTAAACAAGTGGCACTGGAAACCATCTCCTTTTAAGCAAAGAGATAGTGTGATACAGCGGAAACAACATTGGTTCTGGAAACAGAGGACAAGCGTTCAAATTCTGCCTTAATCTCATGTGATCTTAACAGGTTCCTTAAGGCTGTGGTCCTCAGTCTCCTTGCCTAGAAAATGAAGTTGTTGATCTAGATGCCATCTGTAAATCCTTTCTAATTTTAGATCTATGATCAAATTATTCTGGTCATTAGACATTACACTTTCTAAAGAATACAAAAATCATGTAAGAATGAATTACTGCCCTCTTAGGGAGTTTGTCATTTAATAGCAGAGTTAAGACATTTACAAAAATAACTATAATGCAAAGGAGAAGAAAAACTAGGAATAAAATCAATGCCATGAGATCAGGTAAGGTCTGAGGTTCCATTGGGTATGGGCACTTGGGCTGAATGAGATGAAAAAAGATATTTACATAAAAAATGGAGAAGAAAAGAGACCGGCATCAGAGGTAGCATGAGCAAAGGCAGAGAGACAGGTGGGAGAGGGGGTACCTGTTAATTTTCCAGTTCGGCAGAAATGCTGGATCCATGAAGAGATAATACTAAGAGATAATACTAAAGAGATAATACAACTAGATGACTGATGGGAGACTCAAATGCTAGCATATAAGCATTTTATCTCATGGGCAATGGGAGTCAGGGAGAAATCACTGAAGAGTTTGTTTTTTACCAAGGAAGTGGAATGATCAGAACTGTGCATAAAGAAACCACTGAAGAGTTTGTTTTTTATCAAAGGAATGGAATGATAAGAACCATGCAAAAAGAATCTGGAAGTTTCATTTTTTTCCTTTTTGATATGATTTTTTTGTGTGCAACCTTATAATTGTAGAAATATGTATAGAAGAATTGCATATATTTAACATATATTGGATTACTTGAGAGGATGGAGGAAGGGAGGGAAAAAATTTGGAACACAAAGTTTTGCAAGCCTGAATGTTAAAAATTATCTATGCATATGTTTTGAAAATAAAGCTTTAATATAAAATAAAAGATAAAAAATATCTGGAAGAGTTTGCAAGACAGAGTACAGAGGGAAGGAAGTGGAGGCAGGGAGGTTGGTTAGGAATTATTGCAAAAGGACAGCCAACAGGGAATGAGCACCTGAACTGTGATGGCAGTGAAAGCTGGAGGGAGACTTAAAAAAAGCAATTATCAACAGGACTTCATGACTTACAGGGTTAAAGTCACTGAAGAAAGTAGAAGAGTATGTCCCAGAGGTTGGTACATGAGGAAAGGGTGATAAAATTAAATGGCATGAACTTGACAGAATTGTTGATAGTGACAGAGTAAGAATCTAGAGAAAGGGAGAAGCAAAAATTATGTTGACAACTCTTCTTGGCTTTATGGGAGTAAATAGTGGAGGGGATCAGGTAAAAAATACCTGATGTTGTGGAATGGAGTGCCATCATATTTCAGGTCAAGGAAGTAGAAATATGAAATGGGAGTGAGGGTGGGGTAGAGAAAATGAAGGATCTCTAGATAAGTTTATTTATAATAATTGAATCAGTATTGAATTATCATAGAGTCATAGATTAAAAACTTGAAGGGATCTTAGAGATAATCAAGTCCAAACCCTCTCACTTTACAGATGATGAAAATAAGGCATGAGAGAAATAAAGTAAATCCTCCAAGGCCAATTAGTAATTTTTGCATCACAAATAAAATATATAAAATGCTTCTCTGCTTTCTTCAACTGAGTATATACTGTCCCCCATTTGACAAACCAGCTTTGTTCCAAAACTGAAATTTGGGTCACGTTTCTCCATAGAAACAACATTAGATAGAGTGGTTAAGATTCTATGCTAGCCCACAAAGCCTATCTAGGAAGTTGTGAATATAGAGGAACTATATAGATAAGATGACCTATGTTACTTTCCCTCAAAACTTCCTCTTAGTGTGTGTTGCCCTGAATTCTAGGGGGTCATTCCAGTTGAGGCAGGTTCAAATAGGTCTGGCTCAGCCTAGAGCACCAGCCCAGTGATGGACAGTGTATCTAGCATACATTACCAAGGAGTTGACTATCAGACATTGTTTCTGTAATGGAAACAATATCAGAAGATCAACTACTCTGCAAGAAAAAGTTAAACTACACAAGGAAAGAGCACATGTGGGCGCTACCGAAGTCAAGAATCTGGTTGTCATTGTGCCTGCTATATGCCGAGTACTGGGATGCAAAGAAAGACAAAAACATGGTCCCTGCTCTCAAGGAGTTTGGGATCTCCTGAGGGGGTGAAAATATGCAAACAGTCATGCATAAGCAGGATATATACAGAATAAATTGGGGAGAGTCTCAAGAGGCAAGGAGCTGAGAGTGAAGATTAAGAAAGGTTTCTTACAGAGGCTTGAAGGAAGCCAGAGAATCTAGGAGGAAGAGATGAGGATGGAGAGTGTACCAGACCTGAGCAACAGCCAGGAAAATGTCATCATATGATATTGTTAAAATAGAAACTCCTTAAGCAAAGTCTTTTTATTTAACCTTTGTATCTCCAATAGCTAGTAGTGCCTTGAACATAATATTAATGAAATCTTTGAATTTCTATGGGAAAACATACTTGATTTCCAGGGCATGACACCAAGAATACACTAAATTCCCATCTAATCCTGGAGGACATCCTGCTATTCAGGGTTAACTACCCCATTCCCACTCCCACACAAGAGGGAGAGTTCATTAGTTGGGGCTCCTGTTGTTAACAGGGACTGGCTAAGGAAGAGAAAGGTATCTGGTAGTGGGAACTGAGAGTAACAGTAAGGATGGACTGCAAAGAGCAGCAGTTTCTTCTTAGGCGGTGGAGCCAGCCAATGTGCAGGGACTATATTGAAAGATTCCTAGATGTCCATCATTTGGGGAATGGTTGAATAAGTTATGGTATTTGAAAGAAATAGAATATTATTGCTCTATAAAAAATGATGAACAAACTGGTTTTTAGAAAGGTCTGGAAAGATTTACATGAACTGATAATGAGCGCAACAAGTAGAACTAGGGATACAATGTACACAACAGAAAGTTGTGCAAGGTTCAGCTATGAAAGAATTGGTTCTTCTCAGAGGTTCAGTGATCTAAAGCAATTCCAATAAACTTTGGATAGAAAACACCAACTGTATCCAGAGAGAGAGCTGTGGAAAATGAATGTAACCCAATACAAGCCATGTTCACTTTTTTTTTTCTCATTGTTTTTCATCCTTGTTCTGATTTTTCTTTCCCAACATGATTCATAAAGAAATGTGTATTTAAAAAATTAATGTACATGTATAACAGAAAAAAGGAAACAATAAATATTCAAAAAAAGAAAAAGATTCCATAAAGGGCTGATTATGAGGAATGCTATCCACTTTCTGAGAGAGACAATGGACTTAAAATGAAGAATAAGATATGGGACAGCTAGGTGGCCCAGTGAATAGAACACTGAGACTGGAGTTAAGAAGCCTAGGGTTCAAATCTGACCTTGGTCACTTATTAGTTGTGACCCTGGGCAACTCACTTAACACTATATCAGTTTCCTTAGTAAAATAAGCTAGAGAAAAAAATGGCAAATTGTTCCAAAATCTAGTAGGCTCACAAAGAATTGGATACGACTAAGCAATAAATGAGACATAACTTTTGGATATGATTAATGTGGGAATTTGTTTCACTTGCCTATATATTTGTTATGAGGGTTTATTTTTTTCACTAAAGGAATGTTTCAATTTCTCCTCTCTGCTGAAATTCTGGTTGTTTGAAAGCTAACTCCAACAAGTTTTTAAATAAGGGGGTTCCAGTAGAAAGGATCATTGATGCAGGTATATGAATTGTTTGTAATTTAGGATATTTTGCTGGAGTGAAACTTTCAGGGCTCTTTATTCTTATGATCAATAGTCCCTATTGAGCTCTATGTTTTAATGTTTCCTCTTAAAATGAATTATCACAATGCCAAGGCCTATCTTGAGTCTACTATCTGGTTCTCTCTTACATTTCAGATTGAGGTGGGAATGAGAGTAGAAACTATCCTATTATAAGTGATTTAGGGTAAAGATTTCTTTTAGTGCTCTATTTTTTAGTGAAAATCATAGATTTCGAGGTGGAAGGAACCTGATAGGTCATCTGTTCCAACCTCCTTGTATCATAGACGTAGAGAGGTTACGACTTCTCTAAAATTATACAGGTAAGGGACAGAGCCAGAATTTGAATTCAGATCCTCTAGGTGCAAAATTCAAACCCTTTTCATTGTACCACATAGTTATTGTATGTATTATTCTTTTTGGCTCAGTTTTTGTTGCTCTGCATCACCTGAGTTTTCCCATGTTTTTCCTCAATTTTTCACATTTGTTAGGCTTTGCAGTGTGCTAATATTAATTTATTATTTTCATATACCATACCCTGTGTTGAGGAAATATTTGTTTTGTCTTTTTTATTATCACAAATGATGCTGCTATGAACATTTTTATACCTGTGGATTTTGTTCACAACTTCTTATAACCAAGCCTTTTAGTCTTTGAGTATTAATTAATGGAATGAAGGAGGCAGGCCTACACAGAAGCACTGAAAACATCATCTTCAATGCAAATTCGGGCCAACAAATAACATTAGGCACTCCCTGAATATCTCTGAAGACCAAATTCTTACTTCTCATGTAAATCAGATGAGAGGAAAGAATATATAAGGACACAGAATCATTGAAACCCATGGCTGGAAGGGACCTTCAAGGCTTTCTCATCTGTCTGATTATAGATATTTATATACCATTCTGAGGTTTGCAAAGCATTTTACAGGCATTATTTATCTTCACAACAGCCCTGTGAGGTAAAATAATATAAGGATTATTCTTTCAATTTATAGATGAGGAAACTGAGGCTCAGAGAGATTAAAATGATGTGTGATCTTCACATTGTGGGCTACTCACTTCATTACTCTTAGTCTGTGTTTCCTCAACTATAAAATGAAAGAGTTGAATTACTATAAAATGAGAGAGTTGGATTAGATTTCCTGAGATCCTTTTCATTTCTTCAATTAGGATCTCTTCTATAACCTCCTTTATAGCCACACAACTAATGTCAGAGACGGAATTGAGACATAGATCTCTCTATCTTGGCTGATATCAGATGATCCTTCCTCTAAATTCCCTCTACAGGAAAAATCTTTATGGTAAAAGGATTTCCTCTCCTCCATAATACCCCATGTGCCTGTGACATCCATCTTCTACTCAAATCCCTCCAGTTCCAAAGCAGAATAGGGAGATACGAATGAAAATGAAGGAATAGGGTAAAAGAAAGGCTAACTTTGGAAATGACCGAATGTACTTATCTTAGTTTTATATTCATAAACATTTACACTGTGAACTTGAGTGACTCCACCTCCCTGAGTCTCAGATTGCACATCTGTAAAACAGGAAGAATCATTCCCACTTCTCAAGGTTCCATAAAATCATCATGAGAAAATCCTATAAGAAACATTTCTCTTTAGCTCTGTCCATATACTTACACTAAAACCCCTGCTTCAGAAGGAACTGAAAAGTTTATACTTCTCTTGTGGGTTTAAAAAACATTTAACTTTTCAACTGCATCCTCAGAAAGTATTTATATACAAGACATACCTGGCAGTCCCTCCCAGGTCCTGACAGGTCCAGAGTTCCTAGATATCTTGACTTCTAAGCCCACCCAATCCTGGAGGGAAGTTGGACTTAAGGGGAGCCAGGGAGCAAGAGCAAGGTTGGTATTTCCCCTTTCTGATGTACTTCCTGTACCTTACTTACTTCTTTCAATCCCTAAAAGGGTTTTCCTTCTGAGAGTTGAGACCAGAAGTTTGGAGTAATAGAGAATTCTTTTCCAATTCCCTTCTAGGGGA
The DNA here is from genome assembly GCF_902635505.1 of Sarcophilus harrisii. NCBI lineage: Eukaryota > Metazoa > Chordata > Mammalia > Dasyuromorphia > Dasyuridae > Sarcophilus > Sarcophilus harrisii. Next base: position 382,253,837 of record NC_045427.1, on the reverse strand, counting down.
AGCAATATGTTTTTACTATCCAGGAATACTGAGATCTGGGAACAATGGAAGGGACTGGGAGGCCCATTCTCCCTCTGTCTCCCTTGCACAGGCCCGTATACACATGGTCTCTCTCTGTGTGCCTGCCCCAAATATGAAGAAGAAAAAAGGAGCAGTTTAGGGAAATTTGAGGGCTGGGTAGTGCTAGAGAAGGGCACCAGAAGACAGTTTTCCTTCTCCAGGCAAAGGTTTTAAGAAGGTCCAAGGAAGAAGAAGAATATTTCTAGAGAAAGGTAAAATATAGTATATTTGGACTGATGTGGTACCTCCAACAAAAAGGTACCACAAGAGGCCATTTCCTTCATTTTCTTGTCTCTGGTTCTCTATATAATTATATAGGTGTCCGAGATTCTGGTTCTCTTGTTGAGAAGATATTGCTGAAGCTTAAGCTATCTATGGCTCAGTGATCTTTTGCTGAAAGGAAATGGTCCTCCCCAATCTTTTCCCCTTCACCAACCTCTGACTTGCCCCCAAAAGCTTCTCTCTATTGATTCTTTTTACTTGATTTTCTTCTTGAGCCCTTCCTAGGGCTCCTAGGATCTAGACTGCCCCATTGATGGCCTTTGGCCATCCAATCATGTGGATCCCTTTGCTCTCTGAGACACAGGTACCAGAAGGCAAGGATGTGCCCTGGAGCAATAGAAGGAGCATCCTCTTCCTCTCACCCTTTCAGAACTATGGGATTATAAAATGTTAAGGATTGGAAGGGACTTCAGAGATCATCTAATCTAAACCATCTCCCCATTTACAGTTAGAAAACCAAGTCCTACAAAGAAGGGAAAATGAGTTGTCTAAAATTCTATAGGAAGTCAGTTCAACATTAGGACTTATATCCAGATCTCTTGGTTCTTAAAGCAACGGTTCATTCCACTTCACAAGTGATACAGAAAGCCAGAACCCTTCCCCTTTTCATCCGCTGACCCAGGAGTCCTATGCTCCAGCCCTAACTTCCACACTGTGCCTCAGATTGCTGTAGTGTCCTGTCCTGGTCTGGCTCCGCTGCCAGGGGTGAGTCTTAGGGCAGGTATTCCTCTTTTATAGTCAGCGGCGAGGAGCTCAACAGGCCTGCGGTGCTGGTGCACAAACTTCCCATGGGAGTGTTGGGAGGCAGGGGGCCCAAGCCTGGGGTCGGTGTGGTGGACGTGGTGCTGTTTGGCTGACTTTGTTGCTGCTGTATTTTTTTCTTGTTTGCCTTCCGTTCTTTTGCCCGACGGTTCTGGAACCAAATCTTCACCTGCCAGGGAGGGACAGATGGATGAGGGAAGCAATGGATAGGGGAGGAGGGGCGGGAGGCAGCAGGGGAGGGAGAGGGAAGGAGAAGCAGAAACAGGGAGAGAGAAGTGAGAAACACATGGCAAGAGCAAACGAATTTGAGGTGAGGCTGACAGAGAGCAAGGAAAGAGTCAGAGGTCAGAGAGCTCATGCTGGGAGGCAGTACAGGCAAGAGTCTGGGATTTTGAATCAGAAGAGACATGAATTAAATCTGAGCTCTTCCATCTGAGCTTGTGTCATTTTGCAAATCTTTATCTTTCTGGGCCTTCTTTTCCTCATGTATAAAATGAGGGGAGGAGGTGGACTGCGTTCACCTCTAAGTCTAGGATCAATTTCTGTAACACTCTATGATAGACAACAATCTTGTGCATTATTATTCCCATTTTACAGATACAGAAACTGGGACTCAGAACAAGTAAAGTGATTTGCTCATGGTCACATAACTAAAGTTCCCGAGTTCAACTCAGGTCCGACTGCAAGTCTAGTGGAGTCCCTGTCTGGTGTCTCATGGATCTTTTGATGGCAAAAATTCTTCTTTCTTTTGCCCTTTACCAGTTTTTGACCAATGTACCAAAGGTGGGTATTTGAAGATGAGAGACAGAGACAGAGACAGAAGTAGAGAGTAAGGAAGAAGAAAAGAAAAGGAAGAGGAAGAAGAAGGTAAAGGAGGAGGAGGAAGTGAAGGAGGAAGAGAGGAAGGTGAGGAGAGAAGGAGGAGAAGAGTTCAAAGGGATGGAGGAGGGAAGGCAAGCAGAGGCATCTGTCTTGGGGAGTGGACAGCAGAGCAGCATCTCTTCCTGCTCCTAAGTTGCCATGTGACCATGGCCAAGTGGCCACCCTCTCTTGTCTCCTCCCCTTCCAGTCCTGCTCTGATCAGTCTCTTTCATAAGATCAAAGGAATTAGAGCTAGAATCACCCTTAGATCTCTTAACTCTTCTCCCCTTCTCCTCCCCATCCCCCCACCATTTTACAGATGAAGAAACTGAGGGCCAGAGAGATAAAACAAAGTCGTTTTAGATAGTAAGCAGGAGAGCTGGAATTTGAATCCAAGTTCTCTGGTCCCAAATCTATTCTTCTTTCTATAACCTCATACTTTAGAGGTATACATCAGAGCCCCTTCTGATCTTCTTTACAGATTATATGGCATCTGCATATCCTGTGGGGAACAAACCTGCCTCTCGGTGAGTCCCAGACTGACGGCCAGTTCAGCTTTCCTCCGGATGGTGATGTATCGGCTATAGTGGAACTCCTTTTCCAGCTCCAGGCGCTGGTGGTCTGTATACACTACTCGGTACTTGTCCTTGGTTCGAGTCTTACCTAGGAAGGCGTGAGGTCAAGGGAAGGAAGGTGAGCAGGGGGACACTCCAAGCTGGAATCTGCCACAATCACAATTGGGAAGGAAACAAAACCCTTACATTCATAAAGAAATGCCTTCCCTAACATCTCACAGAAGAGCATTCTGCCCAGCCCTGGTGAAAGAAGGCAAAGAGTTCCCTAGTCCTGGACCTGGATTAAGGTTGCATAATCTGAATCCTAGTAGGAAGACTGTGCCCCTAAACCAGGGCAGAGAGAACCTTTAATGCTATATGTTAGATTTAAGCTTGGCCCTTGTCTGAAGCCGGCTCCTAACCACTGGCCAGTGGATCACAAATTGAAACATAAGCTGGACCTTAGCTTGAGTCCATGTCCTGGCTACAGCTCAAGTCTTAGCTACTACACACATTACCTCCAACTCAAACCACAGATAAGACCTAACCCAACCTTCCATATATTTTAATCCTGATCAACCTTCTTTTAAAAATGTGTTGAGCACTGTGAACACCTTTTCATCCAGCAGTGTTTCTACTGGGCTTATATCCCAAAGAGATCTTAAAGGAGGGAAAGGGACCCACATGTGCACGAATGTTTGTGGCAGCCTTCTTTATAATGGCCAGAAACTGGAAACTGAATAGATGCCCATCAGTTGGAGAATGGCTGAATAAATTGTGGTATATGAATATTATTGCTCTCTAAGAAGTGACTAAAAGGATGATTTCAGAGAGAACTGGAGAGACTTACATGAACTGATGCTGAGTGAAATGAGCAGAACCAGGAGATCATTATACACTTCAACAACAAGACTATATGATGATCAATTCTGATGGTCATGGCTCTTTTCAACAATGAGATGATTCAAACCAGTTCCAATTGTTCAGTGATGAAGAGAACCCAGAGAGAGGATTGTGGGAACTGAGTGTGGTTCACAACATATCATTCTCACTCTTTTTGTTGTTGTTTGCTTGCAATTTGTTTTGCTTCTTATGTGGCATGAAAATTGTATAAATATGTATATATATATTGGATTTGACATATATTTCTACCATGTTTAACATATATTGGACTACTTGCCATCTAGGAGAAGGTGTGGGGGAAGAGGGGAAAAATTGAAACACAAGGTTTTGCTATGTTGAAGAATTGTTCACGCATATGTTCTGAAAAATAAAAAGCTTTAATTTAAAAAAAAAAATGTGTTGAGGGGCAGCTATTTGGTGTAGTGAATAGAGCACCAGTCCTCAAGTCAAGAGGACCTGAGTTCAAATCTGGCCTCAGACACTTAACACTTCTTAGCTGTGTGACTCTGGGCAAGTCACTTAACCCTAATTGCCTCAGCGGGAGGGTGGGGGGGTGGGGAGGGGGAAGTGTTGAATATATACAGGGTGAGGGAGTATGGATGACTCAGAACAGTCTACTTCCATTGTAGGAGGCATAATGCAAAATACAATCTTTACTGACAAGATTCATAGTTGCTTTTCTTCCCCTCACCTTTACTCCCATTCCTAATGAAGCTACTAATGATGACTTTGCACATCCCTCCCTCCTTTGAATCCAATTCGCTTGCATGTCATGGCATCATCTCCCTGATACTATGGTTCTCTTTGACAATAAAGGGCAAACAAATATTAATACTGAAGGCTTAGCATTAAAAAATAACACCAACTTAGAATGTCAAATTAATCAACAAATATATATTAAGCACCTATGGTGTGCCAGATAGTATGCATAAAAAATACAGAAATGAAAGGGAAGCAAGCCCAGCCTTCATGGAACTTACATTCTAGTGGAGAAGATATTAAATAGACATAAAAACACACAAAATAGATGCATACTAGTTTAGCAGGGGAAGCTGGGAGGATTAGGAAAGGCTTCATAGAGAGCAGTACTTGAGCTGAGTTTGGAAGGAAACCAAAGAATCTCAGAGGCAGAAGGGAAGAGGAAATGTGTTTCTTGCATAAAGGACAACCATTGCAAAGACAATGTCTGCAAATGACATCATTCCAAACCTAGTAGAGTAGAGTGTGCATGAAGGGAAAGGATATGTTAATGAAGCTGGGAAGAGAGGGGAGGGCCAGGCTGAGAAGGGCTCTTAATGCTTAACTGAAGATAACAGGGAATCACTCAAATTTGTTGAGCAGGGGAGTGACATGATCAGACTGTGCTTTAGGAAAATAATTTTTGCAATTATTGGGAGAGTAGATTGGATTGGAAGAGATGAGACTCTAAAATAAATTAGGATACTGGGGCTCAGGGTATGACTCAAGCTTCCAGATCAGGAATTTTACTGGGCTGCTTATGTGAGTTAGCTACTTAGACCTTGTGGACAGCTGGATTATGAGCTGGCACAAGAAAGACCTCAGCTTTCATATTGAGGGAGATTTAAGAGACATGGAATGCGGAGATAGAAAAGATCTTAGAGATAATTTAATCCTACTTTCTCTTTGTACAAATAAGGAAGCTGAGACCCAGAAAGTAAAGAACCTGAGAGATGGCCTAGATCACACAGTCCTAGAAAAGTTTGGACTATCCTAATTAATCAATCCAGGGAGAACAGTTGACTAAGACTTGACAAGGGGAAACCCAGGACAGAGGCCCCTGGGGAGTGGTGCAGTTTTCCTAAGAAGGAGTTAGTCAGAATCTTCCCAGGTAGCTTTTCCTCTCCTCTGACCTCATATCCCTAGGTGGTATTGAATGTGAGCCTTGAACATCTACCCTCCAGGCTTCTGTGGGACAGGAGTTGGTGAAAGAGACTAAGAAATGCAAGAGAAAAATGTGAATTCTGGGGGAACTGGGAATGGGGCTGGGGAAAGAGTCTCACATTAGACTGGAGAAGTTTTTTGTTATTGTTGGGTTATTTTTTTTTCCAATCATGTGCAACTCTTCATGACCCTATTTGTGGTTTTCTTGGCAGAGCTATTGGAATGGTTTGCCATTTTCTTTTCTAGGCTATTTTACAGATGAGGAAATTGAGGTATACAAGGATAAGTGACTTTCCCAGTTTGGCACAGCTAATTAAGCATCAGTGGCTGGGTTAGAACTGAGAAATATTGCTCATCCTGACTCCAAGTCCAGTATTTTATCCACTGGGCCATATAGCTGCCTCTGAAAAGATTTAGGAGGAAGAAGAAGAAAAAGAAAGAGGAGGAAGAGGAGAAGGAGCAGGAAATTAATATTCTCTTGACTTCAAGTGTACCCTATCCACTGTACTTCATTGAGCTACCCATGAAGTATTGGATTAGCTCTGTTTAGCACCAGGAAGGATTTCTGCCGAATGTAATAAAGAACTTTCTAACAATCAAAGCTATCCAACAATAGATAGTATATCTTTAGGAAATAGTGATTTTCCAGTAACTGGAGTTATTAGCATAATGTGAGTCAAGAGTGAGACATGGCAACCAAAAAAGCTAATGCTATGTTAGGCTGAATTAATAAAAGAGAAAGGCCAGTTATTGGTCTGTTGCATGCAGCTCTGGTCAGATGACGTTTGTGGCACTGTGTTCAGTTCTGGTGACATTTTGGGAAGGAGGTTGACAAATCAGCTCATGTTTAGAAGGGCACAAACAGGATAGAAGAATACTTAAGTCCATTTTCAAGGATTGCTTAAATCCTTCTGAGATTTGGAGAAAAAATTTGTCTGGGGAATGGGAAGATGCTGATGGACAAAGTAGATGTCTGAAGGAAGAGGGGGCATAGACCTTAAAGGGCAGAATTAGGAATAATGCAGAAAAGTTACCAAGAGGCAGATTTCAACCTGACCTGAGAAAACTTCCTAACAGACTGAGCTGTCTTAAAGTGGAAATGGGCAGTCTCAGAAAGTGATAAACACTGATATCATTGGAGGTTTTCTAATCCACTCACCTGGAAATGTTCTAGAGGGGATCATTGTCTGCTCAGTTATGGGCTGGTCTCTAAATTCCCTTTCAATTCTAAGTTCCTATGGTTCTAAGCAGAGGCTGTCAGGAATGCAATTAAGGATTTCCTGCATGGGACAGTAAGTAGGTTGAATTAAATGAATTGAGAGTCTATGATTCTGCACCAATTTAAGATGGTTAATTTTTCTCCATACTTTAGAGATATCATTGGGGCTAGCTGTGACAGATAGCAGCACAGACAAGGAGAATTAGGGTGGAATAGATAAGATACTGGATGTGGAATCAATAAAACCTGGGTTCAAATTCTGTTTCAGACACTTTCTAGCTCTGTGCCCTGGTCAAGAAACTTCATTTCATGGTACCATAGTCTCCTTACTTACAAAATGAGGGTCTTGGATCCAGTGATCTCCAATTTTCCTTCAAGTTCTAGTTCTCCAATTCTGTGATCATATGATCCATCCAAGGTGGCTACTCACCACCAAACTGAGAGATCTTTTATGGAGTGAGTGTGCTTCTCAGGAGCTTCTGACACCTACAGTGTATCTCTATAAAGACTCATGTCAAGGTTGTTATGAACTGAACTAACCTAGGCCTCTCTCAAGTGTCAGTCCAATTACATGATTCTTAGCAGCTCATATTTCCTTTTGGAAATGCTCTCTTCCCCAAAGTCCTCTCCAGTCTGGATCCTTCTCCGTGGGAGCCAAAAGGTACCCAAGAAGACAAGAGAGACACCTTATATACCTGCCTGGAGAAGCAGAATTATTGTTTGCCCTTTGCTCCCAAAGAGGGCTGTGACATCAGGGAGTCATAAGTGAATTGAAGTGAGGGAAGACCGTGTGAAGTCACCAGCCTTATTTTCTCCTCTGGAGCCTTAAGGGTCCAGTGGCAAGATTCAAATCAGGAGATGGCCCCAGTCAAGAAGCAGGATTAACCCTTGGGAGAATGCTGATCAAATCAGATTCTTCTGAGGAAAACCAAGTGCCCTGCGGCAGGGTGACCAATTCTATGTCTCTGTTTATTCTAGGTAGCCTTGGGCCAGGGAGGAGGCAGCTTCCTATAATAGAAAAGCACTGGTCATAGAATGAGAGCATCTGTATTCTAATACTAATTACTTCTGTTTAATTTCTGAGTCTCAGTTGGTTCAGTAAAATGGGGAGATTGGGTGAAATGGTTTCTGGGGTATTTTCTAGCTCTAGATTTGTGATCCTAACATGATGTTTAACACATAGAAGGTCCCTAATAAATGCTTGTTGATTGTGACATTGAAGACATGGCCAATTCCTTGAATGACAGAACTTTCTAGATGCTTCACCATATTGATAATCCTCATTTGGAATCATTCCAGCTTATAGATATCGCTCTTAAAATGGGAGCATCTAGAAATAGGTAAAAATCATCTAGATGGTGTTTGATTAGAGCAAAGCAGAAGGTCCTTCTGTGATTTGGAGATTAAGCTGTTCTATTAATGCAGTAAAAGGTGCATTTTCTTTTTAACTTCTCAAAGGGATTTTCATCAGTTATCACACTTGGTTCTCACACCTCAGAAGTAGACAGGTCATAAGATTTAGAGCTGCAAAGAACCTTAGAGATCACCTAGCCTAACTCTCATTTAAAAAAAAATAACAACTTCATTTTAAAGATACATGTGTTGGAGACTGGAAATAGTATCATGTTCTGAACCCACTCAGTAAACATTTCTTATGTTCCTGATGTACAATGTATTTGTATTGTTGAATTTTTCAGTTGTGTCCAACTCCCTGTGACTCCATTTGGTGTTTTTTTCGGTAAAGATACTGGAGCGGTTTGCCATTTTCTTTTCCACATCATTTTATAGGAGAAAACTGAGGCAGAGAGAGTTAAAGGCCAAATTTGAACTTGGGATTTACTGTACCACCTAGATGCTCCAGGGGTAGGAGTGGGAAGTACAGTAGATCTATTATGTAGCTCCAGGTGTGGAAAGTAAACCCACAGTAGTATATTTGCACCTTGGCTGTGATTTATGCAAACAGAAGTAAGAAAGACAGAAGTATCAAATTTGATGCTCCAATAAGGCCAGTATTAGAGAGAAATATAATTGGAAAATGTTTAACAAAATAAATAAGATCTTGTTAATTTATGGTTTTCTAAATCAATATCGGCTTGCAGGGGTCCATTCTTTGAGTATGAACCCACTGATCTAAGAGACCAGCTTGGGATGTTAACAGGTTAATGCCTTATTCAGGATCTATATATGTTACAAGAAGGAAGTAAACTTGGGGCAGCTAGATGGTGCAGTGGATAGAGCACCAGCCCTAGAATCAGGAGGACCCAAGTTCAAATTTGACCTCAGACACTTAAAATTTCCTAATTGTGTGACCCTGGGCAAATCATTTAGTCCTATATGCCTCAGCAAAAAAATAAAAGAAGAAGGAAGTGAACTTGGGGCTTCCTTACCCAAATTTTCTTTCTATGCTTCAGTTGACTAGTTACATAATACTGATTAATGCTGTATGTATCAAAATAAAATTTTTTTTTGAGGCAATCTGGGTTAAGTGACCTGCCAAGGGTCACACAGACCAAAACTGAACTCAGGTCTTACTGATTCCAGGTACTCTGCCCACAGCACCACCTAGCTGCTCCTCTACGAACCAATTTATGCTGCCACCATCTTCTTCCTAATAAAGACAGTATTTTAAAGTTTCCTAAGCCTGGTAGTATTATACATGAGGAAGTTGGGTATAAAAGGTGTGGAGGCTGGAAAAAGCCATGGAATTATCTCTGAAAGCATCTAGCATAGTAGGATTGTGAGCAGGAAGAGACTTTAAAGGCTATTTAACAATCCAAGTTCCTCATTTTGCAGATGAGGAATAAGAAGGCCAGATAAGATCACAGAGATAGAAAGTAGCAGGAACCTCCCTTTTCTGTTCTGGGCAGGTTCAGTGTTTCTTCCATAAATACTATGCTGTCTCCCTAGTTTGAGATGTTCAGTTGTGTGTCCTGAATATGGGTCTCAATGCTTGACTTCTATAAAGTTTCTTCTCCATTTTCCATGAAGGTCCATGTAACTGGTGGATGGCCTGGACATAGGAAGGTTGGTAAAAGTGTTCACATACATCTGGATAGGGCTATTGAGATAGTTGGGCTTGCTGCCACCAATCTCATAGACAATTTCTCAAATTCAAGCCCCCAAAGTTCATTGAGCTTCTATTCAAGAACTGAACCCTGACTAGGCAGATCAGGCAGTGGATAATCTTGTCCCCAAAATATGGCTACCCTCTCCTTTCCTCATCTCCTAAAGCATCACAATAATAATAACAACAATAATAATGACTGATATTTCTATTATACTTTTTTTGTGTTATAGAATCTTTTGACAATCTAGTAAAGCCTATGGATTCCTTCTCAGAACAATGTTTTTAAATGCATACAATACATAGTATTACAAAGGAAACCAATTGTACTGAAATAGTTATCCAAATATTTTTTGAAATTCATGTATTCCAGCTGTAGAGCTCTAAAGGTCACAAGTCTTTTTTCTGTGAAAGGCCTTCTGAAGTACGTTTGCAAACATTCTTATTTCTATTTTACAGATGAAGATATTGAAGGTCAGTGAAAACCTTGTTTAGTAGAAAGAGAGCTGCATTTTGGGTCAGAGAACCTGGGTTGAAACCCCAGCTCTGTTTCTTATTGTCTGTGTGATCTTATACAGTTACTTAACTTTTCTGGGTCTTAGTTTCTTCATCTGAAAACTGTGAATAATAGTGCTTACCTCATAGTTATATATTGAAGATGAAATTATATATATATAATGTGTGTATGTATTTATATGTGTATGTATATGTATGTATGTATACAGACATATATATATATATTCCTTATATAGCAGTCTTAAAGCTCATTATTATTACTCAAATCATTATTCAAATGTTCCTCTTCTAATATTCTTGGGAGCTGAGAACAATTCTCTCTACTTTTTTCTTCTGGTTCAGATCTGTGATGTCATTGGCATAGGGAATTCCATGTATGGAAGCTCCCCCCACCTATGTGAATAGAAACTTTTGTTACAGTTTCACTGAGAGGTAAGTGTTAAAGTTTGTGCCAAAATCTGTATTTGAACCCAAATCTTGCCGAGTCCAAGATCCTGTATATACTACATCATGTTGCCTCTTTCCACTGGGAAAATTAAGACATAGAGATAATCTGCCTCTGTGCCCTCTGACCTGCTAGCACCTTCCCCACCCCCCATGCTTAGAGGCTGCAGAGAAAGCAGTCTCTTTGATAACCTGAGCAAGGATTTTCTTTGAAGTTTACTATCTCATAGGCAACTTCCTTAGCTTTAGTTAAGGAATCCAAAACAGTTGGAAGGGACGAGACACACCTGCTTTATTCCAAGCCTCCCTTCTTTGTGTCTCAGTTTCTCCTGGGGACAAGATGAAAGAGACCATGTTTAATATCTTTTCCCTCACCAAAATCCCACATTTCACAAACCTTCCCCAATTAGAGATTATCTAGTACAACACTCCTGTGTTAGAAATGGCTGAGAGAAGAGAAATGACTCATGGTCACATAAATAATGATGACGATTATTATGGCTAGTATTTATAAGGCACCTAATATGTGCCAGGCACTGTGCTAAATACTTTGCAGATATTATCGCATTTGATCCTCCTGAGAAGTAAATGCTATTATCCCCATTTTCCATTTGAGAAAACTCAGGCAGACTGAGGTTAATAAGTCAAGGAAAGAATTCGGATAGGAGCCTACTTTCCTGACTCCCAGTCAGATGTTCTTCCTACTCTACTGCTCCTGGGAAGAAGACTGAAGATAAGTCTTCAATCTTCCAGTAGCTGGATCACAGTACTAAGAGTGAGAAAGGAATTTGGAAATCTAGTCTAACCCTATTATTTTCTAGATGTGATAACTGAGGCTTGAAAGATTGAATGATTTTCTCAACATCCCTCAGATAGATCCAAATCCAGATTTACTAGTCCCTTCAAACCCAGCCTTCCTTCTCCTACCCCAGTCATCTCTTAGAAATTCTAATGAGTGAGGGTGGTCCAGTTAACATTCTTTCAAAGAGATGGAGTGACTGAAATCCCCTGCAGAGGGTTCTGGAAGAGCCAAATTGGAATAGGGGAGAGGGAACAGTGAGAGACTGCCGGGGAACAAGATCCTCTTCCCCCAAGAAACAGGTCTATTCTTGTGCTCCAGCACCCTGAATGAGGAGGCAAGGGGCTGGGGAGGGGTGGGGGGAAGGACCCTATTTGTTCCCTGAGGCCTGAGTATTGGGTGTGGAAAAAACAGGCAAAAGAAGCTTGTGGAAGATGTCCAGGACGTCCCACAGTAGGAGTTGGGCTTAGAGGCTCCTTCAAGACTCCCAAGTCACCAAAGAACTTCCCCCTACCCAGCTGCTACCTTAGCACCTGCCCTGAGGCCTGGGTGGGAGGAAAGGGAAGTAGGGGAGAGTGGCGGCAGAAGCCTGAGGTAGCGGGCTACATCAAAGCCTCCCAGGCAGACCATGTTCCCCCGCCCCCAAATCCAGGCAGCTTTTGTCCCGAGACAAGGTCCGGACAATGGGATGCCCCCCTCACCTTCCTGCAAACAGGAGTCCCCCGTGGGCCAGGCGTGCTCCGTTTACATGACAAAGGGGAATCCTAAGAAAGGCACTTGCCTTTCCCTCATTAAAGTCCTGGTCTTTGTCCTCTTCTCTCTCAAGGCCTTTGAAGAAAGAGGATCAGAGGCTGTCCTAGGGGAGGACAGGAGAGATGCTCACCAGCTTGATTCAGGTTTTTACTTTCCCACCAGCTTTCCCTCTCCCAAGGAGGTCAAGAGTTCAAGAAATGAATGGTCAGAACCCTACCCTGGAACCAATAATCAGAGCCCCACCCTGGCACAAGGAGGAGAGGGTTCAGGGGGATGACTAGAAAGTGCCATCTTTTGCCAAGCTCATGGATGAGCTCTCTGACCTTCAACTCCCCGAGTGGAAAGAATTTTCGGTCCAGGCCTTTGGGTCCTCTAGCCACAACTTTCCAGGAAGGAAAGAAGTGGGAGACGAAATGCGAAGGAAAGAGGGGATTGAATTGGATTCAAATAAAATTCAAATAAATTTCAAACAAACATTTATCCGAGGTCCACTTCAGGGCCCACAACAACTGGGGGACATATAAAGGTAAATAAATGAGAATGGGCTCTGCTTTCAAAGTCTCTTTTTATAAGGCTGAGTCAAAGGATCAAGATACAGTCAAAAGCTTCTAGGAAAGTGGGTGAAAATAAGGGAGGGAGGGTGTGTGTGTAAGGGCAGGGATGGCCGTGGTGATGGTAAATGAGAGATCTGTCACATAACCGAGAGCTGGGGGATTGTGGGCTAATTTGGGCTGCTGACATTTTGCAGAAATCTTGGACCAGTTGACCCAGAAAGCTAGAACCCCTGGCAGACAGGCCTGAGATCCCACTGAACTCCCCAAGAGATGATGTAGGAGAAACCTGTGGCTTTTTGTGGCTGTTGGTCCACACCTGCTTCTGGGTTGGGTGCTGCTAAATTCAGGTGCTAAGGAATGGAGATGGGGGATCAGAACCAAGAGTTTACTGGAGCTACACGACAGGAGAGGGGCTGTCGGGGAGCTTACTCAGCTTAAGATCTGAAGGCAGGGAAGGTCCATAACCGACTATACCAGGGTGTGCCTGGTAATAATCTTTTAAAAGAGGCAGCTTGGTAGGAAGAAAGGAAGGCTGGGTATAAAACTATTAGACAAGGATTCTAACCCCAGTTCTGTCACTTCCTAGATAGATGACCTTGGTTAAGACGCTTAACCCCTCAGTGCCTTAGTTTCCTCATCTGTAAAATGAAGGCAGAAATCCTCACCTCCCTAGCCCTAGATTATCAGTCTGCTAATCTCACTTCAGACCACCCTGACTCATCACTAGCTCTTAGCCCTAGTCAGTATAGGGTGTCACCCAGCCCCGAGGAAGGTAGGAAGGGGTGTGGGCACAGGGCCCGCTGGGGCCATCTTACCGCTGCTGTGGCCCGCTGACCCACTGCGCCGCATCCACTCGTAGGGCGTGCGCCTCTGCCCGCTGGGGGAAAGCGGCGCCCCTGGGGTGCCCAAGGAGGCTGGCAGGAGGCCCAGGCCATGGCCCGGGGGCGCCTGGACGGCCCCAAAGTCTGCAGGGCTGTAGCTGATCTGGGCCGGGCTGGCAGTGGGCGCCGCGGGGCCTGGCCCATAGGCAGTCCAGTCATCCTTGGCTGAGGGGTAGGGTGAAGACCAGGCCGCCCCAGCCAGCCCCTGGGAAGGGTCGTTGTTAATCCCCTGGACGTGTTGGTAGCTGGGAAAGTCCGAGTACTGAGTTGGAGGCGCAGAAGGTACGTAGCTCTGGGGGCTGAGGTTGAGCCCTGGGTGCCGGACGGGGCTGGGGTACATGTTGGCATCCTTCTCGAGCAGATAACCCACGTACATCTTTGGTGGGGAGCCCCCGGCGCATGCTGGGCACTGCTGCCACCTCCCAGCTCCCGTGGCTCCTGCCCCGTCCCTGTCCCAGCCTCGGAGCAGCCGGCGCTTTCCCGGATTAACTGTTCACCTGAACGTACTCGCCCCCAGCCGGTGAGGCACCACCCCGACCTTTTATAGGGCCTGGCCTCCTGGGCCCTTTGCTTAGAAAGGCGGGTTTGCATTTCAAAGCTTAGGAAAGCTCAGAGTCCCGGAATCAAAGAGGGGAAGACCCGGGAGGGGGCAGGGTTCAAAGGGAGACAAATTGCTCTGGCCTAGGGGGCAGCTGAAGGACTGGTCACCCTGGCGGGGCCTGGGGCTGGGAAGGAGGGGGAAACGCCGGCTGTGGTTGTGGGGGCTGGGGGAAGTAGGGGAGAGGGCCCTTGTCTAGGGGGAATCGGAAATCTTAACTAGGAAGGGAAATTTCTTTAAGATTCTGGACCTCAGTTTCCTTATTTGGAAAATAAGGCGCTGAACTAGATTATCCCAATCCTTCTACCTCTAAAGTCTAAAGCCTTTTGCTCCCTAGCTTCCACCCTACGGATTTCAGGTTTAATAGGAATTCCGTTGGCATGGTGGCCCTCTATCCTGATGTCCGTGGGCTTCCCAGGCCGGGTTTGATGCCCCTGTCCCTTAAAGGTGGTGGTGGAGGAAGAGGGGTACTGCTAAGACCAATGACTTTGAGATGCTGAGGATTAAAGATCGGAATTGACAATGGGGAGTCTGTTTTGCTTTGGAGCAAACCTTGAGCCTGGGTCCCTTTTGACTCTGAGGAGGGGAAAGACTAAACCAGATTTGTATCTTTCTTGTTTGTCAGGGCCTTGAGGAGCTGGAAGGGTCTTGAAGACCACTTGGAACAAACCCCTTATTTTTCATCTGAGGAAACAGACTCAGTTAAGATGAAGTATTTTGCCTGAGATCACACTAGTGGGAAATTTAGTAGAATTGGCATCTAGCTTTCCTTGAAATGGGGTGGGGAGGGAGAAGAGAGGAAGAGGTTGGGGAGAACTTTATTAATATAATTGTAGTATGGGGCAATATTGTTATTTTAAAACCGCTTAATCTCTCTAGGATCCTAGATAGAGTCAGAAGTGCTTGGACCTATCTATGGTGGTAGAGGAACTTGACCACCTCCCATTCCCTTCCCCTTTTCAGTAATTCCTGCTCTCAGATAAACCAGAGCAGTATATTTTTGAGTCATTTTCTTCCCAGAGATTTAAGCACAAAGGTCTGAAGACACCAAGCACACCAGCTATCTCCCCAACCTTCCCCCATCTCACTTTTCCAGCAACTAACTCTGTTTTTTCTTTATTCCCTGTACCTCCCTTTCTCCCACTGTTTCTTTTTTATTCTTGCCTTTGATTTTCTCTCCCCAACCCCTTCCTCTTCCCTTTTCTTGCCTCCCCCCATAAAGAAAAGAGTATGTACAACCTTAATTCTGACACACTATGTATGTTGGGATTAATCACTCAATTTATATAAAACTTCAAAGGGAAAGAGTGTTGGATAAAGCCCTCCCTTTCTTCCACTTGGCACCTCTAACCCTCAGCAGGGGGTCCTTATAAATCTAAACACATTCTTATGGATAGAGCTCTGGGCTTAAAGCCAGGGAGACCTGAATTCAAATGCTGCCTCAGACCCTTAGTAGCTATTGTGACCTGGACAAATCACTTGGTCTTTCCCACTTTCAGGTTCCTTAACTCTAAAACAAAGGAGTTGTTGCACTTAATCTCAAAGATATCTTCCAATTCTAAATAAACAATGATCCATGATCCTATAGGTACTGACTTGTGGTTTTTAGGATACTATCTTATGGAGTCAGAGATGAAAGGGATCTTAAAGTGTCAGAGCTAGATATGATCACTACAAGTATATATTTTCAAATACAGTGTCTTAAGTGGAAAATACCTTAGATTTCATGAAGGCCAACTTCCATTCTTCCTTTTCCTCTCACCCACAATAAGGGTGGAAACTATAGTCCCCACAAGATGAAATAATTTGTTCTTGAATTAAAAAAAAAAATTCTGAGTTTAACAAACATCAAATAAACGAACATTTTCATGTGTACTGTAGAACAGGAAGAAGTTGTATATGAAACTGTGAGCTTGCTTTTCTTTTAAAGTATATAACAAATTCAACATGTAATTTTCAAAGCTATCCTGCTTGTTAATAGTTCCTTCTGTTGTTGTTTTTTTTTTTTTTTCCTGTTCTTTTGTCATTCTGGGGAAACCCCATCCTTACTCTTCTTCTCTCTCCTATCTCCACTACCCTCAATTTAAAAAGAAAAAGAAAGACCTTATAACAAATGCAACAATCAAATAGAACAAATGTCCAAATGGACATGCATCTTGAATACATTCTATCATTTTTTTGTTAGGTGGGTTACATGCTTTATCATTTGTATTCTGAAATCATTCATGATCATTATGTTGATCAGAACTCTTAAGTCTTTCAAAGCTGTTTTTCTTTGCATTGTAATGGTTATTCTATGTATGTTAGCTCTACTAACTTCACTCTTATCAGTTAACATCAGTGTGCCCAGGTTTCTTTGAAATCATTCCTTTTATAATTTCTTATGACAAAATAATATTCCATTAAATTCCTAGACATCCATGCCCCCTTTATTTTCTAGTTCTTTGCTGAACTCAGTCTTTTTCCTCTTTTTTTGATTTCTTTGAAGTATAAGTCTTGTAGTATTATCATTGGGTTAAAAAACATGCAGTTTGTTGACTTTTGAGTCATAGTTCCAAATCACTTTAGGTGTCTATTTTCCCTGTTACCCCCTCTAGTGTTTGTTGTTTTCCATTTTTAACATACTTCTCGACCTGGTGGGTATGAAGTAGAAAATTAGAGTTGCTTAATTTGCATTTTTTCTAATTATTAGTGATTTGGAGTATTTTTTCTTTCTGTTCATGTAACTATTGATACTTGGATTCATTCCTTTGAAAACTAAAACTATCTCTTCATATTGGGAATGATTCATTTTTATAAATTCAAAATAGTTTCTTCATGATTTAGGAAAGAAATATTTATCAAAATTTTCTACAAATATTTTCTCCCAGTTAGCTGTTTCCCTTCCAGTTTTTTCAGGATTGCATCCTAGTTAACAGGAATCCAAGTTTCCCGATGAATACCATGGGACTCTTTCCACCCCATCTATTTTAGATTGGGATAGGAAAGTATACTGACCAGGTTCTGTAAGGACTTTGTTTTCTCTGGATACAATCCTGCTTGTTAGGCCTTTAAAATAGTCCTGGCTCTGCTTTCCTTCATCTTCCTCATGAAAAGGCTGTTCCACCATTCTTCCCTACTTTCTTACTCTTCAATAAAGCCTGTAATATCAGTCCTGGATGAGCTTTTCTGTCCCAAGATCTTGGGCCAAATTTGGTTTATTAACTATCATTTGGTTTCACTTTTTTGGGTTGTCATTGTTTTTTTTTTTTCATTTTACCATGTTGTAGTTAGTCACTGTGTATATTGTTTTCCTGGTTCTTTTTATTTCACTTTGTATCAGTTCATGTTTCCATGAATTCTTTTTTGAATTCTTCATATTTCTTATAGCATAATCACATTGTTACATTCATGTGCTACAATTTACTCATTTCTTAATTGGTGGGCATCTACTTTGTGTCTACTTCTTTGTTATCTTAAAAAAGTGTTCTTATGAATATTTTATCATGTAGATGGGACCTTTCCTTCTATTTTTGACGGCCTTAAGATATATATCTAAAAGTAGGGTCTCTGATTCTAAAGATATGGAAATTTCACACTAGATGACACCTAAGCTTTAGGTGACATCTAAGCCTTCTCTAGCTCTAAATACTATTAGAAAATGTAATCATAAGAACACAATCAGTAAATGCATTTGTCTTCATAAGTTTCCAAGCATTTGGTTTTGAGTGGCCGTATGCATCATAATGTGCATAGATTGCCATGGAATGGATGGCCTTCGGGTTTAAAGGAATAAGAATAAAGAAACTGAAGCCATTTCTACTGGGTATAGGGTGTGGTATTGGTGTTGGTGGTGATGGTGGTGATCAATTAAATTCGGCAAATATTTAACACTGACTTACAATGTGCAAGGCAGCTAGATGGCGCAGGGCATAGTTTGGAGTCTGGAAATCTCATCTTTGTGAAATCAAATCCAGCCTAGGACACTACTGGCTGTGTGATCCTGTTTGCCTAAATCCTCAGTTCCATAATCTGTAAAATGAGCTGGAGAAGGAAATGGCAAACCATTCCAGCATCTTTACCAAGAAAACTCCAAATGACATGTTGAAGAGTTATACAAGACTGAAACAACTGAGCAACTACTATATATGCAAGACACAGAACTCAGAGCTGGGGATCAGAAAGATTAAACAAAAACAAAACCAAGAAGTATTTGCCCTCATAGGGTTTACAGTCTATAGCTGGAATAGACCATGTATAGATAAATGAAAGTAAATTAATCTAAGGAGGGAGAGCTGTTCCCTATCAGCTTGGGAAGGATCAGAAAAGATTTCCAATAGGAACAAGTGCAAAAGCATCAAAGCAGGAGATGGAATGCTGAATTCAGGAAATAACTAATTGTCTTGTTTGGTTGGAATGCGGGCTGGGAAGGGGAATCTGGGGAGTAAGTAAAGGTGTTTGCTGCCACATTCTTCCCTGATCTAGCCCCAGGTTTACTGTCCCCCTTTTTAACTTTCTCATTTAGAATCCAGATCCCATTTGCCCGCCTGCCCATTAACTCGGTGATAGGAAGAGAGTTAGCCGATGTACCTTTATGACTTAACAGTCCTATGATTTTGTGCAAGTTTTTACTTTCTCTGTCCAGACCTTCATTTTCTCATTTGTCAAAATGATGGGGTTGAAATAAGTGTTTCCTAAAGCTCATTAAATCATGAAATCCCATGAGTTGGCATTCACTTCTTGAAGTGGATTTCTTAGGATGACTTATTTAACATAGGCATCTCCCTTCTCCCAAGCATATAAATCCTGGATCTATACCTCTGGGATGGTGGTTAGAGATGCCCCCTTTCCCCATATTTCTCAGAGCTTTATTAGAACTTTCTATATTCAGCCAACAAATACTGAAGAAAGACCTATGATAATGGTACTTGTTCGGTCAGGTCTGACTGCATAACTTGATGGACTTTGTCCATAGGTTTCTTGGCAAAGATATTGTAGTGCCAAGGCCATTTCATTCTTCAGCATGTCCCCATTTTATAGAGATACTTTAGATATTGAGTAGCTTGCTCAGGGTCACACAGCTAGTCTGAGGCTAGATTTGAACCAACTCAGGTTGGATTTGAACCCAGAGCTTTATCCACTGAACCACTTAGTTGCTTATACTATAAAATCTAATCTCCTGAACTGAGCTGTTTTTCTTCCAAATAGAGTTCAGAGTTTGTTCTTTTCTGTCTACCAGATATTCCTCTTCCTTCATGGAAGTTAGCAGTCTATGGTACATTCAGTGATGGAAGAATGTTTTCCTGGAACGTTTACATTTCAACAAGGACTCAGAGAATAATGCTCAACCAGGAGGCAGTGATGGTGGGAATTTTAGGCATCATTCATCCATTCATTCATTCATTCAGCACAGCAAACTTTTCTTGAAATACAGATCTGTATGCCAGGGTACCGTGGAAGAGAGGAAGAAATGGATAGATAGGAAAAGGTTCCTTTGCCCAGGGAGTTTCCAGAATAGTGGAGAATATGTTGAATCTGGAGTCGGAATACCTGGATCTGAATGCTGGTGCTGCTCCTTGTGATCTTGAGCTGAGGCATTTAAGCTCTACAAAACTCAGTTTTTAAATTTGTAAAATTAGAGCATTGAAATCGATGATCTTTCAGGCCCCTTCCTGTTCTGATGCTCAGTATCCTGAGGTCCAGCTGTAATAAATGAAGGACATATAACTAATATAAAACTACCTGGTTTAGAGGAAAGAGGGGCCCCTAGGTGGCACAGTGGATGGAGTGGTGGGTCTGGAGTCAGGAATACTTGTTTTCCTGAATTCAAATCTGGCCTTAGACACTTATTAGTGGTGTGACCCTGGACAAGTCACTTAACCTTGTTTGCCTCAGTTTCCTCATTTGTCAAATGGGCTGGAAAGGGAAATGGCAAAATAAGTCCAGTATTTTTCCCATGAAAACCCCAAATGTGGTCATGAAGAGTCATACAGGACTGAAATGACTGTACAACAAAAAATAGAGGAAAAAACACTGAATTTGCAGTCAGAGATCATCAATTTGAATTCCAGTTTTGTTTCTTACTGCCCACAGACCTCAAATAAGTCCTCTGTCTCTGGGCTTCAGTTCCTCAATTATAAAATGAAAGCTATTGGATGCCTGGCCTATAAGGTTCCTTCTAACCAGACTTTTACAGTACAGTGTGATAAATGAGTGAGAAAGGTATGAAATTCTAGGAGAGAGGATTCAAAAAAGATTATGTAGGGCTAGAGAAATCAAGATAGGCTTCCTGGAATAGGCATCATTGGAGTTAAGGATTAAGGGGTGGGTTGCTAAAGAGTAGGGATTCCTATCAGACAGAGCCAAAGGGCTCTGTGTGTGATAGGGAAAATGGTGGAGTCTCTTTAGGATCTTTCCAATCACATGTGGCAAGACTGATAGGACTAGGCATGTGCCCTGGCTCTTTTCAGTAAGCCAGATTGGTCCTAGAGTGTCCTGTAGCAAACTGTCAGACCACGAGAAGCCAGAGGTCATGCTCAGCCTCTTCACCCTCGTTGTACATACTTGTTTTGTCTAAACTGAGGCAGAAACAGGGATGGTCTCAATGGTGCCCCAAACAGCTTTCTCAGAAGAGGCAATGAATGACCCTGCTGCTTGAAGGGGAAATACGTCTAGCTTATTAGCTACCAAGACCAGGAGAAGAAGGAAGTTCCGGCCATGCTACAGCTTGCTGCTGGGTGGGACTGTCCTGTCCCTGGGAGGTCCTGAGAAAAGGAGAGAACAGCTGTGGGAAGAGAGGCCCTGGGACCAGTGGGGAACTTCTAGTTCCTCTCTCCAGTACCTTATCTGTAAGTTAAGGCTATTTATTGGACAAACAGGTTGCTTACCTCCTACTCCCCCTTACAGTTCTGGGCCTCTTTCTTTGGCAGAACCAGGTTCAGGACCCAGCTCCCCTCCAATCCCGCCTTTTCAGAAGGTGTGTAGGTGGGAAGGAGCTGGGGGCTGGGGAGAATAAGGAGTGGCCAGAGACAATAGTGCTATAAAGATCTTGCTGATAATGGCTTTTTTTATTCTGTTTATGGCCTCTGGGAGAGGTCTGCAGATTCACATTTGCTACTGGGGAAATCTATGGCCTCCATGGATGTAAAGACCGAAAGCTCTTTCTCATCTTGCAGAGGCCCATTACAGAATTATCCAACTACCAGGAGGACTCCTTTACCCTGTCCCAACTGCCCAACCCCCTCCCTCAGCATTGTTCATTCTCTCTCGAAGCCTTTCCTTCTTAGTCCCAGGTCTTAGATACCATATTTGACTCCTCCCTCAGATCCCAGGTGCTGAATAAACCTTTCATTGACAGAGTCAGAAAAAAGACAGGTCTCTTCTATGAATGAAAGGAGTCAGGGTCCTGATGTGGAAACTCTCCAAGAAGACTTGTAGAAGTACTGGTATATCAAACAACATTCATTAAGTATCTGCAGTTTACAAGGAATTGTACTAGGCACTAAAAATTCAAAGACAAAAAAAATCCTACTTTCAAGAAGTTTCTGTTCAATAGGAGTGACCATATGTGTGTGTGTGTGTGTGTGTGTGTGTGTGTGTGTGTGTGTGTGTAGAGACAATGGACAGATAGTTGAAAGAATATCAGAATTGAACTATAATCAGCTGTGAATGACTTAGCTATTTTCAGCAATAGAATGATCCAAGACAATTTCAAAGGACTTATGATGAGAAACGCTATCCATTTCCAGAGAAAGAAGTGATGAAGTCTGAATGCAGATCACAGCATACTATTTTTGCTTTCTTTATTTTTCCTGCTTTTTTCTATGTTCTCTTTTGCAACATGAGTAATATGGAAATATGCTTTGCATGATTGCACATGTATTATCTATATCAAAGTGTTTACCTTCTCAAGGAGGGAAAGGGGAAGGAGAGTAGGAATTTGAAATTCAAAAATTATAAAAAGTGAATGTTAAGAATTATTTTTACATATAATTGAGAAAGCACAAAATAAAAACATTCTTTTTTTAAAAAAGTATTGGAATCCTGGCTCTGCTAAAGTAATATTTTGAGCAAGTCATTCCATTTCTATAGATCTTATTTCTTCATCTGCAAAATAAAGAGTTGGAAAAAAAAAAAACAGATACCTGTCCTTTAGGAATGGCTAAACAAATTGTAGTCTATAATGTTATAGAATATTACTGTTTCATAAGATACAATGACTAAAAAAACAGATACAATGATTGCAAAGAATTCATAGAAACATAAAAAGATTGATGAAATGATGTAAAGGAAAGAAAGCAAAACCAGGGAAATAATATACATAATGATAACAATGTAAATGGAAAGAAATACAAAAGTGAAACTAAATGTTATGTACCTACAATGTCCATGTTTGTTCCCAGGAAGAGATGAGAAAATACAACCTCTTTTCTTTGCAGAAGTGAGGGACTATGGGTTAGAAACAGGGTATATATCAATGGGTGTGATTTAGTTTTGCTGAACTGCTTTTCCCCTTCCCCTTTTCCATTCTGTGTTAAAATGAGCAGCCCTTTGGTTAGACGAGAGGGGAGTTGTATATCTGAAAGTGAAGGTGATACGAAAAACAAAAAGGCATCAATAAAATTAAAAAGAAAGAAAAATTAGTGAAGAAGATCTAAATTTACTTTCAATTCTCAGTCCTAGGCTCCTAAGCATAATCCAGAGTCAGGAAGATATCAACATCAAAGCCAAAGGAAGAGGAGAAAAGCAACATTTGTGTCACAGACAATGCTTTTGGGAACTCCCTGAGCATTCATTCCCGGGGGACCACATTGAGAGTACAAATGATTTCTGCTAAAAATTTATTATTGATAAGTTTATTTCTGTCAGATGATTTTTAAGAAATGTGGCTCTCCAAACCTACAAATGTCAAAAATTTAAAAGTTTCAGAGCACCTCATTAAGTTCAGCAATGATTCTTAGTTCCTTTGAATCTTTTTATGATCTCTAATGGTTCATGCTTCTCCAAGATAGGAGCATTACTGGGGCTCCAAGACTACAGATTCCCTATTTCCAGGTAGCAAAGTTATACCAGGAGGGAGCTTGATGACACCAAGTTCTGATGCTCATCATTTAGAGAGTCAGAACCTGGGGAATGTATTGTGAGATTTCTGATTCAAAAAGATTTTGACAGGAGAGATTGATTGAGGGCCTGTATCTAACAAGATGAAACTGGAATAAGGAATAAGTGTAATAATAATAATCACAAATAGCAACAGCTGACATTTATAGAATGCCTACTATGTGATAAGAATTTAAAACTTATTCTCATGTGATCCTCACAATAACCTAGGAAAGTAAGTGGTGTTATTATGCCCATTTTATAGATGAAGAAACTGAGGCAAAAAAAAAAAAAGATCACACAGCTGGTATTTGAAGCTGAATTTGAGCTCAGGTCTTTTCTACTTCAAGAAAGTCTTGCATTTGGATTAAGAACAACAACCAAAAAACAAAACAAAACATGCACAAGGGCAGGAGAAGGGGTGGATCATACTTCTTTGCTAGTCATTCTACTTCTTAAATCCTTCCTCTTCACTGATTAAAAATGAAACCAAACAAATCAAAACTCATCATCACTTGTGGTCTTAAGATCTTCAGTTTCTTCCAACTTCACAATTCTGAGCAGTTTTTCCATTTTCTTTTTCATAGTATAATTTGTCCCCATGTGACCTACTAGCAGTGGGTAATGCTTAGCAGATTTGAAAGGTTTCAAGAGGCTTTCAGATATACCCTAGTGAAAATATACCATCCCATTGTTCATATCAGGTTAACATATGGCTACTTCCATGCTGTTCAGCAAAGGACTGACAACTCACAGAAGGGCATCCCTTCTTTCTGTGCCATATCCAGTGTCCTTTCTCCTGGCAGCATCTGTAGATACAAACCATTATTTCATAGAGTATAGGCTCCACTTTCTTGTTAACATAACCACTATGGAAATGACCTAGCTCTAGAAATCAGTGAATTTTCATTCCTTCCTTTTCTGCATTATAGTCTTCCAACTTCCAATCTCCCGATAGGCTTATCAAAGGAACTTTTGCCTCCTCCTGAATCTTCCCTCCCTTTTCTTCATTCTTGAAGCTTTTTTTTTTTTTTTTTTTTTAAATTGGAGAACAGAAAAGGCACCTTTTCTCTAGCCTTTTTACCTTGGAATCCAGGCTTGGAATCATGAGTTCAAATCTAGCCTCAGACACTTACTGATGTGTGACCCTGGATAAATCACTTAATTCTGCTTCAGTTTCCTCATCTTAAAGTGAACTGGAGTAGGAAATAGCAAAACATTCCAGTATTTTTGCCAAGAAAACTCTAGATGAGGTCACAAAGATTCAGTCTGAATAACAGAATGAGGAAAGCAGTCCAAACTAGTTGAAAGTCCTGAACTTGGAATCGTAGGACCCAAGATCATACCGAGGCTCTGACATTTACCACCTGTGAAATTTTGGATGAATCACTTAACTTCTCTGAGCCTCAGTATCCTGAATTGTAAAATCAGAGGATTTGGACCTCTTCCAGAGTACAGTCTATGATAATTTTATGTTAATAAAATTATTAATTAATGGTGAAATAAATGTAAATATAGAAAAATTCATTGGGCAACTCCCCTATTTTCCATATCTTACTGAAAATGAGATTTTTCAAATCTCAGCAGCTTTTGCTAATAACTGCCATTATAAACTGCTTATTCCTTATATTTGCAATTCTGTTGGGAGAGTGATTTGGAAGGCTTCTAAGTGACAGGTTTTACAGCTATACTTTCTCTGCTTTTTATTGAGTTTTTTTGTCATTACATAAGCTAATGAATAATTAGCGAATTAAAGCTCTAATCCAATAACTCAGCTGTTAGCTGCTATTTTTTAAAAAAATTCTATCTTCCAGACTATTTTCTCCCTTCCCTTTCTCTCCTTTTCTCTCTTTTCCTCTTCTCTCTTCTCCTCTCCTCTCCTCTTTTCTTCCCTCCTTTCCTCTTCTGTCTTTTCCTCTCTACTCTTTTCCTTTACTCTTTTTTTCTCCACTTTTTTTCCTCTTCTCTCCTCTCATCTCATCTCCTTTCCTTTCATTTACTCTTCTTTCTACTCTTTTCCTTTCTTCTTCTCTCATCTCCTTTTCTTTCTGCTTCTTTCACCTTCTTTTCTCTTTTCCCCACTCCTTTCCTTTCTTCTTTTCTCCTCTCCTTTCCTCCTCTTCTTTTTCTTCTCTCCCCTTCTGCCCTTCTCCTCTCCCTTTTCTTTTCTCCTCCTGCTCCTCTTGTCCCTCTTTTTTCTTCCTTTTCTCTCTTCTTCCTCTTTCCCTTCTCCTCTCTTCCTTTCTTTCTCAACTCTCCTCTCTACTCCTTTTCTTTTCTCACCTCTCCTCTCTTTTTCTCACCTTTCAATCTGATCAGACTAAAGCTTCTTCCATTTGGACTGTTTGTTGTATTTTCTCACAAAGTGAGTTTTTTAAAGCAGTATTTGTGGTAGCTAGAAATAGATAGGGCAGATGGAGTAACACTAATGATTTGCTCCTATCTTCTTTGTCTCAGAAAAGTATCTTTAAACTGGAAAAAAATAGGACAAAAATGGCTGAGAATTGAAGCCAGAAATTAGAATTAGAGTGCATTTAGAGTTGGAGACCAAACCTGTGGTTTCATTGGTATAGGGAATTCCTGGGTAACTCCTGGGTGAGAAAAAGTCCTTTATTGATGTAGATTGCCATCTTCTCTGCAACCCACTCTCTCAAATGTCTGGGGCACTGAGGGAATAAGTGCCTTGCCAAGAGACCTACAGCCAGTATGGATCAGAGGTAATATCTAAGCCCAAGTCTTCCTGACTCCAAGACCAGCTTTCTTTCTTTCTTTTTTTTTTTCAACTTTTAAAAATTTTATTTTATTTTGAACTTAAGGAATAAAACAAGCATTTCCATAACACAATATAATAGAGGAAAAAAATGATTGCACATGAAATTGCAAATCTATTATGTAGACTGCTAATCCCTTTAAATACTCACACACAGATATGTGTGTGTATATATATATATATATATATATACACATGTACATACTTTAGCTTTCTTTTTAAAAAAATATTTAATATTTCCCCAATTACATTTAAAACAAATTTTTACACTTGTTTTTAAAACTTTTGAATATTCCTACTCTCTCCTCCTACTCCACTCCTTCAGTCCTAATGAGAACAAGTCCTCATTAAGAAACACATATGAAGTTATTAATATATATAATTTTATTTTAATATTATTAAAGTTATTATATATTTAAATATATATTGAAGTTATCATGTAGGTTTTTTTTTCCTCTCCTTCCTACCATGGCTACCATTAGACACAAATATGGCTATATCTATCTGTCTATCTATCTATATACACATACTTATATACATATATAAAATCATTCAATAGACCAGTTTTCTATCCACTCTACTATATTGTCTCTAGAGTATGTTTCTCTTTCCTTAAACTTAGCCATGCCACCTGACTCATTCCAGTCCTATCCCAAGATGCTGAAAAAACAAGCAGTATCAATACCAAATGACTGTAACTGATCTTTGAGAAAGTGTGGAGAATGGAAGAGGTTCTGTAAAACTGAAGATGGGAAAAGTTGTCCCATTTTTTAAAAGTGAGAAGATAATAAATTCCACAAACTGTATATACCAGTGAGCTTAACACTGATCTCATCCAAATGTCCAAAATGGATTATTCAGTGGAAGGTTTATGAGCACTTAGAAAGGGGCAGTATTGCTCTATTTTTTGGAGCCAACATAGATTTACTAATAAGTCATGCCCGAAAAATTTCCTTTCTTTTCATGGTAAGAGGAATAGATAGGCTAAATACTATAAGCAGAATGTACTTGAATTTAGAAAGATATGTGGGATGGATGATGAGAAGCTTTGGAACTAATTGAATAGCTAGAACCAAGGGATGTTGGTAGATGTCACTCCCTTCCTCAAGAAGTTCTAGGGGCAAGCTCCCTGTTGCCTTTAATATCAAAAATAAATTTCTCTGTTTGGCACATTATGCCCTTTATCTTCTGGGTTAGCTTCTCTTATAGACTTGTCACATGTTTGTTCCATTCATGCATTCTTTGGTTCTGTTGAATTAACTACTTTCTGCCCTTCACCCATGTAGATTCCATAACCTATCTCTGTACCTTTGAATAGACTATCTCTCATGCCTAGAAAGGTCTCCTTCCTTGTCCCTGACTCTTGAAATCCTAGCTCCCTTCAAGACTGAGCTCAAATGTGTATTGTCATATTATGGAAAGCCTTTCCTGATCTATCTGCTTTAGCAACATCTCCATGAAATTGCTTTGTATTTTTCTTGTATTTACTTGGTGCATATTTTGTACCACATGTGTACATATCATTTCTTTTCTCCCCTCTTCATAGAATGCAAGCTCCTTAAGGGCATTTTTGTCTTTTGTCTTTTCAATGTCTAGAGTAATGACCAGCACATAGTAAGCATTATATAAATATTTGTTAATTTATTGACTTGAGCCTGATTCTTCTACAAATATATTTATGATCTTGAATAGATCATTAAATCACTAAGTTTCAATATTCTCATCTGTGAAATGGTGATAACATTTTGCACTATATTATCTGTTTCACAAAACATAAGGTAAAGAGATATTTTGTTAAAAATTTCATAAAGCACTATTAGCAGGTATTAATGTAATTTCCTCCCCTTCCTAATAGTTTGATAATTGTTCTTTAGTGTAATTGACTTCCTTGGTAATCCTAAGTAAATTTTTTTTTTTTTGCATTTGAAGTCATTATTCTGAGGAATCCATAGGTTTTATAACATTGCTAAAGAGATTCATAATAGCATGAAAAAGATTAAGAACTCCTGGACCATAGAAGTGAAGGGAAGGGAAAGAAAACAAATAATCATTAATCAGGATGTACCAGGAACACAGCCTTGTTGTGGCAGAGAATCTTGCTTATCTAATGAAACTATGAATTGTTCTATTCAGGATTAAGACATATAGCTCATAGAGGAGAACTCTGAGAAAAGGTGATCCATTGGAGAAGGAAATGGCAAACTACTTCAGTATCTTTACCAAGAAAACCCAACAACTAGCATGGCATGGTATGGTCCATGGAGTCACTAAGAGTTGGACATGACTGAACAATAATATATCAGGATCTAATGAAGCACTTTATGAATATTTTCTTATGTAATCAACAGTTTCTCCAGAAGAAATTACAAATATACATCTTCAACCTTAAAGTCATAAAATCCCTTGCCTGTTCAATATTTAAAAAAAATGACTAAGATATATTATCAAATTTGTGGTTAGTCAATCAATTACCATTCCTATGTTTTTTAAATTGTTTATAGATACTTAGGGAAATTGGAGACTTCTTTTTTTTTTTTAATTCAGGAAATTACATCCATTCATTTTCTCTCTCTTAACTTATAAAGTCCCTAGTTATTCATCCAATTAAAAATCAGATTACCCTAATGTATCTTGTTTTAATTAATTTGGTCATTAATCAACTCTAGTTAATTGCCTTTATTTGACTCATTATTTTTAATATACAAAAAGTCTGTCTCTCTGTATTCAGTGTCCAGGCCTAAGCTAAGAAAGGAACTTGGTCCTGATTTTCTGGGCAATCACTATGCATTGCTTAATAAATTGGTATGTTTGGAAGATTAAAACTTCATTTCCTCAGTCATTTCATCTTTCACTTGCTATAGAAGTTAGAAGCTAATCTATCAGATGACAGCCCAGGATAAAGGGAATTTTCTGTAGCAATAGAAATCGACTAGGGAGAATCCTAATGTCTTGAGTTTTTGTTTGGAATAATCAACTATGCAAGAATAGGATGGAGAAGATATAGTTCAACAGCAAATCATGTGATTAAGATCTTGATTTTGTGAGTCAATTCTGTAATATGTCAGACAAAACCCACCCATCTTAGCTTAAATTCATAGGTGTATATATTGCTAGAGGAAAGAAGGTGATACTCCTATTATCTTTTGGGTTAGTCATAGGATCAGGGATTAAGAAGTAGGAGGTACCTGAGAGACCATGTGATTCAACCCACTTCTTGAACTCCACCTTACTGATGAGAAAATATTTTTTGTTGTTCAGTTGTTTCATCATGTCTGACTACTAGTGACCTCTTTTGGTGTTTTCATAACAAATATAGTAGAGTGATTTGCCACTCCTTCTCCAGCTCATTTTACAAATGAGGAAACTGAGGCAACTTGTCCAGGATTATATAGCTAGTAAATATTTGAGGCCAGATTTAAACTCAGTTAGATGGAGTCATCCTGACTTCATAGCTTCCCAATAATGCCTCCTGGATTTTTCTTATAGGAAAATTTTAACCCTTCCCACCCCCACCCCTACCCTATTGTGTAGTATCTTGTAGATATGATTCAGCCTTGGGGGAAGTGAAATCCTACTACCTAGTCTCTGCTAGCCTTCAGCAACTGCTACAGACTTTATTATCCATACCCCTAAACACCAGAAATTCCCAACAGGAAGGCAAGAGGATTCTATGGAACAAAGAAATTAGGTGGATTTGGAGTCAAAAGACTTGGATTGAAATTCTACTTTTGTTTCGTTCTTTCTTTCTTTCTTTCTTTCTTTTTCTTTTTTTTTCCCCTGAGGTAATTGTGATTAAGGGACTTGACTAGGGTCATACAGCTAGGAAACTATAAGTGTCTCAGGTCACATTTGAATTTAGGTCCTCATGACTTCAGGGCTGGCGCTCTATCCACTACACTAAGCTGCCCCTACTTCTGTTATTTTCTCTGTGAATTTGGGCAAGTCTATTAATCTCTTTGAACTTCATTTTCCTCCTCTGTAAAGTGAGTGTGGGTGTGGTTCAGATGATATACATGTGTTATAACTCCAGATGATATAAAATAAAACACAAAAGCAAGGCCATCAGTCAACATTTATTAAATGCCTACTTTGTGTCAGGTGCTATATTAAACACTGTGCATAAAAAATCAACAGCTACAAAATCCTTGCCTTCCATGAACTTACAATTTAGTAGTGAGCAATAGATTTATAGAATAGATACATAATTATTTGGTAAGGGTTTCTGAAAACTTGGAGAATAAAGAAAGGCTTCTTGAAGGAGGTGGTTCTTGAGCTGAAGTTTGAGGGAAATTTGGGAATTACAAGAGGCAGAGGTGGGGAGAGATAGAGAGAATGACAGAGAGAGGCACTTACAGAGAAAATAATAAAAGAGAGGAAGAAGAAGGGATAGAGAGGTAGAGAAGGAATGAGAGAGAAAAAGAAAGAGAAGGGAAAGGAGAGAGAAAGATAGCAGGGGGGAGAGAGACCAATAGAGATAGAAAGAGGGAGGAATGGAGGTAAGGAAGAGGGAAGATGAGAGGAGAAAAATAGGAGAAAGAAATTGAAAGAGAGAGGAGGGAGCAAGAAAAAAAAAGATACAGAAAACCACAAAATAACATAAAGATCAAGAAAGTGGAAGGGAGGGAAGAAATTAGAAAGAGAGAAGGGAAAGGAGAGAAAAAGAAAACAGATTAGGGAAGGGGAGAGAGGCAGAGACAAATAGAGAAAGGGGTGGAGTAGGAAGAGACAAGGAGAGACTGAGGAAAGAGAGCAACACATTCTAGGCTAGACAACCTGTCCAAGGGTACTGAATTGGGAAATGCAGTGATAGTGTCATAGGCAGAGAATAGGAGGTAGGCCAGTTAATTGAAGTACAATGTATAAGAGGAAGTAATGTTTAATTATTCTTAAAAATAGTCTGGCTAGAATTGAATTGTGAAGGTCTTTAAGTGCTAAACATAGGGATCTGTATTTTATTTTTAAAGCAATGGAAATCCTCTGAATCTTCATAAGCAGGGGAGAGGCCCAGTTAGAACAGAATTATGGAAATGTCACCTCAGCAGCCATGTAAAGAAAGAATTGGAGAAAGAAGAGATTAGATTCAAGAAGATGAATTAGGGAGTTATTGAAATAGTCCAGTCTAGAGATGATGAAGACTTGAAACAGAGGGAGTGTATAACTAGAGAGACAGGGATGATATTAAAGAAGTGAATGAGTCCTGGCAGCTAAATGATTATAGAGAATGAATAGAAATGCAAAGTGAAGGACAATTGTACTTGAGAGTCTAGGATGACTCCCAGTTTGTGAATTTAGAAATTTGGAAAATAGGATCGCTGAGAGGATTAGGGAGTTGAGTTGGGTAGGGAATAATGAATTCCACAATTAATGTGCTGAGTTTGAGATGCTCACAGGGGTCCAGATGAAAGTGTTCAACAACCAGTTTGAGAAGTAGAAAAGGAATGAAGGAGGTGGAGCAGATCTGGAGTGGGACATTATCTGAATAGAAATGGGTCATTGAGCTCATAGAGGCTGATGAAATCATAGAGATTGAATGTAGACAGAGGAGCAGAGAACCCAGGACAGATCACTGGGGTACCATGCTCCCCCAGTCCCCACTCCACAGAGGATGACAGATGATGATCTTTCAAAGGAGATAGTGAAGGTGAGTAGGATAAGTAGGAATAGAACCATGACAGAACAGTGTCAGAAAAACTTGGCGAGAAATACCTCCTAATTAAAACCACCAGCTTTTGGATATATCTGGTTGTAGACTAGGGAACTGGAGGCTGTATCCCAGCTTTAGACAACTTAGAACAATCCTTCTGAAACTTTCTGATCAAGCAAAGAAATCATTTGGGTTCCTACCCCTCATAAAAAATATTTCTCAAACTCTGATTTCACAGATTCCCAAATAGTGAAGCAAAATTTGATTCTGTGGTTTCTGATTTAATGAACTCTTGGGGGCTGTGGAAAAGGGGGTGGTAGTTGGTAGGGAGGAGGGGGGAAAGTGCATTGCTCATGTAATTTATAATGGAAGCTCGCCCTCTGCTGGGTAGCATTGCAAAGCTTGCCTGGTTGATCAGCAATCCTCTCAAGTCAGAGTTTAGGTGCAAGCTATCAGGAGACGATTTCAGGCCCTTGGATGGGCTGAGTGATCTATTCTAGTGCTTTCTGGACAGTCAATTTTGCCTTTGATTGGAGTGAAGCCACACTAATGGAACAATTTATTGAGGGGCATATGGCCTTCATTAAGAATAGGCTCTTAAGGGTGGAACCAACTACATTTCTACCCACTCGAATTCGATGAAATCTCCATATTGAGAACAGACTTCAGATCCACCCCAGCAAGATGGAATCCTGTGTCTACCCTGACCCCCTCCAAACTTGACAAGAGCCCTTGCCTGACCCAGAGGATCCTGTACAGCTGGGCAGAGTGAGGTCCTGCTTGAACTATTCAGAATGAGCCAGGCAGCTGTCCAGTCCTACATGGCCCCACCCTAGGGCAGGGCTGGCAAAAGGCCTAGAGACCAGGAAACCCAGCTGTCCTTCTGGGCTCAGACTCAGGGTGTGTGAAGAGAGTGAATCAATGAAAACTTCTTAATAGAATCAGCCCAAGAGGTACAAGATCTCCCCATGGAGAGCAACAGCCCAGAGTCAGCCCAAGTCCTATCCATGTCCTGCAGAGCCAGGGAGGGTTTCATCATTAGCCTCACAAGAATGTCAGTGAGAGATCCCACCATTCTGGAGAGCAATCTGGAACTATGCCCAAAGGGTTCTCAAACTGTGCAAACCTTTTGATCCAGCAGTGTTACTACTGGGCTTGTATCCCAAAGAGATACTAAAGACGGGAAAGGGACCCACATGTGCAAAATGTTTGTGGCAGCCCTCTTTGTAGTGGCCAGAAAGTGGAAACTGAATGGATGCCCATCAACTGGAGAATGGCTGAGTAAATTGTGGTATATGAATATAATGGAACATTATTGTTCTGTGAGAAATGACCAGCAGGATGAATACAGAGAGGATTGGCGAGACTTACATGAACTGATGCTGAGTGAAATGAGCCGGACCAGGAGATCATTACACACGGCAACAGCAATACTATATGATGATCAATTCTGATGGATGTGGCTCTCTTCAACAGCAACGTGACTTAGGCTAGTTCCAATGGTCTTGTGCTGGAAAGAGCCATTTGTACCCAAAGAGAGAACTGTGGGGACTGAGTGTGGATCATGACATAGTATTTTCATTTTTTAAAAAATTGTTGTCTGCTTGCATTTTGTTTTCTTTCTCATTTTTGAAATCTGATTTTTCATGATAATTGTGGAAATATGTATAGAAGAATTGCACATGTTTAACATATGTGGATTACTTGCCATCTAGGGAAGGGGGTAGAGGGAAAGGGAAGGAGAAAAATATTTAGAACACAAGATTTTGTAGGGGGAATGTTGAAAATTATCTATGCATATGTTTTGAAAATAAAAAGCTTTAATAAAAAAAGAAAAAAAAGGAAAGAAAGAGAATGTTGATCAGGAGACAACAAACTGCATTCCTCTGAAAAGCTTTAGGCTTAGGATCCAAATGTGAAGTAATGAGGCAATAACATGGACATAAGCAAAATAGCACCAAAGGGCTGCAACACACCCCATTTCTCCTTCCAGGGGGTTGCTCAGGTAAATTTGAATTAGTGCCTCCTATCAGATAGGTTCTGTAAATTCCACCCACCTTTTCTTTTTTCTTTTGGTCATATTTTTTGTTTTGCAGATTAAAAAATAATCAAACCATTGAACATTATTTTGTCCCCCAAAATTTCTTTAACTTATTTAGGGATACAAATTTTCTGCATAGCTGAGAGAAAACAACAACTCATATGTCTATAGATAAGGCTTTATATTTTACCATATTTTCTTATAACAACTCTGTAATATAGGCAGTAGAGAAAATATTATTACATACCTTTTACAGATGATCAAAAAGTCTGAGAGAGATGAGCTGACATATATATTCCTTTCTCACTGCAGTCCCCAATCCCTCCAACTTCTAAATGTTTTAAAATGTTTATATCATTAATGCAATTGGAATTTAGTACAGCATATGGTATGGGACATCCAATCTTCCAAAAATTTTAATTGAATAATGATTCCTTTCCTCAATTATTTCTAATCCTGGGTTTTCCAAACATTAATTTCTTGCATTCATTGAGTTTTATTTCTGAACTATTTATTCTCCCCCACTGAATTATTTTTTTCCTGTTTTTGTCCAGAACCAGAGAATTTTGCTAATTGCTGCCTAATAGAATATTTTCAAATCTGGCAGGCCTAGTCTTATTTTCAGCAGCTTCTTCCACCCTCATGGTTCTCCATGATTGCTATTCTTTTTCTTTTCTCAATAGTATTATGTTTTTTCAATGATATGTAAAGAGAGTTTTCAACATTCATTTCTGTAAGATTTTGAGTTTCAAATTTTTTCTCCTTCCCTCTCTCCAAGACAGCAAGCAATTTATATAGGTTAAACATATACATTCATTTAAAACCTATTTCCATATTTGTCATGTTGTGAAAGAAAAATCAGAACAAAAGGGAAAAACCATGAGAAAGAAAAAAAATAAACAAAAGGGTGAAAATAGTGTGCTTTGATCCACATTCAGTCTCCATAGTTCTCTCGCTGAAAGTTTTTTTTTTATTTCAAGTCTATTGGAATTGTCAAACCAGTGTATTGCTGAGAGGAGCTAAGTCTATCGTAGTTGATTATTACATATTCTTGTCATTAGAGTGAACAATGTTCTCTTGGTTCTTCTTACTTTCAATCAGCATCAGTTATGGTTTTTGTTCTTACTGCTTTGTTTTTCCATCATAGTTCTTTTAAAAAAAATTATCTAGTTCTCTAAGTAACTCCAAAACCTTGTTTTGTGTCTATTTTTAGTATGAAAGTTTCTCCATTGTATATAATGTCATCTCTTGGTTTCAAGTAGTTGTGTTTTCAAAATCACATTAAATAAAAACTGTTATAATCTTATATTAATATACAAATTAGTTGGGGATGTAGTAATTTTTGTCCCACATTAATTGCTATAAGCAATGTGGTACAATGGAAAGAACTCTAGATTTGTAATCAGAGGACCTGAAAATTATGTTGAATTTAGAGTCAGAGTTCCTGAGTTAATGTTAGGCAGATCATTTAACCTTTCTATACTTCAGTTTTCCCATTTGAAAAAATGAGGGAGCTATATTAAATAATCTCTAAATTCAATTCCAGCTCTAAATCTATGAGCTTCCTAAGCATATTAAAAGAAAATATCATTAATTAGTCAATTCTTCCTTTTTTCTTTTTAATTGATTCTAAGTAATTCTAAAGTTTCTTTGAAATTGCTTTTATAAAGATCTCTTGTATTATCCAAATATTTGATTCTTTTTGTCATTATCATAAATGAGATTTCTTTTTTTATCCAATTTTTCTTGGTGTTTTTAGTAGTAAGGTGAGATGTGCCACCTTGATCAAATCATTCCATATCAATTAGTTTTTTAATTGAATCTTTTGAATTTTCCAGATCTATAATTATATCACTTGCAAGGAATTTCTTAGAGTTTTTGAAACCTCTCTGAAATGATTATATGTTACTTTTGTATAACTATATTAGCTTTCTTCGCTTATACATGATATTCTAATTTCCTGTCTCCATGCCTAGAGTGCACTTTCTTACTACTTCTGCCCCTTAGAATTCCAAAGTATCACTTCCTACATGAGACTAATCCTGATCTTGGCAACTGCTAGCTCCTGCTTCATTTTCCCCTTTTCCTTCATATTTTATAAACATGTTGTATATGTTTATATGTATCCATGTTGTCTCCCTTGACATAATGAACGTTTCTAAAGGGCAGGAACTATTTAATTTTTATCTTTGAATCCCTATATGTGCTCATGGCATATACTAGGCACTTAATGCTTGTTTATTGATTATCAGCTATTATTTTAAAAATTCATTCCATGTTTTATTACTACAACTAATATTTCTAAAAAGTCAAACTGAAAAAAAATTGACATTCCTGTTTTGTATCTGTTTTTATTGTGAATGTCCCTCCATTGTGTATAATGTTACCTCTTGATTTCAAGTATTTGTGTTTTGAAAATCACATTAAGTAAAAATTCTTTGCATCCTATGATTTTTTTTATTACATCAGTGTATTTGATCAAAAACCTTTTCTGCATTTATTGACATAATTTTTATGATTTTTCTTGTTGTGTTTTATGGTGTTGATCGTTTTCCTCATGCCTTTCCCATTGTGGCAGTGTTGAGTTTTTAAAGGAAACTGGTTCAATGCTTAGTTTTTGCCTAGATAAGCAGGGTAAGTTTGTTTGAATCAAAAATGTTGTTTTTTCTTTGGTGCAGAAATGAGTGACATACACAAAGTTATATGGCCTTGATTTACTTAAATCTAGTAACATAAAAAAGATATGTGTGTGCGCTAAGGAAGACTGGTCCTTGACTAGGGTAAGCCATGAATATCCTTGTTTTTCTTTCCCCAAATGTACTTGACCAATTTTCCCCAGGGGTTAATGTCTCTTCCCAGCATGCCTTGTCCCACGACTCCACAGAGCACAAAAAGTCCATGGGAAAAGGCAGTGTGTGTAATGTCTCACTCTTTGTGCCTTAATACTTTAGGGACTCTAACACTGCTAGAGTGTTGGCTCTAATTCCCTGAATCTCGGCTTTGACCTTTCTAGTAGTCTACGTAATTGCTGAGGAGACTTGGCTGAAATCCCCAGGAATCTTCTTATCCGGGGAAAAATAAACTCATTTAAAGAGTTTTAAAACATTTTGCCACTTTGTTCTCCAGAATAGTTCTTGTTATAATATCTATTTCCAGAAGTATCCCATCAGTATTTTGATGTGGAAAGAGTTAATTTGGAGTCAAAGAAACTAGTATTTTGGAAACATTCTTATGATTTTTGGTATCAACTCCTGGATCTTTGCATTTAGGGTCTTGGATATCTTAATTGGTTGAGGTTTGTAAAGGTAGCTCACTTAGTTTGTGATTCATATCTTAAGCTCTCATATATGGCACAGAAAATGGAATGGGGAATAGCATTGATGATCTTACAAATGGAGGTTATCAAACATATACACACATATATACACACATATACACACACATATATACATGTATATACATACACACATACACACATACACAAATTCTAGAGTGGGACACTTATTCAGTGAGACCCATGAGAAAAAAGTGAGGAATTCAACAAAAAAAAAGCAAAAATATAATAATGTATATATGTATGGGTTCTCTATTCCCTATATAATATTTCTACCTTTACTTGAAGTCTCCTATGTACAGAAATATGTCCTTAAAGCCATGTCCATGCCATACTGTCTACTCTCTGACCATCATCCTCATCACTCTCCCCATTCCCCTCACTATTAGAACCTTGTACTCTATCCCTGGAACCCAGGGATCTGATAGACAAGCTTTCACCATCACTTTCTTGGCAGAAAGCTCCACCTCTCCTCCACATCCTTTTTTAGCTTACCTTTATATGATGTATTTTCCAACTAGCACATAAGCTTCAAGAGGTCAGAGACTGTCTTGATTACTTGTATTTCTATCACCAGTGCTTTGCACTATATGCCCAGTGTCTACATAAAATGCATAGTAAATGACACAGTCTCTGCCTTCAAAAATTATGTTTCTAGTGGAATAAGGGTAATCCTTCC
Organism: Sarcophilus harrisii; assembly: GCF_902635505.1. Classification (NCBI taxonomy): domain Eukaryota; kingdom Metazoa; phylum Chordata; class Mammalia; order Dasyuromorphia; family Dasyuridae; genus Sarcophilus; species Sarcophilus harrisii. Next base: position 382,216,139 of record NC_045427.1, on the reverse strand, counting down.
CAAATCCGGCAGCTCAAGAATTAGTATTATTTTATGGGGAGAAGAATCCTTGCACAGTGCCTGATTATGAAAAAGGTTAGGAGCAGAGAGAAGTGATGGGAAAGCTTATATAAGGAAGACACTGGGCAATCAGCAGAGGACAGAAAAGGGAACAGACCAAGAGGTGGAAGTTGGGGTAGACAGAGGAGCAAGCTTATTTGCTGAGGAATGATTGTAGAGGACACAGAGGCACAATAATACAAAGAAGAAAGGAAGCTCTCAATTTTCTCCTGGTGCAATCTATTTTCCATTTCTTTTACTGTGCAAATCAAACCTATTTTATATTTGATGCGTTGTGAACCTGAGTGTTTGTGAAGAAAAGTGCTGGCTAGTCTTTTTTGGGAATCACTAGATTCTGGCATTCCCAGGTTTTACCTGAATAGATATAGACAAGTCACAAATTTTGAGACATTTGCAATGTATAGCTGGATTCTTCACATGAACAGGGGTTTCTGACACAAATATCACCCTAATATTGACATATCCTTGCATATTTTGATCCATGATCTCATTAATGCAAGTGGTACCTAAATTTAACCAGAGCATAGATCAAAGCTCACTCATTCATTCTCATCTTGTATGATTTCCCCCCCCCCTTTCCTGCCTTCCCCTCTCTCTTTCTTCCTTTATTCCTTCATTCCTTCCTCTTTGTTCCTCCCTCTCTCCTTTCCTCCCTCCTTTTCTTCCTTCCTTTTTTTTTTTTTTTTTGCATTGAAGGCATTTCTCTGATTCTTTTAATATTTCATGAATAACAGTACCACATTTGGGCTATCCATCTGTTATCCTTTATTTCTGCTACGTGACTAGAATTTGTTGCATTCTTGTTATGATTCCTATTTAGTCAAAATGAATATAACTTTTAACACTGCCAAATTCTACTTGCTAATATTTTGTTTAGTGATTTTGCAAGGAATTCAATAAATCCGATCCTATTATTTCATCCTAGTGTAGAGGTGACCTTAGGTTTCTGAAAATTACTCGGGTAGTCTGACAAACATAGAAAAGCTTCTGTTGGGAGTATAATCATGAAGGGAACATCTATCATCCAAGAAATAGCCTCAATGAATTTAAAATGATATCATCAAAAGTTTGGCTACCAGCTCATGAACTGTATTGATTGCAGCAACTCGTAAAACTGTTTACTAAAATAGGGCTTGTTCTGATTTGCTTAGGTAGATAAAGTACCCATAATAATGAAATCATAAGGTTTTTTTTTGTTGTTGAAGCAATCAATTTATTATACCCATTAATTGTGATGCTATATATCTTGACTAATGGAATATAAGAATACTACTGTCTTCAAAAAATTACAATTACTCACCTGAAGGTTGGTGGAAGGCTTTTGGTGGGCATAAACAAACTGCAGCATATTACCAATGAAGAATTACATGGGAGAAGTGGTGTGAAAATTATCATCAGAGAAATGTAGGAGTATTAAAAAAAAGATGGGTTAATAGTAATGGAATACCTTTTAAAAATATTAAATTATGAAATAAATTTATTTTAAACATTTAATTCAATCTCCCCCTCCCAAAGAATAATAAATTATCTTCTTTCCTTTCCACTTTCCACTCTCAGATAAAAAAAAATCTTAAAAACTCTCAAAGTAGCTTGCATAGTCAAGTAAAATGAATTCCCACATTATTTGTGTTCAAAATTATGTCCAATTTTGCATTTTATCCATTACCTCTCTGGAAGGAGTTGGGTAGCATGCTTCATCCTCTGAATTGGTTTGTCATTACACTGATTAGTATTCTGAAATTTAAAAAATATTATTTTAAATTTTGTCCATAATATTGAACACCTTGGTTTTTACTTTCTTTATTACTATAAGAAGAAATATATTTGTATATAAGGATTCTTTTCCTCTTTGATTACTTTGGTAAAGATGTCTTCTATAAAAATATCATTATTTCTCTGGATTAAAGCATTATGCAAAGTTTAGTGACCTGTGGGAGCATAGTTCCTAATTGCTTTCCAAAATGACTGGATCAATTTGCAGTGCTACCAACAGTACACATATTTCTCCAACAGTTTCCCTGTAGTTCCTTCATATTTATTATTTTTTTTTCTTTTGTCATCTTTCCCAATATGATGATTGTGAACCTTAGAGTTCCTTTAATTTGAATTTCTCTGATAATTAGTTATTTGGAACTTTTAAAAATGGTTAGTGGTACCTTTGAAAATTACCTGTTCATATCCATTAACTATTTAATTATTGGTGATTAACTCTTTCACTTATAATTTTTTTTAAATTAAAGCTTTTTAATTTTCAAAAGATATGCATGGATAATTTTTCAACATGAACCCTTGCAAAACTTTGTGTTCCAATTTTTTCCTCTCTTTTCCCCACCCCTTCCCCTAGATAGCAAGTAATCCAATATATGTTAAACATGGTAAAAATATATGTTAAATCCTATATATGCATATATATTTATACAATTATCTTGCTGCACAAGAAAAATCAAATCAAAAAGAAAAATATGAGAAAGAAAATAAAATGCAAGCAAACAACGACAAAAAGAGTGAGAATGTTATGTTGTGGTCCACACTCAGTTCCCACAGTCCTCTCTCTGGGAGTAGATGGCTCTCTTCATCTCAAGATCATTGGAACTGGTTTGAATCATCTCATTGTTGAGAAGTGCCATGTCCATCAGAATTGATCATCATATAAGCTTTGTTGCTACTGTGTACAATGATCTGGTTTTGCTCATTTTACTTAGCATCAGTTCATGTAAGTCTCTTCAGACCTCTCTGAAATCATCCTGCTTATTGTTTTTTACAGAACAATAATATTCCATAACATTCATATATCATAATTTATTCAGCCATTCTCCAATTGATAGGAATCTATTCAGTTTCCAGTTTCTAACCACTACAAAAAGGGCTGCCAAAATATTTTTGCACATGTGGGTTCCTTTCTCTCCTTTAAGATCTCTTTGGGATATAAGCCCATGTTTCTGCTCCATGAAAGGATAGACATGGTTTGATATCAATTTGGACATAGTTCCAAATTGTTTTCCAGAATAGTTGAATCAGTTCACAATTCCACCTACAATGCATTAGTGTCCCAGTTTTCCCACATCCCCTCCAAAATTCATCATTGTCTTTTCCTGCATCTTAGCCAGTCTGACAGGTGTGTAGTGGTACCTCAGAGTTGTCTTAATTTGCATTTCTCTGATCAATTCATTTATAAATTTGAATAGATTCTAATAGATCTGGGATATAAGAACTTTACCAGAAAAACTTGCTACAATTTTTCCTCCAGTCATCTTTTTTCCTTCTAATGTTAACTATATTGACTTTGTGCAAAACTTCAAAATTTTATGTCATCAAAATATCCATTTTATCTTTTGTAAGCCTTTCTATTGCTTATTTAGTTATGAACTCTTCCTCTATTTATAGAACAGAAAAGTAATTTCTTCCTTGCTCCTCTAATTTATTTGCCACATTTTTTTTTTTTTTTTTGCCTCCAATGGGAGGGTTTCTTTATATCTGATATAAAGTCTATTCCTAATTTCTGCCAGACTGCTTTCAAGTTTGCCTGGTAGTTTTTTGTCAAATAGTGAATCTTTACCCCAATAACTATTATCTTTGTGTTCATCAGCACAAGATTATGGTGTTTGTTTGCTTCTATATGTCATATCCCTACTTCATTCCACTGACTGACTCTTATGTTTTTTAACCAGCAAAAATTACTTTTGATGAGTGCTGTCTTACAGTATAGTTTGAAATTTGGTACTCTCTTATTAATTTTTTTTCATGACATCCCTTGAAATTCTTTTATTTCTTCAGATATGCTTATGCTTATTCTTGTCTATGCTTATTCTTTAGATTTCTCTTCCTTGTATTATTGCTAGAATTTCTAGTACTATTAAAAGTAGTGTTAGTTTCTTTGCTGCTATAAAAAGAGTTGTTATAAATAATTTTGTGCATAAGAGTTCTTTTTCTCTTTGATCTCTTTGGAAACTTTTCCTCCTGATTTTTTTGGGAAAGAACTGTTACATTTTTACACTATATATAACATTTATTCTTAGTTTCAGTTAGATATTATTTGCTATATTAAAAAGTGAAATATTCCTGTTTTAGTGTTTTTTTTAAACAGAAATAAATATTAGATTTTGTCAAAAGGTTTTCCAGCATCTATTGATATAATCATAAAATTTTAATTGTTATTTACATGGTTTATTATGTTTACAATCTTCCTTATATTGAACCTATCTTTTATTCCTGGTCTTAACCCAACCTAATATATATATATATTTGATGAAACAACTGGGATTAAGTGAACAGGGTTGTACAGCTAGTAAATGTTAAGTATCTGAGGCTAAATTTGAATTCAGGTTCTCCTGACTCAGAGGCTGATGTTCCATCAACTATGCTCTAATATGTTTCTGGATCCTATTTGCTACTATTTCATTTAAAATGTTTGCATTATTAGGGATCATGAAGCATTTTGGTCTATGGTAAGTGTTCTAAATTTTGTGTGTGTGTGTGTGTGTGTGTATGTGTCATGGACCCCTTATGAACTTATGGACCTCTTTTCAGAATAATGTTTAATGCCTACATTCAAAATTAAGGGAAATGTTAAATTTCAGTTAGGGATTAATGAAAATAAAGGTGTATTTTTTCTCCTCATTCAAACTCGGGTCACTTGACATCTAGCTATGGATCCCAGACTAAGAACCCTTGGTTTATAGTTTTCTTTCTTTGCTTTATCTCTCCTTGGTTTAGGTTTCAAGACCATATTTTTGTAATTTAGATTGTAACAGTCTTTGTTCCCCTCTCCAAAGAATGATATATGTCATACTGGAATTGTTCTTTGGATGGTTGATAGAATTCACTTGTAAATAGATCTGATTCTAGTAGACTTTTTTTGGGGAGGGGAAGAAATTTATAATTTAATTTATTTTCCTGATATAAGATTACTTAAATTACTTATTTCTCCTTTTAAATTTATCTAGGAAATTTATATTTGTGTAAATATTCACTCACTTCTAAGTTATCAACATTTTAGCATATAATTTGCAAAATGATTTCAGATATTTTCATTTATTTCCCTATCAATTATTTTGAATTCTGATTTTACAATTTTTTGATAGGAACAATTTGGTTTTCCCTTCTTTTTAAATGGAATAGCTGTTTATTTTATTAGTTTTTTTTAAACTGGCTCCTAATTTTTATTGAATCAATATTTTCTTTTTAAAGACTTCAATGTTATTGACCTTTTTTTGTTTTGTTTTCAGAATTTCTACATTATTATTTAGTTGGGTTTTTAAATTGTTGCTCTATTTTTCCCCCAAATTTCATGATCAATGCATTTATTTGTTCTTTCTTTTGTTGATGAAAGTGTTGAGAGATAATTTTTTCTCTTAAGAATTGCTTTAAAAAAAAAAAGAATTGCTTTAGCTGCATTCTCTAAGGATCTTCATATTGTCTCATTATTGTCATTTTCTTTGATGACATTTTCTATTGTTTTTATAATTTGTTCTTTGATCTACTTATTACTGAGATCACAAGTCTATTGGTACATATTCATTAATGAGACAGGACAGTGTTTTCCCTTTTAATCCTGCATTGCCACTTTTAGAGATCAAAACCATATTTGTTTTATGTAAGGAACTGGGTAGCATATCACTTTTCTCTATAATTAGAAACAATCTGTGCGATTCAGAAATTGTTTGTTCTTTGAAGGTTTGAAAAAACTTGCTTCTGATGTAGCTGGTCCCAGAATCTTTTTATGGAGTGGTTCATTACTGACTTGCTTGATTTTTCCAAAATTGGGCTATATACTTTATATATTTTCTGATATATTCTGCTTTGGTCTTTTATATTTTTACAGATATCCATTCATTCCTTTTAAATCCTGTAATTTGCTTGCAATAATCATTCATAATTTTATTAATTTCTTTTCCCTTTATTTTGACTTTTCTTACTTCTGTGTTAATTTTAATTAAAACAAATAACCAATTATCTTTTATTATTGTTATTTATCCTTTTATTAATTTATACATGAAAATAGCCTCTCTTTTGTTTTCTTTCATTTATTACTTATTCCTCCTTATTTTTTAAAGGTAAATTACATGAATTTAGTTTCTCTTTTCTCTCTCAATCGTGTATGGATATTTAGGGGTAAGAATTTGTCTCTGATGGCTCCCATAGACGTTGATATTTAGCATTATGTTGTCATTGTAGATATAACCTGAGGTTGGGGGAAATTTCTTTCTTGACTCAAGTTTTTAAAAATACTTTCATTTAATTAAAAATTAAATACTTCCTGTAATTAAATTAAAAAAACTTTCATGCAAACTTGTGCCTATTATGTCTGCCATCTCTTAGTAATAATAACAACTACCATTTTCTCTGTAAATTACTACTAGTGATGGAACTATCTAAGTTGTAACCTTTTTTAAAAAACAATTGTTTTAGTGGTCTCTGATCTTCATGATCCTATTTGGGGTTTTCTTGGTAAATATACTGAGTTTGCTATTTCCTTCTCCGGTTCATTTTACAGATGGAGAAACTAGACTAGTGTCACATAATAAGTGTCTGAAGCTGGATGGGGACAGCCAAATGTACCTAGGCTTGTCTAATTCTGAATGAAATTGAATACTACAAGTTGCCTTGAACTCCACAATGAATTCATCATTTTTCTGATATTATAGGATCCTTTCAATTGAATTCAGTTAGAATGGCTCCTTCTACTTGACTCTTAGGTGTGATCATTTTATCAATTCAAGCTAATTTGCTGATTTTGCCCAATGAACTTCATTCTGTATAGTAGTATTCCCCAGGAGATCAATCATGATATGCCATTTAATCTTTTTTTTCTTTAATCTTTTCAGAAGTTCATAATTTTTTTTAAACTGCAGCTTTCATGATGGAAGTTTATAGATAGTATCATCTTACAAAATAGTAAAAAACAACTAAGAACAAAATTAGTTTGAGGAGAGCTTTACTCAGTTAATACTAATCATCTCAAGAACCTTTGTAGATCAAAGATCCAAAATTCAGAATTGAAAGGGACCTTAGCTACTGTCTAGTTGGCTACCTGGGCAGCTAGATGAGGCAATGGATAGAGCACAGGGCATGGAATCAGGAAGATCTGAGTTCAAATCCAACTTTAGACACTTACTGGCTGTGTGACCCTATCCAAGTCATTTAACCCTGTTTGCTTTAATTTCATCATCTGCAAATTAGCTGGAAAATGAGATAAGCCAGTATCTCTGCAAAGAAAATCCCAAATGGAGTCATGAGGAAGTGAACCTGACTACAACTGAACAATGACAACAAAAGTCTAATCCCTGCATTTTACAGATAGCAAAACTGAGAACCAGAGAGGTTGTGAGCCTGAGCTCATACAAGTGTTCAAGTAAAGATTTGAATTCAGGTCTTCTGACTCCAAAATCAGAATTATTTTTATTGCAACATGGATGAAATTGATAGAAACGCAAAGCAGTAACATTTAATCTGCTCACCAATCTTAAAAATTTATGTAGTAGAAAAGCAAGCCAGAAGCAGTTCTTCCTAATCTTCTACCAAAGCTTACTTTGAAAAGGATTCTGAGCATAGCCAATGCCCCTGCCTCTTACAACCCCTTCTCTCCACACTGTGACCATAAAATGAGTTTCTGAATCTGTGAGTCTGTGACTTTTGGCTCAGATTCAGTTCTGTGAGGCCTCACTGTGCATCTTGGAACAAATTGTTTCCTGTCTTTGTCACACAGATTTCCCCTGTGATTTGGGATGGAGTGGGAGTCAGTGTGTGTGATGAGTCTGGGGTATACTTTTAAGTATACAGCCCCCCCCAAAACCCTCTACTGTGGTGTATCTTCATGTGGCCTAGTTGAAAGAGTGCTAAACTTGGAAAATATAAAAAATGGGATTGATATAGCACCTATAGTAATTATTCCTTCAAGTTATTTTGAAGTTCTAATGAGATTTTTCAGTCATGTCCAAATCTTTTTGATTCCATTTAAGATTTTCTTGGCAAAGGTACTAGAATAACCTTTTTTTTAGCTCATTTTACAGATGAGGAAACTGAGGCAAACAAGGTTAAATGATTTGCCCAGGATTTCACAGCTGGGAAATGTCTGGGGCTAGATTTGAACTTGGGAAGATGAATTTTCTCGACTCTGTGAATAGCATTCTATCTACTGTGCCACTGCCATGAATGTAATCAACTATAGAAACCTCAAATATCTTTACTCTTGTCTTACCAAGATCACAGAATTTCAAGAACTGGATTGGACCCTAAGGGCCATTTAGTGTATTTCTTACCTCAACAGAAATCCTTTCTACCACAATTCTGACAGCTGGTAATTCAGCCTTTGCTTGAAGGAGAACCCAAGATCTCCAGAGGCAGCTCATTTCACTTTTAGATTGTTCTAATTACAGCTTAAATGTGCTTCTTTGCAATTTTCACCCAACAATCCTAATTCTGTCCTTTGGGCCCAAGAAGGACCAGACTCATCACTCTTCAGCATAGCCAGAGGTGTCCTGGAACCAGCTCATGGTAGTTCTCCTGGGCAGATCGTTCCATTTTCAGTGTGAATACTCATCTCTCAGAAACTGGCAAATGGTACAAACTAGGACTTGATAAATTGTTTTATTGACTATGTAAATGTAAAATGGGAAATATAGAAAAATGTAAATAATACATATTAAACTTTAAAATTCATTTTGTGTATAATTTTTTTTGAGAACTGGCTATTAAACATTTACCAGCACATCCCTGACAGCCTTTCAAACACAGATATCAGGTCTTCCCCACTCCAACCCTGCCCAAATAAGCTACTTTTCAGGCTAAACACCCGCAGTTCCATCAATGGCATCTCAAATGGCATAAATTCACAGTCTAGGACCTTCCTTAGGCCCTCTTCAACTTATCAATGCCCTTCCTATTATGTGATGCCTAGAACTGACCCTGATACTGCATATGTGTGACCAGAAAAGAGTACAACAGGGCCATCACTTCTTCATTGTGGATACTAATGTGTCTCCTAAGTAGCCTAAGCTATCCTAGATGAGCTATGTCATGCCATTGAGTCATATAGAGCTTGTAATCTTGTAAGACCCCCCAGATCTTTTTCAGACTAACAGCTGCCTAAAGCTACTTTTTAAAAATACAAGTTTATCACTAAGAAATTTCATCTTACTTGGCTTAGCCCAATGATGACATATTCCACTAAAAACGGAATCCCCTACAGGCCATATATTGACTTAGTTTTAAATTTTAATATTATCTATAGTTATTGCATTTTAATTTGTTTTATTAAGTATTTCTCAATTACATTTTAATCTGATTCTGTCTGAACTTAGTCTTGCATGCTGTCCAAGAGCCATTTGTACAAAGCCTCTTCTTTAATCTATTGAAATTAGACTTTTGAATCCTGACTTTGCAAATATGACTTACATATTTGTCATGTTTTTTTTTTTTTTCTTTGCTTTCTCAATGGATAAGAGATTGGGAGGAGGAAGGGAGAGATTCAAAATTAAAGCTTAAAATAAAATTGAATTTAAAAATGAATTAAAGCTGAGATCCATAGTCAACCAATAAATAAACATTAAGTACCTGCTATGTGCCAGACAAAGACAGTTAAATGGTTAGTGGATTCATTGCTGGCCTGGAGTCAGCAAGACCCAAGTTCAAAATGAGCTTCAGGTTTTTACTGTCTGTGTCATTTAACCCAGTTTGCCTCGGTTCTCTCATGTGAAAAAAAGAGGGGGGCAATATAAGGATAGAGTGTATTCCAAGCATGGAGGACAGTCAGTGCAAAGGCATGAAGAAGAGGTGGTGATGGAATGTCATGTGGCAGGGAGTGGGAGGGGATGACAGCTGGATCATAGATGGTATGAATTGGAGCAAAATGTATTCAGGCAACAAAAGTAGTAGGAGCTCAATATGTGAAGAACTTCTAATCCCAACAGAAAACTTTATATTTTACCCTAGGGATTAAAGGGAAACATTGGAATTTATTGAGTCATATGGTTAACTTTGCACTATAAGAATAATCATTTCGTGGCTATGTAAGTAATGGATTGGATCATGAAGCTACAAGGCAGAGATACAGAGACCAATTAGGAGGTTATTGTAATAATTCAAGGAAGTGGTGGTGTATTGAAGAGAGTGCAGAACCCAGGGTCAGGAAAACTCATCTTTCTGAGTTCAAATCTAGCCTCAAACACTTACTACCTGTATGATCCTGGGCAAGTCACTTAGCTTGTTTGCCTCAGTTTCCTCATATGCAGAGATGGAAATGCCAAATCACTTTAGAATTTTTGTCAAGAAAACCTCAAATGGAGTCACAAACATGGCTGAAAAGTGACTGAACAACCATAAAAGAGAAATGCTGAGGACCTTAACTAGGGTGATGGTTTAGTGGGTAGAGAGAAGGGAATATATGTAAGAGATGTCACAGAGGCAGAAACAAGGTAGTAGTCAAGGATGATATCAGCACTATGAATTTGGGTGCACTAGATAGAAATAGGGAAGTCTGGAAGCAGGTTGGGTTTTGGGGAAAAACAATCAAAAACATTAATTAAGCACCTATTATGTTCTAAGCACCATGCTGGTAGTAGGACCATGATGTCTTGGGTGATGCTCTGACTTGTATTCACATTGGATTTAAATAGGGCAAAGTTGCACAAAGTTGTTAGTCTCATTCTCTTCCAGAATCATTGAAATTCAGTGAGAAAGACATGTCAAAATGACCGGAAATGGCCCTGGATGCAGGGATGACCCTTGATGCTTGATCAAGCTCTGAATACTCCCCAGTGCCTGCTGCAGTTTCCTCCATGACTGTTGGAACCAATTACCCTCAACTGCCCATTTCAAAAAAGGCATGTCTTCACATACTTGGGTAAAGACATTCCCCCTAACTCATCAATTAGTTTGAGGGGAGAAAAACTTCAAGTATGTTAAATGTATACTCAATAAATACAAAACAAATATAAGATTGCTAAATATAGGGCATTTAAGAAAGAAGGTACTAGCAATTAGAGGAGGATTGGGAAAAGTTTTGTGTAAAAGATGGCATTTGAGCGATAGATAGAAGGGATTCTGTGAGGAAGAAGTAAGGAGGAAGTATTGAGGGCCAGCCAGTGGTAAAATACAAAGATGGGAGATAGAATATGAAATGAAAATGAAAGAAATGAATTCTGCAATAAGATTATGTGATGATCAACTGTGATGAAGTTGGTTCTTTTCAACAATGCAGTGATTCAAGGAAATTTCAAAAGACTTGGGATGGAAAGTGCCATCTGCATCCAGAGAGAGAACTTTGGAGAATATAGATCAAAGCACAGTATTTGCACCTTTTTGTTGTTGTTTGTTTGTTTGCTTGTTTTTTTTCTTTCTCTTGTTGTTTTTCTCCTTTCAGCTGATTTTTCTTGTGCAGCATGATGAATAAGGAAATACATTCAGAAGAATTGCACATGTTTAACCTATATTGTATTGTTTGCTGTCTTGTGGAGAAAGGAAGAAAAATTTGGAACAAAGGTTTTGCAAAGGTGAATGTTGAAAACTATCTTTGCATGTAATTGGAGAAAATAAAATACTATTGACAAAAATAAAATGAGTTCTGTATTTGTGTGTGTTGAATTTTTTTTTTTACATTATATGTCTTCCATTGTATGTTTTTTTAAATAATATTTTTTTTATTTTCAAACTATATGCCAAGATAGGTTTCAATATTCATCCTTGCAAAACCTTGTGTTACAAATTATTTTCCCTCCCTTTTATCCTGTCCACTAGACAGCATGTAATCAAATATATGCTAAACATGTGCAATTCTATTATACATATTTCCACATTTATCATGCTGCACAAGAAAAATTATATCAAAAAGGAAAAAATGAGAAAGAGGGGGAAAAAAGGAAGAAACAAAAGCAAAAATGGTGAGAATATCATATTGTAATCCACATTCAGTCCCATTCAGTCCCCTCACTCTGGGATGCAGATGGCTCTTTCCATCACAAGTCTATTGGAATTGGCCTGAATCACCTCATTTGTTGAAACGAGCCAAGTCCATCACAGTTTGTTGTTGCTGTGTATAATGTTCTCTTGGTTTTACTCACTTCAGTTGACATCAGTTCATATAAGTCTCTCCAGACCTTTCTGAAATCATCCTGCTGATCATTTCTTATAGAACAATAATATTCCATAATATTCATATACCATAACTTACTCAGCCATTCTCCAGCTGATGGGCATCCACTCAATTTCCAGTTCCTTGCCACTACAAAAAGAGCGGCCATAAATATTTTTGCACATGTGGGTCCTTTTCCCTTTTTTAGGGTATGTTGAATTTGAGATGACTCTGGAATATCCAATTCAAAACATCCAATAAGCAGTTGTTTGTTGTTTACTCTTTTTTTTGCGGGGGGGGAAGATGATCATTTTCCAATGTATCTTTTAGCATTTTAACACTATTTATGAAGTTTTCTTGGCAAAGATTCTGGAATGATTTGCCATTTCCTTCTGCAGTGGAACACTTACTGTCAGAATTCTCTATTATGACCAGTTCAAGATAATCCTCCACAAGATAGCTTGTAGTTTCATTGAGCTACACAAGATAATCTGCTATGACAAGGCAGTGATGTAAGAGGGGCTCTCTATATAGTACATTAAAAAAAAAATCTAAATTGGATGCTAAGTGAAATGAGCAGAACCAAGAATACATTGTAATGACAAGATTATGTGATGATCAAACATGATGGACTTGGCTCTTTTCAGTAATAAAGCTATTCAAGGCAATTCCAATAGACTTGTGATGGATAGTGTTATCCATATCCAGAGAGAAAATTATGGAGAGTGAATATTAATCAAAGGATAATTTCACCTTTTTGTTGTTTTTGTTTGTTTTCCTTTCTTGTGTTTTTTTCCCCATTTTCTTGTATAGCATTATTTCTTGTATAGCATATGGAATATGTTTTGAAGAATTGCACATGTTTAACCTATATCAGATTGTTTCCTGTCTTGCGAAGAAAAGAAGGGGAGGAAAGAGAGAAAACTTTGAAACACAAGGTTTTGCAAAAGTGAATCTTGGAAATTATCTTTGCATGTATTTGAAAAAATAAAACACAAATAAAAAATAAAAAAAATCTGAGTTGGTTATTGAGTTATTTTCTGTGTATCCTTATTGAACTCTTAAAAAAAAAAAACACTCCTTTTAAATCCTCATTAATGTTGTTGATTTTTGTGTTCAGAATTTTATTCTTGGGAACACCCCAGTCCTTCTGGTCTGACTTTCCTTGTAGAAATTTAGTCCATGGATCTTACTTACGTTTTCTCACCCTTTGACATGTATTTTCTCAAAAACTACAATTTGTGATACACTAGTCCCAACTTTCCTCTTCTTTATCACAAATCCACGATGGTATAGGTACTTCTTTTCTAGGTCACTATCATTTCCACCCTAGTGACTCCTTTTTTTTTTTTTTTTTTTTTGTAAGAATCAAATACAGAACAGAATTTCCTTTCTTTGACTCTTCCACTTTTTAAGGCAAAGTCAAGAAACTGTTAGTGGTTCTTTTTTTTTGGAATAGAGGGATCCAATGGATAACTAATATTTGAAGTCTTTTGTCATTATTACATCATACTTCTGTGCTAGACTTGTCATCTATTTCTTGTATTCCTCATTTATTCCCTCTTTCTATTCAGGGAGTCTACTTTATAGTATTCTCAGATTTCAATATTACTTTTGTTTATTCTTTCATCTGCAGTTAACTATTCTGAACCATGTTCTTCCATCTGATTCCTAGATTTCTTCACACAAATACATTTTGAGATACAATGCCATTCTCTTATCCCTCTCTCTCATCCTCATCTTTACCAATCCCGTTTCTTTAGAATAAGATATGCCTATCTAGTCTATTTTTACAGACATAATTCTCATTGTACCAAGTCTCAGTAATACCTATAGGGTCACATATGCCTCTTTGAATTAAGGTACCTAGTTAGTTTTAGTTTTAGTTTTTGTTTTTATCTATACATATGAAAGCCTTTTTGTTTTATTATTAGATCCTTTGGGGAATTTTTGTTTCCTACAAATTTCTGAGAATGTCCATGTTTATTTTTCTTTTTGTACTGTAACCACTTTTATATATACACACAAAGTTTATTTACATATACACACTTTCTTCATCCTTGGTTCATTTAAATTTCTTTCATTAGATTTGCTAGACTGCATACAAATATGGTCTTATTAGCCCTTATTAGATGTTCAGTCATTTCCATGACATTTCTGGCCAGAAATTCATTTCTCATTCTTGAATACCACCTTCTTAATCAATTCACTTTCCCAATTTGCCAAAAGCTAAAGTTCTTGCTTTCTGTGAGCATCAGTGAAAAAATAAGAAAAGAAAGAAAGAGGGAGGGAGGGAAGGAAGAAGGAAGGAAGGAAGGAAAGAAAGAAAAAAGAGAAGGAAGGAAGAAAGAAATCACGTGTGTCTCTTAGGTCTTCAGTATTACCCAAGACTTTGAAATCTTTCTAAGTGCCTTCTGGCAATTCAAATTACTAGAAGTATGTAGTATGCATGTGGAATGGCAAACTTTAGGAGTGCCCTTGTCAAGTCTTGAATACATGTCTTAAGAAAACAGCAGGATACTCCCTGCTGAAGGGAATCACCAACCACCCCTTTTGTCCCATCTTCCTGTGATCCTTACAGGATGATTTTTTCATTTGATAGCCCTTATGGATTCACACATATTTATTTCTTAGAGGACTAACAATTGCTTCTTCTTCAGGTAGATAGCTCCCTCCTCCTCAAGAAATTCCTAGAAGTTAGCTATTTAATATTTAAATAACACTTTCAGGTTTACAAAGAACTTTTTACAAATATTTCATTTATCTTCATGACAATCTTGGGAGATAGATATTATTTTTCATTGTACTGAGGCAGACAATAATTAAATAACTTCCTTAGGGTCACAGCACCTAGTAAGTGACTGAAGATGGGTTTGAACTCAAGTCTTCTTAACTCTGTGCCTCATGTCCTAGACACAGAATCACCTAGCCACCCTAGTAAATCTTAAGTTTGTACAAAGCAGGCTTCCTTTTTATCCTGCCTATTTTTTAGAAATGTTTTCCTCATCTATTTCTTTATTCCTAAATGTTCAGTTCCTTTTTCCTCTGCGTGACCTTCTAGCCTCCAACTTCCTACCATCCCTATTTCTCTACGTTTTTCATTTCTTAGCCCTCCTTCTGCTTTGTTTGTTTGATTGCTATTTCTATTACTTTTTAAGGAATAGAACTCCCTTTAATGATCAATAGAATGGAGAGGCATTCCTTATATCTTATACCGTGTCTTCCAGAAACTGAAGTAGCCTAGGCTTTGAGTATAGATAACAATAATTTGGCTGAGGCAGAAACACAAACATGGTCATAAATGTAGGTCACTGCAAATTTCCCCCTGCTCACTGTATTGACTGGCAGTGAACATCCTCAGTCCTTGTCTTTTTTTGCCAATGAATCCTTTGGAGAACTTCAGTTGGCAAGGGCTTCTGGGGTGCTTTACCTCTAACCTCACTCTCCTCCCCTCATTTGAACCTTGTTAGCACCCTGACATCTACTCTGAACATTTCCCTCTTCCCTCCTAGTTTGAACCAACTTGTCATACTAACCTTGTCCTACCAACCACCTTCTTCTTCCCTGTCCTTCCTCTCCTCCTTCAGCTTTGAAGTCTTGACTTCCAGCCCTTCTCTGTCTTTAACTTAACTCTCATTTCCTTTTTTCACCTGAGTCTTCTTCCTTCATCCTCTCCTCAAGTCTTCCTATATATCCACGTTGTAAACTCTCTTTACAACTCCCAAACCCTTCGGAATACCTTCCAACTGCCTCTTACTCTTGCTTCTTTCCCCACAAATTTCTCTCATGAAAGCCAGTCTCAGTTGCTCTCAGGCCCATGGAGTTTTCATATTTCATATTCATATCCCATGGAATGGAGATAATTGACATCCCAGACTGATAGCAAGACTTTAGAAACAAAAAAGAGTCCTCATTGCCTCTAGAGGGCTCTATGTAGAATGGGGAGGGGTCTCTGTGGCAGTGCTCTATCCTGGGGGACCTTCCCTCCCTAGGAGAGGAGTTGCCCAGGCAGCCAGCAGAGGGGGGTACTGTTCTTTCAGCCCTGGCTGCAGCTTGGAAGTCTGGCTTTAGAGGGCAGAGCTGTTGTCTGGGCCGCAGAATGACATCCTTACAAAACTGGAAGGTACCTCTGAGGTCATCTAAGTGCAAACACATCTGAAACATGAATCCTTTCAAAAGCATCCTGACCAGGAGTCATTGATATCATATGCTAAAATTGGAAGGAGCCTTGGAAATCATATAATTTCTAAACTCCTCATTTTAATGATGAGGAAATAGGGACCCAAAGAACAGAGGCAACTGTAATAATAGCTAGTATTTATCTAATGCATAATCTCATTTGATCCTCACAACAATCCTATGGAGTAAAGATTGTTAACAGACAGAGATTAAATGACTTGCTCAGGGTCACACAGCTAGTAAGTATCTGAGGAAGGACTCACACTCGGCCTTGCTCTCTGCAAGTCAGGAAATGTTCTAAGCATTGTACCATATGATGGTCTCTAGACTTGGCCTATAGGCACATAATGAGACAACAACAGGACCGCAACTAAATGTCTCACTAATGCTCTTTCCATCACACAGCACTGGCTCTTTCCTTGCCTTTCACCAAACCAACCACATCCTTTTTCTTCTGTTAATGTATCTGCTCCCCTCTTCCCCTTCTCTTTCTCCAAGGGTTTTTGGCCCTCTCTGAGAATAATGGGATCTTTCCTACAATGTCCCCTACTTTGCTTCCCACTAAGTTGGCTCAAATTCTAAACTCTTCTTTTCACCCAGAATTCCTAGATCTGAAGGATCTGAATCTTATACCGTAGCTCACTACTATCTCACTATTCCCCACTCTATTCTCTGGTCGACTAGTGTTGCGAAAGGCATAGGATTAGTTTTGTGCTTAGAGATTACTGGGCTCAGGGAAGAAGATCAAGTTGGATTGTCCAAGCAATGGGCACATCAGCAATGGAGGGCAGAAAGGGTTAATGACTGCTGGGGCTAAGTGACTCCAGATGTGCTGGACCAGTCTGTGGTTGATCATGACCAGAAGCCAGGCTACGGCTCTGCTTCCCTCAGCCACCCCCTTTTCTCCCTGGAGATACCCCTAACCCCCAGTCAAGAAGGAGAGGCAGGGAAGGTCTTGCCCTCTCTGCTATCTCCCCCACCCCCACCCCTTCCATGTACGCTCCAGCCCTGACTATAATCCTAGAACATAGTACCTAGAATTTCAGAACTGGAAGGGAACTTAGAACAGAGAATGTAAGAATCGGATGGATCTTGGAGTGGCAGAGCTGGCAAGACCCTTACAAATCATCTTAGTCTAACCCATTTATTTTGCAGATGGGGAAAATGAGGCTCAGAGATTGGGGAACGACAGACTACCCAACAACATTGTAAAGGATGACCTCCTATTTTCCCTTCTCTCCTGGGGTCCCTCTCCCAGAGGTGCCCAGCCAGGCACTGCTCCATCCGCCTGGCACACAATCCCTGCCAACTCTGGCTATCAGTAGGTTGCCAACCTGTGACTTTACTGTCAGCAGCAGAGCCCCCAGACCCTCTTTGTGCCCAGCCTAGAGAGGGGAGAGGGGGGAGTCACCACCCTGGGCAGAGCAGGCTGGCCTCTCTTAATACAAATGACTCAGCTGCTGGCGTGGGCTGTGGAATTTCTAAACATCCCCTCATATCCTGAGAAAGAGGGAGAAGGCAGAGAGTGAAGGGAAAAGAGAAAGAAAAACAAGAAACTCAGGGGAAAAAGACCAAATTGAAAACAGACACACGCACACACACACTCCTCTCCCTCCCTCTCTCACACTCCCTGCCTGCCTGCCTGCCTCCCTCCCTCCCTCCCTCTCACACACCCTCTCTCACTCAGAGAGACCAATCAAAGGGACCTCTCCGGCCTTTCCCCCCAAGTTGTAGGAGACAGAGCTTGCTCCCTCACTCAGACTTGTGTCAGTCTCTTGCTGCTGCCACTTCTGCCTGAGGCCTGAGTGCCCTGCGCCCAGCTTCTGCCCATTTTCCTCGCCCGGCAGGCCAGGACCCGGTAGGAGAAAACTTTGTAAGCAAAGGGCTGAGCCTTCCTTTGCCTCCTAACTCCTTGAACTCAGCCCTGTGGGGACGAGCATCCAGAGAGACCACAACCTAGGCAGGCCCTCTGAGCCTGGAGTTTCTCCCAAGGATGCTCTAGAACTGTCTCCGTCCCGCCGCTGCTGGTCCTTGGGGCCAGCTGCTCTCCCTGTGCCCCAGTGCCCACTCCTGCTGCCTGGAAGCCCTTCCACTTGGGCCAAGGGAGGGGAGCTTGGAGGCAGGCGGGGAAGAGGCATTTGGGGGCAGTTTGTGAGCAGGCACTGAACAAGGCGAAGGCAAGAGAATCCTGTAAGGCAATAAGGTAGGTGCCCGGGTCCCTAACACTCCCTGCCCCCGCCCCGCCCCATTTCCAGGGCCCCTTTGCCATGTTTCAGCCGCACTTTGGTCAAGTTGAAAATGGAAAATATTTTTAGCGAAACCAGATGGGAGAAGCCCAGAACAGGATTGGGAGATGTCAGTTTGCGAGACTTGAATCTCTTTTGCCATCCCCACGCCCAGTTGGCCCTTATGCAGTGAGCCATCCGTACCAGAAGGGTCCCGCTTTTCCCCCTCTTCCACCCGGTGCCCCAAGAGCTAGCACCCCACCCCCTTCACTCCAGCCCCCATTCACACAAAACCACGGGGTTTTCTGGGCTCCATTCTCCTGGCTCAGTATCTTAACAGCGGAGGGTCTGTTTGCCAGAGCTAGGGGGCGGGGCCTGGGGGGGATAGGGGTGGCTTGAGGGGCCAGAGAATGGGCAGGGTAGGAGGGGGATGTTAAGCATGTGGGCTAGTAAGGGAGGGGAGATATTGAGGGAAAGGGGTTGTGAGGGAAGGAAGGATAATGAAGGGAGACAGGCTATGAAGAGAGAAGTGGGGCTGAAAGGGGGAGTGTGCAGTACTTAAGTGGATCAGACTGGAGATCAAGAACTAGAGTTGTAAGGAGAGGTGCGGAACAGGTCTGAGGGAGATTAGAAAGGGAACCAGGATTATCAGGAGAAGAGGGAAGGAGTGTGAGACCGGAGTATTAAAGAATGAGACATCAGGATCAGCAAGCTGTGAAGACCAGGGACCAAGGTTGGAGAGGGGAGACCCTCAGCTTCAGCCTCAGTCTGCAGCCATTTTCCCAGAAAGGATTGGGCTTCGGGCCAGTCCCTAGGGCCATCGAAGCCCCAGGGATTTAAAGGGCTTTGCAAATTTTCCAGATTCCTAAGATGTCCTTCCAAACCCCCAGCTGATGGGAAACTGTCAGTTTGTTGTAGTTTTCCTTATGCTGTTGGGGGTGGGGGGAAGGAGAGGAGGGGACAGGAACTGAGTTTGGGCAGCCTATGAATGGAGCTAGGGCTCCAGAGTGTGGGGGGTAGGAATAAGTAGGGGGAGGGGACAATAGAAGACCTCCTAAAGAAGCATAGATCTTTCAGACCTCTCTGCCTTTTGATAAGGGAAGGGCCTAAGCAGAGCTGGGGGGATGAGGGCAAAAAGAAAACCCTGACAGATCCAGCTCCTCAGTCAATGATGGTTTTTCTGGGAAGCTGTAGAATGGTTGTAGTTTAAGTTTGTGCAAATTAGAGCATTGCCTCATCCTGTCCAATCTTTAGAAATCTTTAGAAATATTTCTCTAATTTTTTTCTTCTTCACTCCCACAGTCACTATTCAGCTCAGGTCCTTCTTATCTTCTTTTGACAGAATACATTATTAAAGTGATATTTTGTAAGTTCTTGGAAAAAGAAGCAGTGATTACTATGACCCAGCAGGGTTCATAAAGAATAAATCATGACAGAATAGCTTCACATCCTTTGACAGGGCCATACACTATACATAGCAGACCTGGATTTCAGCATTATGGTCTCTCATTCTCTTGTGCAATGTGTTATCCAGGAGTGATAAATAGTAGTAGGCTAGATAGTAAAACAGTTACTATTGAGTTGAGTTGACGAGCTCAAAAATGGGCAAATAGTTCATCCTCCCAGAAATGGTTCCAGAGCTTTTCTTTTCTACTGAAGTCCCCAAAGACAGCCTCAACCCTTAACAGCAGTTGACCTAAACGCCTACTTCACTGAGATAGAATCCATCT
Organism: Sarcophilus harrisii; assembly: GCF_902635505.1. Classification (NCBI taxonomy): domain Eukaryota; kingdom Metazoa; phylum Chordata; class Mammalia; order Dasyuromorphia; family Dasyuridae; genus Sarcophilus; species Sarcophilus harrisii. The sequence continues at coordinate 382,195,878 of NC_045427.1, read as the reverse complement.
GAAATGAGCTTCCTTAGAATCTTCTCCCCTCCCTTAAAATTCAGTAGCAGCATCCCATCTCAGACTAAACTAAGACTAGCCTGCTAACTGGGTTCTTTTTATTATTATCTTTTTAAAATACATTTTCTTATGAATCATGTTGGGAGAGAAAAAATCAGAACAAAAGGGAAAAATCATGAGGGGAAAAACCCCCAGAAAAATAGGGGGAAAAAGTGAACATAGCATGTGTTGATTTGCATTCAGTCTCCATCTAGCTGGATATTTTTATCCCATTCTCTCTTAATTCTTTTTTTGTTTGTTTGTTTGTTTCAACAATCACTTCTGTTATCATTCATCTCCTTTCTCTCCTTCTCCAGCAGCTCTTTCCAATGGATTTCCATGTAGGTCTTTCCATACCTTAAAGAAAAGAAAGTTTCACAGACTCTTCTATTCCACCTAATTAATTTGTAACATTTCTCCTCTCTTTTATTGACAACTTTTTGAAAAAAATTATCATGTGACAGAGATGTTTGATGATGTGGTAATATTTCCTCACTATCAATTCTGGCACAGTGGATGGAGCACCAGGCTCAGGAAATATTAATCTTCCTGAGTTCATATCTGGTCTCAGACACTTACTAGCTGTATGAACCTCGGCAAGTCATTTAACCCTCTTCGTTTCAGGTTCCTTAGCTGTAAAATAGCTGGAGGAAAGTGGTCTCCTTTTGTCCATTAAATTCAAACTTCTTCTCTTGGCATAATCTTCCTCCATAATCAGGTGTTACTCTTCTTTCACAGATTCACTAAGTACTACTGTCCTCCCTAGCCTGAACTCTTTAGTTAAATTGAGATGCTCCCTTCTCAATGAGTTTCACAAATTGAGTCTTTGACTTTACTGTTATTGTTTTCTATGTCTGAAGTCCTTTCTTTCCTTCCAATTCTCTACTTCTATTGAATTTTAAGGTGCCAGAGGCAGCTTGATGAGACAGTGGATAGAGTATTACATCTTAAGTTAGGAAGTCCTCAGACACTTATAATTTATGATTATAAATGAAAAACTCATTTAACCTCTATTTGCCTCAGTTGTAAAATGGGAATAATAATAATAATACCGACTTTCCAGGGTTGTTGTGAGGGCCAAATGAAATAATATTTTTGAAATGCTTAGCACAGTGACTGTCACATAGTAGCACTTAATAAATGCTTGTTTCCTTGCTATCTATACTTTAAAGCCCAATTATGATGTTATATCAGCTAGGAAGTTATGATTCCCTCAGTCAATAATATTTTTTCCCTTCATGGATGCTGAAAACCTATTGTTTCTATTTGTTCTGCCCTTGTCAGATATGGTGTGGTAGCCTAAGTTCAGCTTGGAAAACTCTGGACTAATCATTTTTTATCTGTAATATGAGAGTAATAATACTTGCAATATTCAACTCATAGGGTGACAGGAGAAAAGCACTTTGTAAACCTTAAAACACTTATTGTTATGTCAAACAGCTGTGTTTGACTCTCTGAGACCCTTTTTTGGGTTTTCTTGATAAAGATCCTGGAATGGTTTGCCATTTCCTGCTTTAGATAATTTTATAAATGAGGAAACTGAGACAAACAAGTTAAATGATTTGCACAGGGTCACACAGCTAGTAAGTATCTAAGGTTGTCTTTGAACTTAGGTCCTCCTGACTCCAGGGGGAGGAGGGGTACTACTCTATGAATTGTGTTACCTAGCTGCTCTTGAAATACTATACTATATGAATATTTTTTTCATGTCTTATCTATTTGTCCTTATGTTATATCTCCATATTATACAATAAAGTAAATGAAAGGGTTATATTTTTACCTAATCTTTGTATTTCCTCAGCACCTCTAGCAGGGCTCTGTACTCAATTAAGTAGGTGCTTAATAAATGTTTATTATTGAATGGAATTGAATAAACAGAAGCTCCTGCTTTCCTGGCTATATTCTTACAGAAAGAGGCCATAGGGGCCAAGAGGAATTTATCACAATGCACCAGGGTTAGTCAGTCCCCCTGGACTCCCTTCCTTTTTGAGGAGTTGTCTCTTAGGACAGGTTTGAAACCCTTCCCTGCTGCTTTGCCCTCTGATGTGATGGCAGGCAGAGACAGTTTTAGATCCATTAACTCCTCCTCTCCCCCATTTGAAGGGCTATTTCAAGTCCCTTCTGCCTGCCTCTCCCTGTCTTGGGAAGCCTTGCATTTCTGTGTATGGAGATGATACTTTGAAAATCTGTCAGTGAATGCCCTCTGAAAGGAAAAGGGAGTTTCATAGATAGGGGGAATCTTTAGGGAAGGGAATGAGCATTTATATAGGATTTACTGTGGACTCAGAACAGTACTAAACACATTTACTAATATGATCTTACTTGATTCTCATAACAACTTGAGAGATAGGAGCTATTATTATCCCCATTTTACAACTGAGGAAATTTAAGATAACTAAGTGATTTTCTCAGGATTCCAAAGCTGGGAAGTGAATGAGGCCAGTTTTTAACTCATATCTTCCTAATGCCAGATCCAATACTTCATCTACTATACCACAAACTACCTTTTAAAATGTAATTTTTTTCAATGTAACTTTAAATTACATTTTAGAATATAATTGTTAAACTTCTTTTTTATGTTTCCTACACTTCTCAATATATCCCCATTCTTCCCTTCCCAGTATGCCTAACCTTTAGAGCTAAGTTCAAACTCGTAACATTCGAGGCTCTCAAAAATCTTGAAACACTCCATTTTTTCAGCCTTATCTCAAACTACTCTCCACATTTTTTCCAGTCAAACTGGACAATTATCTGTTCTTAAAGCAGGGATTTTAACCTGAAGTCTTTGAATTTCTGCTTTGCTTTTTAAAAAATATTTTGTTAGTTGTACTGCAACATACCATTTTCTTTGTATTCTTGTATGTTTTATACCTTTAAAATCATAATTTTGATAAAGGGTTCATTGGTTTTCCTGTACTTCCAAAGGAATTTATGACACACACACAAAATGTTAAGAACCCCTGCTTTATAACAAAGAAAAAGAAAGAAAAACCAATACGTCAAAACTAATTAACCAAGGCATTGGCCGGCCACCTCCTACATCAGAGGCAGTGTTCCATTGCCATCCACACTCCCTGTAGTGATATAATCACAGCAGAAACTCAAGGACTTAAGCCTCACTATTTTGTTGCTGTGGATCTTTTTAATCATGTCCGATTCTTCATGATCTTATTTAGGATGATTTGCCATTTCTTTCTCTAGTTCATTTTGCAGATGAGGAAACTGAGACAAGCAAGGTTAAGGGACTTGCCCAGGATCACACACCTAGTAGTCAGTGGAGAGATTCAGATTTATGAAGATGAGATTTTATGACTCCAGGCCCAGAACTCTCATCACTGACCTACCTGGCCATCTTCACCATAGGGAAAGAAAAATGCAGGATGATTTCTCTTCAACAGGGCGGTTCCTGGCTTCTTTATAGGGTACACAGAACCTGGGGGGAATGCTGGTAACTACATTGAGAACAACAGACATAGGCAGATGGCAAAAGGTAGAGATCACAAGGCAGACATTTGGGAAATGTGCTTTTAATGCTGGCTTTTTCATGAACTTGGTATGTGACCCATAGGCAAATCACTTTGCCTCTCAGTCAAGGCCATGAAAAGCACAATGGGCTGATGGATTGAGGATCCAGGTTCAAATGCTGTGTCTGCAAATTATATTCCTTGGGTCTCCAAGAGCAGATCACATAGCCTCTCTTGACCTTCTGTAAAGTGAGAGGGTTAGACTGGATGACCTTTTAAGTCCATTCTAGTTCTAAATCCATGAACCTATTATTGTCTCCATTTCTGACAGTCTATGTGCTCTCTTTTTTCACAGCCTTATTCTCTGAGGGTCTCAAAGGAAGCCCTGTCTGATCCCCTGGTCCTGCCCCTTTGCATGGGTTCTTGGTAGTTCTGGGATGCTGCTCTTGGCTCATAAACCTGAGGTTTTCTGACTAAAACTGCATTAGGGGGAATTTCCATAGCCAAAAGTCCCAGTGCAACAACTGTCTCTTTGCTTGGAAAATGGACCCTTTAAGAATGTGTAAACAGTGTACTTCTTTCCTCTCTGCCCCAGTCATTTTACCAAGTCTTCTCTTTCTTAAAGAATGATGGATTTGTAATCTGAGGCCCTGAATCTAAATCCAGGCTCTTTGTCTGAATCCAAATCCTTTTGTCCTTTTGGATCTCAGTTTCTTAATCTGTAAAATGGGGGGAGTTAGATTGGATGACTTCTAAGGTGTCTTGCTGCTCTAGATCCTATGAAGCCCAATCTAGGCTGCTGGCCTTCTATCTCATCTTCCAGCTTCCTCTTATCTATTCTAGCCTGTTGAAGCTTCCAGTCATGAGATCCCAAGTTGGATGGAACCTCAGGGACCCACTAATCCAACCCCCTCACTTGGCAGATCAAGAAAGTGGATTTGTCCAAGGTCATCTGGGATAGCAGCTGAATACAGATTCTCTGACTCTGCTTTTTCTACCATATGGTGAAGTCTATGAGTCAACTTCCAAAATCTGAAAAAAAATTTTGGAGGGAATTAGAGTTCAGTGACTTGCCTAGGATCACACATTTAGAAATTATTTTAGATTAGATTGTTAATAATTATAAATTATTAGAAATTTAGAAACACATTAGAAAGTATCTAAAGGCAGATTTTATGTGCTTCCTGATTCCAGGACTGGTGCTCTATCCACTGTGTTATCTAGCTGTCCCTGAATTGTCTTCCTTAAAGCATAGTTCTTTTTCCCTTGCTCAAGTATCATTGTCCCTTGCAACAGGATAAAAGGCAAATTCCTTAGCCTGGCATTCAAGACCCTTGTAATCTGGTACTACATTACTTTCCTTCACATTATTTTTCTCCCAAAATTCCTCAATTCAACTGACAGATCAGTTTAAATAAAACTGATACTTTACAGACCCCTTAGTGTTGTATTTTGCTTTTACACTTTGGGGTCTTAGCTCAGGACATCCTCTATACCTACAATATCTTTTCATCCCTACTCTACCCCTGCCTGTTGAAATCCTATATCACTTCAAATATCACATTTGTGAAACCTTACTCAGGTGTGCTAGTCAGTACTTTACAAGTGGCTCTCTGAAAAGAGAGAACACATTTTGAACATTTAAATATGCATTATTAACATTTTCCCTATATTTTTCTTAATTTTAGACAATTGACAAAACAATAAATTAAGCCCTGATTTATAGCATTTATTACAAATTTATGAGTTGTAAATACTTACACAGGAAATTTAACAGTTGACTCTTGGGATTCTATTTGAGCTGGCTTCAGCACGTACCCGACCTTACTTGATTCTACCAGTTAGAAAGTAAGAAAACAACCCACTCTCCTTTGAACCTTCCTAAATCTTGATGAGGACCACTTCAGTGCACATATGTGTACACACATATACTCTGTACTTATTTTAACTCCTGGTGTACATACAGTTTATCTACCTTCCCATCTCTCCTCCTCATTTTATTCCTCGCTTTCCTGAGGGCAGAGACTTACACATCTTAGAATTTTTCCCAGCACCTAGCACAAAGTTCTGTCCATAGTAAGTGCCTGATGAATATTTTTTTGACTAACTGAAGGTACTCAGTTGATCCTGGAGAAAAAGAAGGACCCAAGAGGAATGGAGTATTCTCTGGGAATTCTGTGATTGGGAGTAATGAGGATCTTGTACATCATCCAATTCTGCTGTTGAAAAACCACCCCCACTCCATTCCTCATACCCCCTCACAATTTTGAGGATAATCTTGATGCTTACTCACTGGTATCAAGGGGCTCAGAGGGAGATGGTGATTCACAGAGGGGATGAGAGATCAATAAAGGAATAAAGTTTCAGTGAGAGAATTGGGTTTCAGTGTAGGAATTGGAATGCAATGAAGGGAATGATGAATAAGAGTGAGAAAATGGGAGCTCAGCAAAGGAATGAAAGTTCAGCAAAAGAATAGAGGCTCAGTGAGGAGATAGAGACTTAGTGAGAATGAGAGATGGTCAGAGAATAAAGGATCACAGAAAGATATGGGACTCAGTAAGGAGAATGGAGAAACAAAATCATTCCTTGGTCTAAATAATAATAAAAGATCCATGAATGGGTAGGAAATGGCATTGCCCAATTTTTATTTCCAGAATAAATTCTCTTTTCCCAGCCAGAGTTGTCTTGACTATTTTTCCAAATGGTATAAGGATAGAGTCCTGTTTCATCTCTTTCTTTGAATTATAATTACTTCCAGATCTTCTTGCTTTAACATTCTTCATGTTCTAACCATAGATCTACCTTTCAAGACTGAGAGCACTAGGGGGCAGAACGAGTAGTACTTTGGGCTTGGAATAAAGAAGATCTGATGTTCAAATCCCACTCCAGACATTTACTATTTATGTGACCCTGGGCAAGTCATGTAATCTTTTTTGGCCTGTGTTTCCTCATCTGTAAAATGTAGGGGCTGGACTCAATTGTTTCTGAAGTCTTTCCCAGTTCTAAATCTTTGATCATGTGAGTTGCAAAGAAGCTTTAAGCTCTGTCAATATTATGGTACAATGACCTATTATTTTCTATGACTAGTTCATTGCTGGTGAAATAGTGAAACTGACAACTTTGTGCAATTTTGCCTCACTCAAATCCTACCAAAGTCAAAACATAACACACAAGTCAAAACATAATCTCTGATGTCATTGGTCCCCTTTGAAAATAAAGGACAAATCATCCATCTCACCCAATTTAGATGTAGATAGGAGTTCAATTTTTTTAAATATTTGTAACCAATTCAGATATACTTTTCTGCCAATTTTTCCTTGTGATGTGCATTTTTGAAATCTTTTTTCTTGTTAAAAATTATTTATTAGTTTTTATCATTTACTTTTTATTTAATATTTTTATTTGCCCCAGTTAAAAGTAAAACTTTTTTTTACATTTGTTTTTAAAACTTTGAGTTATAGATTCTCACCCTTCATATCCATTCCACCCCCACTCCCATTAAGACACATGTGAAATTATGCAAAACACTTCCATAAAAGCCATTTAACATTTACTTTTGTAAGATTTTAGTTTCTTTTTTTTCCTCTCTCTCTCCTCTTCCTCCTCTCCAAGATGACAAATCAATCAGATATAGGTTATACATGTACAATCATATTAAACATACTTCCACATTAGTCATGTTTTGAAAAAAGAATCAGAACAAAAGAGAAAAAAAGCCACAAGAAAGAAAAAAAAAACAACAAAAGTGAAAATAGTACGCTTCAATCTGCATTCATAGTTCTTTCTCTGGATGTAGATAGCATTTTCCATCAAAAGTCTTTTGGAATTATCTTAGTTTATTGTATTGCTGAGAAGAGCAAAGTCTATCAAAGATGATCATCAAATATAATTTTGCCTTGTGATGTATTAGACCAGACTGGCTGGGAGCACAGAAATGAGTGAATGATTAAGTTTAAAATATAGGTGATATAAAATCAAAAGGTATTAACAAAAAAAAATCTAAAAGAGGCAGAACCCAAGTGTATTGGGAAGGAAGGAGCTAGGAAAAAATGGGAATAAATTAGACAGGAAATTCTGAGCAATGAGTGGAGTAGGTAAATAGTAAAAGTGTATGACTAAAACTCAAGGCAACTCTGAAACTCTGAAAATCAGGGCAAGAGCCTGAACTCTGACAAGGAATTAAAGAACCACATAGAGAAAAACTGCTTCTAGTTATGAAGGTTTCTATCTTGGGATGAAGGTGCGGAAACCAATAGAATTGGGAAGAGAAATCTGACTTCCCTAAGAGCCTGGCAGAAAAGAAAAGATGCTGGGAAGCAGTTGGACTTGGGCTGATCTATCCAGAAGAGAGGGTATCTTTAAATCCCATATATCATCTGTATTGAGGAGGTTGAGGCAGGATTTTGTAACTAAGCTATGGATCTCAAATTGACTTGCCTAATGGGAAGCGTACCCTAGATTCCGCACACTTCAGCAATGTATTTGTTATCTCTGACAAGTGGTTGAATGGACTGTGGTCAGTGACTCACTTCTGTGGGATCACTGAACCGTTAGTCACAAGATCCAGATTCAACTCCTGGCTCTGACCCTTATTAATGGGACTTGGTAGTTAAACAATAAGATTGTAAGCTCATTAGAGACATCTTTTTATACCCAGCATCTAGCTTGGTGCCTGACTCATCACAGGTAATTAATAAATATTTGTTGAGGGCTTGATTAGACTACAACTACTAAATGTTCTCAAAACTCTGGTTTCAGACCCTCTTTATACTTTAAAAATTATTGAGGACTTTTCAAGATCTTTTGTTTATGTGTCTTACATCTATCAATATTTTCTGTATTAGAAATTTAAGCTTCTAGAATTTTAATTTATCTATCAATTTGTTTAAAAATAACATTTTTATGAGAAATAACTTTTTTCTTAAGCAAAAATAATTAGTATAAGTAGCATCATTATGTACATTTTTGCAAATATCTTTAATGTCTGACTTAATAGAAGACAGCTGGATTCTCCTATCTGCTTCTGCATTCAATCTGTTGTGATATGTTGTTTTGGTTGAAGTATATGAAAAAAATGTGGCCTCACACAGATATGTAATTGAATGTGTAGTTATATTTTAGTAGGCAAATAATGTCTTAGTACAATTATGAAAATTGTTTCAACCTTATGGACCTCTAGAAAGGGTCTCAGAGAGATGAGAGAACACTTTCTAACAGAGTTTTCCAAAAGTGGAACTATCTGCTTTGGGAAGCAGTGGGTTTCCCTTTCTAGAATCCTTTAGTCAAAGGCTGGGTGATTTATCAGGGATGTCATAGAAGGATTTCTGTATAGAATAGGAGTTGGGTTTTGATGACTTTTAACACCTTGATTCCATCTGAGGTTCTTCAGTTCTGGAATGGATGGTCAAATGAAACAGGAAGTACTTGGGGGTGGGAAAACATATTGAAACTACTTCTTAGGAACTTCACCTCCTCCCCCACATGTTTTCCCAGCCCATGTGGGGACCCTCCATCTGTTTAACCTTCTCCTCCATTGCAGCTATCTCCTGCCCCTCCTCCTTTCCCATGCTTCCTTACTCACTTCCAAGGCTCCCTCTCTCTTACCATTGTTAGTTATTGTCTCTGGAACCCCCAGCCAGGTTTCTTCTTGGGGTGAGAGTGAGGGGGTGGGCAGGCTAGGGAGGCGTGGGCAGAAAGAGCAGAGACGGCTGGTCCTTTGGGCTGGCTGGAGGTGGGGAAAGGATGGTTATTTATAAGCTTGGCCTCTCTCCAGACAGATGTTTCATTTTATTTTGAACTCCCAGAAAATAGGTCATTTCTTTTTGACTTCTCCCCATGGACCAGCTGGGTGCAGAGTGAGGGGGAGAGTAGAAGCAGGAAGAGAGAGAGGCACACGAGACAATAAGATACCCACTGAAGGTCCTTGGGGAGGAGAGAGGGATGATCTGAATGCACAAGCTCTCCCCTTAAGACATCCATGCCTGTCCACTTCAGAGTTCATTGTAGCTGGGAGGGTCAAAGGGGGACCCAAAAGATTTGACATCTCCTCTGTTGACTTAAGTTATTTCTTCTCTGGAGCTCAGTGACCTGGAGAAGAAAAAAGGGAAAGGAGAATGCTTAAGAAAGAGTGGGAGAAGCTAGTACAGAAGGAGATGAGTCATAGAAAGCCTAAGGGTGGAGTTGAAGTGGGACAGTCATAGGATCATGGGATTTGGACCTGGAAGAGACTTTTGAGATCATTTGGTCCAGGAATTCTTAACCTTTTTTGTGTCATGGACCCTGTTAGCAGTCTAATGAAGCCTTTGGACCTTTTGTCAGGATAATGACTTTTAAGTGCACAATAAAAAACACAAGAAATAGGGAAGAAAACAGAGAGAAACAAGCATTTATTAAGTGCCAAGCACTATGTTAAGTGCTTTTAAAATATGTCATTTTATCCTCACAACAACCTTGGAAGGCTGCTATTATTATCTCCATTTTTACAATGGAGGAAAGTGAGACAGAAAGAAATTAAGTAACCTAGGCAGGGTCATTCAGCTATTAAGTATCTGAGACAGGATTTATTTCCCACCTGGCATTTTTTTTAGTCCCATCCAAGTTCCTCTTGAAATCTATTCAAGAAATCTATGGACTGAACCAGCTACACCCAGCGAAACTACTCTGGAAGGTGACTATGAACCACTACATTGAATTCCCAATCCCTCTATTTTTGTCCGCCTGCATTTTTGATTTTCTTCACAGTTAATTGTACACTACTTCAAAGTCCAACTCTTTTTATACAGCAAAATAACTGTTTGGACATGTATACATATATTGTATTTAACTTATACTTTAACATATTTAACATGTATTGGTCAACCTGCCATCTGGGGGAAGGGGTGAGGGGAAGGAGGGAAAAAGTTGGAACAAAAAGATTTGCAACTGTCAATGCTGAAAAATTACCTATGCATATATTTGTAAATAAAAAGCTATTTAAAAAAAGAAGTCTATGGATCCTAGTTTAGGAACCCCTGATTCAGTTACTCCTCTGCCTTTTACAGATATGAACACTGTGTGGGTAAAGCTTCATCTCTATTCTTCTTCTCCCCCCTTTCTTTTCCTTATATTGAAGCCAAGGTTATGACTTTCGTCAAGATCTCTCTACCAGGCAGGTAAAGCGTTGGCAGGTACTGTAGTCCCCATGTGCATTTCTCATACTCCTTCCTAAGGATTACCTGGCATGATGGCCACATTTTATACTAGGTCCTTTCTGAGCCTTTTCTGCTTTTCTCAGACCTCACCCCTCACCCCGGCCCAGAGGCCGCTCTCTGACCAGTGCCCAATCTGGAGCTCATAGCAGAAGCTGCTCAAGGACCTGCCCTCAGATTCTTGAAGCTGCTGCTCTTGCAATGGAATGCTTTGTCCTGCGGATTATAGAGTCACAGAATAACTGATCTGCAAAGAGGTCACAGAGATGTTCAAGTCCACCTTTTTATAGAGGAGGGAACTGAGGTTCAGCAAGGTGGGGAATGACCTGCCTAAATTCACAGAGACATTTTACATATCCATAAAACTTTACTTTTTAGAGAGAGTATATTCTCTCTCCTGAATTCCAGTATCCACTTCTGGCCTCTCCAGCCACAGGCAGTGTGATCTAATAGAAAGAATCTGTTTTGGAGTCAGTCAGAGACCCTGAGATCAAATACCACCTGAGATGCTTACTCTCTATGTGGTGTGGCCTTTACCTCAGTTTCCACATCTGTATAAAGTGGGGGCTAGACTGGATGGCCTCTTAGTGTCTTCTCCTATGTCTGTGCTCCCCAGCTGCCTACCGGACATCTGTACTTGAATGGTCTGTAAGCATCTCAAATTCCACATGTCCAAAATGGAACTCATTATTTTTCTCCCTAATCCCACCCTTCCTATTCTATTTCCGTCCAGGGTCCAACCATCCTTACAGTCAAATGGAAGCCTGGAAGTGATCTTCCACTGTTCCCCTCTCCAGAGCTTGACACTTAGTAGCCTGCATTAATAAATGCATGGTGCTCCATTGTTTCCTCTTCTCCTTCCCCCGTATCTAATAAGTTGCCAATTCTTGTCGATTCTACATTGCTCACATTCTCTCCCACTCAAGCAGCCACCACCTTAGTTCAGGCTGTTTTTAATCTTTTGTCTAAACTAGTATCATAGCTTCCTAATTGGTCTGTTAGCATCCAGTTTTTGATTACCTACCTTATGGTCAACTAAAGCACAAATCTGACCATGTCATTTCCCCTACTCAAAAAATGTCAGTGGCTCCTTATTGCTTCTAAAATTGGGAAGGGAAGTGGTGTAGTGGATGGAGTGCTGAACCTGGAGTCTGGAGGGCTCATCTTCCTGAGTTCAGATCTGGTCTCGGATTCTTAATAACCATGCATCCCTGGACAAATTACTGATCTTCGTTTGCCTCAGTTTCCTTAGCTGTATTTAAGCTGAAAAAGGGAATGGCAAACCACTCCAGTATTTTTGCCAAGAAAACACCAAATGGGGTCATGAAGAGCCAGACATGACTGAACAGCAACAATAGGCTCTAAAATAAAATTCAAATTTTTTTTTTATTTTGGCATTCAAGACCCGCACAGTCTGATTTTAACCTGTGTTTCTACATTGGAACTCTTTCTCTTCTCATCTTAGCCTCTTGAAAACTCTAGCTGTCTTCAAGGTTTAGCTCAAGGGCCAGCTCCTACATAATATCTTTCCCATTCTTATCTATAAGCATGTGTGTGCATGCGTTGTTCCTCTCCCTAAGTAGAATGTAATCTTGAAGGCAGGGACTAAACATGTTTTGGTTTGTATCCCGGTGCCAAACATAGAGTAGGATTAGCTTTTTGGAGGCCATGGAAGATGCACTGCCATGATCAGACAATCCCCACTAACTTCCTCAGATTTTTTTTCACATGAATGTTTATCTAACCATATCTTCTTAACTCTGTACTTATGCAACTAATTTTTATTCCCAAGAATAGGACTTTGTTTTTGAACTATAAATGTAGGATCTAATATTTATTACTATAAATTGGCATATTGGATTTGGTCCAGAGTTTTAACCTGTTGAGCTGAATAAAAAGCATTTTTAAATATTCTTACTATGTGACAGGCTAAGTACTAAGTGCTGAAGACATAAATATTTTAAAAAAAGAAATAGTTTTTATCTTCAAGGACTTTATATTTTAATAGGAGAAGATGCCACATGTTGAGGAAAGGTCATAAGGTTTTGTTTTAGAATGTTGAAAGGAAAGGGGGGTTAGTCCGGCATTTTGCTAAGTTTTAGAAATACAAATACAAACATAGTCCCTTCCTTTAAGAGAGTTTACATTTTAATGGTGGTATTACATAAAAGGCTTGGTAGCTGGTGAAATGGGATGTGAAGTTGAAGCATGATCCAATGTTTAGGGCCAACCAATTGATAAAGTGGGCTAAGTGGGCTAGTCTGTATGCATGTGGTCACCAAACAACTAGGAGATACAGAGAGAAGTGGATTAATTTCTCCCGGGACTAGAAATCTGAGGTGCGGAAGACACTGATCTAAGTGGAGAAGAATAGACTTGCAGCAGCTAACAAATAGTGCAAAGGCCTGAGTGGATGGCTGGAAGAGACATGAAGCTTGTATATTGATTCAATCAGTCAACATATTAGTTAGTTCCCCAAAATTGTGATTTTCTGGAAATTTGATAAGCCTCTCATCATCCAAAATCATCAATAAAAATATTAACTGGAACTTAACTAGTCACTGGGCAGCTAAGTGACACAGTGTATAGAGTTCTGGGCCTGTAGTGAAGAAGACTTCTCTCCCTGAATTCAAATCTGGCCTCAGATATATATATCCTAGCTGTGTCACCCTGGACCAGTCACTTAATCCTGTTTGCCTCAGTTTTCTCATTTGTAAAAAATGGAGAAAAAAATAGTGAGCCATTCAATTATATCTGCCAAGAAATCCCAAAAGGGGTCATGGCGAAACAATTGAACAACAACTAATCACACATCCCTGAGTCACTTCATTATGGTTACTCTGCTATTCGTGGAATTTTGAATTGGTCCAACAATTCTGGAAAGTGACTTGGAACAATGCCCAAGAAATCATCAAACTGGAATGGAGGAGGTAGCATTGGATTTGATAGTTTTTGACCTAATGATAACCACTACTATCTTTAATAAGAGGAAAAGCACAAAAATATTTGTAATAATTCTTTTTATAGAAACAAATAACTGGAAACTAAGGGCTGGATGCCCATCAGTTAGGGAAAGGCTGAATAAATTATGGGATACCTGGTTTATTTCCTTTTTAAAAATTTTATTTTCTGATTTGTTTTCAATAAACATTTATTAAACACCTACTATGTACATGTCATAGTGATTCTGGGGATTGCAGAAGATATATATCCTGTGATCTGGGACTTTCCAAATTAATTGAGGGGATAAGATGTGTGGGAGATCAGGAAGAAAAGTTTCAGGCAAATTACTAGGAAAAAGATAAGACCTTGAAGTTGCTTCATCTGAGTTTTCTGTCTAGGAGCCTTATTGACCTCTAAGGTTTCTTTCAGTTCCCTATCTATGATCAAATGAAAGATAAAACTGTAACAGTTATTGTGTGTAAGAAATGTGCATCCTATCAAGGGAATGGCCCAATCATTGGTACCCAGCAGGAAAATGAAAGATGGCTCGGAAAAGGGAAAATTTGGAATTATTGAATGGAATTAGGAAATATTATAAGAGATAATTATAGGAGATGAAGATTTGAATGATGGTAGACATTTCCCTACGTGGAAAGAATGAGACTTGAAAAATGCCTGGACAAAATCAATAGAACTTAGCAGCTGATTGGATACGAAGAGGAGGAACAGGGAAGATCTACAAATGACTCAGAGATTTCAGGTTCCAGTGGTGCCTGAGAGGAATGTGCTGATTTAAACAGAAATAGGGAAATTAAGTGGAAGGGCAGTTTTTGAAAAAATGAAGAATCAATTCCATTGGGGCATGTTGAGTTTGGGGTGCTGGTAGAATATCCTAGTGGAAATACAAGACTGGGGCTCAGGGGAGAGGTTGGCAGTATATGGATTTGGGAAGCGTTGACCTAGAGGTGATAATTGAAATGAGGGCTGCTGATGAGATCAGCAAGGGAAGAAGTATGGATGCTTGTGAATGTTTGGATTTTTTTGTGAGTGTAGATGCCTGTGCTTATGTGCATGTGTAATTTGTGGGTGTCCATATAGCACGTGTGTGAGTTTCTGTAGGGCTGTATAGGCAGGAATGTGTGTCTGGGACCACACATGTACCTGTGGGTGAATGTCATATATGCCTGTATTCTGTGCATACGTCATGCAGATGTGTTGTGTGTGTTTTGTGTGTGTGTGAATGGCTACACATCAGCCAGATGCTTGGAGCAGGCACTGAGCCAGTGATCTGGCCCCTGAGGCGTGACTGTGTCGTGGGATCCCTGGGACCTCAAAGGAGGGATGTTGCAAGGGAGGATGTGGGCCAAGATGGCTTGGATTTATTTAGATTAAATCGGTGGGAAAGGAGCAGAGGCGGGCAGCAGGGGGAGGAAAGGGGGAACGAGGGGAACAGAGAAAGGAAGTAAGGATCCTGGGAACTGCTGGGGAGGCTGGACCTCTCTCCCTTGGCTCCCCCAAAGTTTCCCGCTTACCTGAGCAGACTGCATCTCTCTCCCTTTACTCCTGAGAGAGAGAGAATATTCTCTGCGCTACCTTATCCACCTCATCCTGGCAGATAATGGAATCCTTTTCCATTTCTGATCAGCCTCTTAGCCTCAAGGGATTACAGATTTTAGGATTTAGGTAGGGCTAGAAGGGACCTCAAAGATTATTAAGCATAACCTTTGGTCCAGAGAAGAGAAGTAAATTGGCTTTTCCAACATCACTCAAGTAGTAATGAAGAGAACCAAAGTTCAAGTTCATGTTCTTTGCCTTCAGATTCAGTGCTCTTTCTATTTAATCATAAGGTCTCTAAGAGCAAAGGGAGTAGAATTAGAATAGGTTAGTTGAGATGTTTTCTGCTCTCTGTAAGTGTTCTTGAAGTTGTTTGCATTTTTACTACTATCTTATCTCTTATACCTCTATTGTGTATGGAACAACATTTTTTTTTCTTTTACATTTTTTTCCTAATACATATTTTTTTTCCAAATAAATATAAAGATAGTTTTAAACATTCATTTTTGTAAGACTTTGTGTTCCAAATTTTTCTTCCTCCCTCACTCCATTCCTCCCAAGACAGCAAGCAATTTGATATGGGTTAAGTATGTGTAATACTTTTAAACATATTTCCATATTTGTCATGTTGTGCAAGAAAAATCAGATAAACAGGGGGGAAAACATGAGAAAGAAAGAAGGAAACAAACAGATGAAAATACTATGCTTCAATTCACATTCAATCTTCATAGTTCTCTCTCTGGATGTGGATGGCAAGTGGAATTACCTTGAGTCACCCCATTGTAGAGAAGAGCTAAGTCCATCACAGTTGATCATCACATAATCTTGTTGCTATGTACAATGTTCTCTTGATTTTGCTCACTTTATTCAGCATCACTTGATGTAAGTTTTTCCCAGGCTTTTCTGAAATTAGCCTGCCCATCATTTCTTATAGAACATTAATATTCTATCACATTAATATACTATAACTTATTCAGCCATTCTGTAACTGTTGGGCATTCACTCAATTTCTAGTTCCTGGCCACTATAAAATTAGCTGCTACAAACATTTTTTGCACATTAGGGTCGTTTTCCCTCTTTTATGATCTCTTTGGAATACAGATCCAGTAGTGAGACTGCTGAATCAAAGAGTATGCACAGTTTTGAAGTCCTTTGGCCATGGTTCCAAATTGCTCTCCAGAATGGTTGGATAGTTCCACAACTTCACCAACAATGTATTAGTGCCTCAGTTTTTCCCACATCCACTCTAACATTTATTATTATCTTTTCCTGTCACCTTAACCAATTTGAGAGGTGTGAAGTGGTATCTCAGAGTTATCTTAGTTGAGCACCATTTCTAGATGGGATCCAACTATTCATATTTGGGGGAGACCCTAGATATGTGACACAGCTTAGCTTTGTTTTAGAGATTTCCCAGTTTTCCTCCAGTTGGGAATAAATCAGAGAAAGAATTGATTTTTGGGGGGAAAGTCAGGAAACAACCCCTCACATATACACATACCTCCAAGATGAATCTGAGTCCACATAAACCTAGGGCTAGAACACATTACATACATTATCCCATTTGAACCTCATTACAGCCCTGCAAAGAAGGAAATCCAAGTATTATTATATCTACTTTACAAAAAAGAAATTGAAATTCACACAGGTTAAGTGACTTGTCACACAATTATCCAATATCAGGGCAGGATTCAAACCTAAGTTTTTCTTATTCAATCATTTCAAATATATTGTGTAAGTAGTTATATTTCATCCATTTTAAGTATGAGCAAGCAGAGTCTAATACCAGACAAATATAGCTGGGAAACATCAGGGTTGGGATTCTGGCTCTTAAGACCAAAGCTCTCTTCACCACACCAGATTGTCTTTTTCAAACCTATCTCAAAGAGACAGTTCACACTGGTTTCCACTTCTCTTCTGGAAAAATACTTCCCTTGCCTAAGAATTCTTCCTCATTTCCCAGTAGCATTTGAATAGCCCGTATCTGTGGTACAAACCTTAGTCTTCACATAAACTTACTGCTCCCACCTGGTTGGGAGCAGAATTGTCACCTGGTGGGGAGGGGTGGAGGGGAGGGAGAGGTAGGGAGGTGGTGGTGGTAAATCACAGGTAATGATAGCAGAGTCTTTATGCTCTTTCCAACTCCCAGGCCCTTGAAATCTAATACATCTACTCTTTGGAGTCTCATAATTTGGGAAATTCCAAAGTATGAAAAAAACCACAGATTGAGGGAGGGAGGAGTTCAGAGGGAATGTAGTACAGCTCAAACCTAAGGCAGGATCTCCTCTAAAACACCCTTATCCAGCCTTTGCTCAAATACCTCTGTTGATGGGCAGCTCCAGGGGTCCTCAAACTTTTTAAATAGGGGGCCAGTTCACTGGACTGTTGGAGGGCCGGACTATAGTAAAAACAAAAACTTTGTTTTGTGGGCCTTTAAGTAAAGAAACTTCATAGCCCTGGGTGAGGGGGATAAACGTCCTCAGCTGCTGCATCTGGTCCGTGGCCGTAGTTTGAGGACCCCTGGGCCAGCTCCCTACCACTTTTAGACAGATGTCAATGTTAAGAAGTTACAGAGACAATTTCAGAGGCAGGACAGAGGTATTTTTACTTCACAAAAGCACACCACCAGCTCATTGTTTGACTTTAGATATATTCTTCCCTTACCATTGTAGGCCTCAGTTGCTTCATTTATAAAATGGAATGGATTAATGGATTAGATAATCTCTTTTTTTTTTACTAAAGCTTTTAATTTTCAAAACACATGCATGGATAATTTCTCAACATTGACCCTTGCATAGCAGTGTTCCAAATTTTCCCTTTCTTCCTCCCACCCTCTCCCCTAGATGGCAAGCACTCCAATATATGTAATACATATTAAAATATATGTTAAATCCAATATATGTAAACGTTTTAAATATAATTATCTTGCTGCATAAGAAAAATCAGACCAAAAAGGAAAGAAAATGAGTAAAGAAAACAAAATGCAAGTGAACAACAACAAAAAGAGTGAGAATGTTATGTTGTGATCCATACTCAGTTCCCACAGTGCCTTCTCTGGGTATAGATGGTTCTTTATCACAAGATCACTGGAACTGGCTTTGAATTAGATAATATCTAAAGACATTTCTATCTCTGATATTAAAGGTTCTCTTAAAGCAGCCCTATCCTCAAGTATCTTCTAGGAGGGATCCAACCAAAGTATATTCAAGACAACTTGGATTCAATCTCCTCCAATTCCTGGGTCTTTCTAATGGTCAGAACATACTAGAGGGTCCAAGGTCCATGACCCTGGAGGGCTCAGTCCCTAAGGTCTGGGTTTCAGCAGCCAAGAAAGTGTCTTTCAATGGCCAACCCGAGCCAGGGCCTGGCTCAGAGCCTGAGTGACCGCCTGTCTCCACGCTCTGGCCAAATTCCTGCTTTAGAATAATAAACAGTGCAGCTCTGGAGAGAGACACACAAAAACCCCATCCCCCCCAGGCTGCTAATGGTTTCCCTTGGCCAGGCCCCCTGGCAGGGATATGGGAGGAGGAGAGAGAGGGCACCACAGGGCAGATCAACCTCCCTGGGGCTGGGGGAAGGGAGTTGCTAAGGAGTATGGTACAGAATGGAGAGCAGAGCTGAAGGGAGGCTTCCTGCTTTGTCCACTCCAGAATTTGCCTTTAATCCAGGAAGAATCTACTTGCTATTTGCTATTTGAATGACCTTGGGCAACCTCTCACAACCTTTCCAAGCCTCAGTTTCCCCAACTGCAAAAACTGAGCAGCAAGAGCTGGACCTGTTCCTCTCCAAATTCCCTTATAGCTCTAAATTCTATGATACCATGAAGCCTCCAGCTGGAAAGGAGTTGGATTCTTATCCAGAATGTGTCCAGACAGGCGTGGCGGGGAGACAGTCATTGCAGATAGTAGGGGCTGGGGCCGACTTCTTCAGGCTGACTGTAGAAGGCATTAGGTCAGGGCTTGGCTGTTTCTTGTGATCCTGCCTCTCCCCTGGCTCTCTCTGTCCTCTCTCTATCTCTCCACTACTTTTTCTGACTGTCCCTTCCCTGCTGTTCTAGCTTTCCCAGACAGTGAAACCATTAGTGATTAATCATGAGGTTCGGTTTATCCCACACTAAAGCTCTCTCTGGACAACACTGATGGGTAAAGTCAATGCTTCCTCCATCAGTAACAGAATAATGGAGGCATGTGCACATTTGCAAACCGTCTCTATAATGTGCTCAAGGGGGTGGGTGCACAGGCTGGGACCCTGCTGTGCATGGTCCTGGGCCACATTAAGCTGGAGTGGGTGTGCAGGTGGAGTTCTGGAAGGTAGTATGAGCTTCCTAGAGTTTGATTCCCTGTCCTCTTTCCTCTCTCTTCACTCTCCTCAGAGAACAGTATCCTCTTCAACCCTGAAGAGTTTAGACCTAACCCATTTCACCATTTTTGTTCTTGTTGCATTAATTTCCCAAAGACTCGATTTGTAATCTGCTTTGTGAGAAGTCTATGTCTTAGTGTCCAGATCTAAGAGACTAGAATGCCTGAGGTTGTTTTTTTTTTAAAAGCCCACCTGTACCATCTCCTATACCATCTCTAAAGTCCTTCTGCTCTCTTCTTAGTTCCTTACCTTTGGTTTATCTCAGCTCTCATTTAGGTTTATCCATATGTAAAATGGAACAATCATTCTTTAATTATCAAGACACATGGGGAAAAGCAAAAATTAAATTTGAGAAAGCAAAGGGTCTGTGCAAGGTTGGACAGCTGTTGGCCCTAAACAACCATTGTCTTCTGGTAAGTAATGAGTCACTTGTCCACAGTGAAGATTGTCACTATTAGGACATAACCTACATTACTGCAGAATGAGAAATCTTTGGATCCCCTCTTTATTCAGGCAGGCCAGTTTTAGATACACATTCTAGCTAGGGCTGAGTCTCACCCAGTTTAAAAGAGGATCCTGATTTAGGATTTCCTTAGTTCTGGATTCTGTCTTTCCAATTATCTAAAATCCACTTGTTTTCTGCTTGGCTGTCAGAGTAATCTGGTTTCTTTCCCCAGTTTCATCCAGCCCAAGTTAGAGAAATTCTTTCTCTCAGCTATGCTGAGAACATAGAGTTCTCATCTATGAACATAAGTTCCCATCAGGCTGGGCTCTCCAGATCTCACCTTGAATTCAGTGATTCCTGACCCTCCAAGGAATGATACCTTGCTCATCTCTTCTTCAATTTCTATTCTCTCTGGACATTCCACCTTCTTCCAATATGAACTAGTCTAGGCCTTGGTTTCTCTCACATTTTCTGACATCCCTTCTTTTCTTACTTTTCTTAATTCTCATATTTTCCTCTTTCCCCAAATGTCTCAGCCCAAAGACTTTAGCTTACTCACCAGCCATCCTCAACTTGCTTACAAGAACCTTCATGAACCATAAGTAAAAAAAAAAAAAAGCATGAAGAATGCATATTTGAAACCAACAACGATACTGTATGAGGATGTATTCTGATGGAAGTGGATTTCTTTGATAAAGAGATGATCTAACTCAGTTTCAATTGATCGAGGATGGACAGAAGCAGCTACACCCAAAGAAAGAACACTAGGAAATGAATGTAAACTGCTTGCATTTTTGTTTTTCTTCCCAGGTTATTTATACCTTCTAAATCCAATTCTCCCTGAGCAACAAGAGAACTGTTTGGTTCTGCACACATATATTGTATCTAAGATATACTGTAACCTCTTTAACATGAACTGCTTGCCATCTGGGAGAGGGGGTGGAGGGAGGGAGGGGAAAAATTGGAACAGAAGTGAGTGCAAGGGATAATGTTATAAAAAATTACTCTGGCATGGGTTCTGTCAATAAAAAGTTATTTAAAAAAAGAATGCATATTTAATAAGATACATTAAACTTGGTATATACTGGATTTGGGACAGGGCTTCTTTTCAAACAACTGAGGGTAGCCAGTGCTGAAGTGAATTTAAGCTTAAGCATAGATTGATTAGATTGCAAGGGACTTGAAGAAGTCATCTTGTCTTTCCTCCTGACATTGGTCCCATTTTCTAGTTAGCTGAGGAGGACTTTTAGTCAACAATCAACAACTATTTCTAAAGTGTTTCCTGTGTACCAGGAATTATGCTAAGTCATGAAGAGACATATGTGAAAACAGCCACTGTCTTCAAAGTACTTACATTTTAATGGGATCTAGCTACCAGATGAATAATGAAGGAAGGCTTTAGGAGTCTCTTTTTTTGGAGGGCTCCTAGTACAAAAGATTGTGTATGAAGTCTGGCTGGAGGAAGGGGGATGGACTTGGTAACCCTTAATCTCCTTTCCACTCAATGGTTTGAGGTTCTAGGTCCTGGAGACAAAACCAGAACTCTCAAGAAGATTCTCTAGACCTATATTTCTCTAAACTTTTGTTCTTATTTACTTGAGATGTGAAACAAGATTCTGCCAGCCTAGATAAAAGATCTAGGGACAGCCTCCAGTTGCAAGAAGAAAGAACATCAGTTTAAGACAAACACATACTTGGTTCAAATCTTGGATCCACTTTGAAAGTTTTAGTCTTATGAAAGTCCCTTCCCTTCTTTGGATGTTATTTTCTTGTATAAATCAAGGTGAACAAGAGAGGGGAGATGTTTGAATTAGATGGCTAATAAGATATTGTTGAAGTCTGTCATTCTGTGCTTCATAATTTTCAGGCTCATGAAATTACTCCCTTCTTACTTCCACCTAATAGAATTCCCATTTTCCTTCAGTGCCCAGCTCAGGAGCATCCCCTGTAAGAAGCCTCTCTGATCTTCCCCCTCCCAGATCACAGCACCATCTTCCACTAGAGATTACTTTGTTTCCTGACTTGAGTACATGTTATATTTCCTTAACTGATTATAAGCTCCATGAGAGCAGGGATTGTTTCATTTTTATTTTTGTATTCTCAGTTCCCAGCATGTACATATCATATGGTAAGCACTAAAGTTTATAAGATTGAATGAAACTGAATTCAATCTATAGATGCCTTCATCTGGAAGTACAGAGAGGCA
The DNA here is from genome assembly GCF_902635505.1 of Sarcophilus harrisii. Classification (NCBI taxonomy): domain Eukaryota; kingdom Metazoa; phylum Chordata; class Mammalia; order Dasyuromorphia; family Dasyuridae; genus Sarcophilus; species Sarcophilus harrisii. Next base: position 382,173,681 of record NC_045427.1, on the reverse strand, counting down.
GCTGTGTGGGAGTGGGGAGGGTGCAGAGTGGAGGAAAAGGGATGCAATGAGGCACACTTTTTTTTCCAAAGGAATTTTTCTAAGTGCACATTTTCTAAATGCCAGAAAATCTTGCTTTCTAGAGCTGTTATTTATTTTGTGATGAGGCAAGTAGACTGTGTGACCATGAAAGGGGCAAAGTCTCCAGAGTACAGTACTACACAGGGATAAAGTTTTTATGTCTTGTTGAGTCTTAGCTCTGGCTTCTCCCACTCTGAACCATCCATTGCCAGATTTACCTTCTTCCAACACGAAATAATCCACTATTCAAACCCCCCAATAGTTCTCCCTCCATCGCCCATGAGTGTAAGCATAAGTGTTCTTGGACCCCTATACTCTAGCCTCAGTTTCCCCTCAGTCTTCCCAAAGGGTAAGGCCATCCACTGTCTTCCAATGTGTTTGTGCATTCCTAACTGCAGACCTTCCCCTCTTCAGAATGAAATTTCACCCTCCCTTCCTATTGTGTAATTTTGTTGTTGTTCAGTCGTTTCAGTCATGTCCAACTCTTTGTGACACCATTTAGGGTTTTCTTAGCAAAAATACTGGCGCTGTTTGCCATTTTCTTCTTCAGCTTGTTTTACAGTTGAGGACACTGAGAAAAATAAAGTTAAATGACTTGTTCAGGGTTAAACAGTTAGTAAGTGTCTGAGGCTGGATAGTAAGTCCTCTGCCAATTTTATGACTCAGTACAAGTCATAAAGAACCTTAGTAAGGAAAGCATCATAGGGTAAAAGGGACCGCAGAGTCCCCTCATTTTAAAAGGGAGGAAACTGAAATTTAGGGTGACTTTTTTCCAAGGTCACATGGATAGTAAGCATCAGAGACAGGATCTGAACCCAGGAGCCAGTTCTCTTTCTATGGAACCATCCTCTCATTTTATAGATAATGAACCTGAGGCTCAGGGAGCTCCATCCAATGCCTTATTTACCTGTTTACTGTGGGAAACAAAGCCAGGTCTCTTCACTCCAAACATAATGCACTTTTTTTTTTTTTTTTTTTTTTGGCTAGGCAATTGAGCTTAGCGACTTGTCAGACTCACACAACTAGTGAATGTTAAGTGTCTGAGGCTGGATTTGAATTCAGATTCTCTGATTCCAGGGCCAGTGCTCTATCCACTGTACCATCTAGCTGCCCCCTTAATGTACTTTCCAAGGTCCCTCCCACACTAACATTCCATATGTCTAAGACCCACTCCCTCCTGAAGCCTTCCCCAATTGTCCCCACTTTGGTGATGGGTGATGGATCACTTCTTTTGAGTTTTATGATTGCACATACCTAGAATTCCTATAGGAGCTTGGTTGAGGTTACCTTTGAGTATCCCATCTCTTCTGCCTCTGGAAATCAGGGAGCTTGTTTACTCATCTTTGTTTAGGAGCAGTCCTAACATCACCTAGTTCTACATAGTAAGTGAATGATGGAGGAAGAAAAGGCATTTAGGAAGCTCTTAGCTAATAAGTCAGTTAACAAACATTTCCATTTCCTCTAAATGCTTATTCTCCAGTCATTGTTCTAAATACTGGGGATACAAAGAAACAGAAAAACTGTTTGGATGAAGAGGATTCCAACATTCATTTAAATCCTAGTACTGAGTTGATATCAAAGATCTGCTTTTCTTCATTCCACTCTCCTCTCTGCCGCATCCCTCATCAGAGCCCCCAAACTGACCCCTGCTCTCCTCCCTCTCCTAGTTTCTCCTTCTATCCTCTCCACTGGATTTTCGGTCTTTATGGGGAAAGTCCAAAAGACCAAAAATTCTCTTATTAAATGTGAGGAATGTTTGTGAGATTGGGGGCATTGGTGGGGGTAAGAGGGAGGGCTAGGGTCAAATCCCTTCTGGGGGGGAAGTTATGGGGCCTCCTAGGAAAGGGACTACACTTTTCTTCCACCAGTCCCTCTATGCTTTGGCTTCCTGGTCCTAGCTGTGGCCTGGAAGTAGGAATAGCCCCTGCCCCCCATCAAATTCCGACAGTCAGAATTCTCCCTTCTGTTTTCTTTTCCCGCCCACCCTCATTTCCTGTTGTGCTTTCTCCCCCTCCCCGTGGGAGCTCTTTGGACACTGGTTAGCTCCCCCCCCTCTTTCCTCCCCAGAGTGGGTCTTTTATATCTCTTTTCCAAGTAGCCTGGACTGGGAATTGTGCTTAGGAGAATTAGTGGGGGGACTCTGGCAGGGGCTGAGAGATGGTAGGGGGAGGGCTTTAGAGACATAAGTTTAAAGGAAACATGAAGCCTGGTGATTGGTGACTGGGTAGAAGTGATGGGATGGGTGAAGAGGCTGACTGGTGATTTCCTCTATCTGGACTGGCTGAGCTGACCCAGCTGGGACTGAGGGAGCTGGTGAGGGAGGAGGAAATAGGGATCCTTCTCAAAACCTGATGATAATAGAAAACATGGGAGATGGGTAATTGGGTCAGACTGACCATATAGGGGTGATGACCCTATGGGATTTTTTTCCTACAGTCCTGATTTTAAGTACAGAAAAGCACTTTTAATGAGGTTTGGCTGAAGGCATCTCCTTATCAGACCATGTGTCTCTGATTTATATTCAAGAACTATGGTTACCCTACCTCTAAGCTAGGCCCCTCTAGGATTGCAAGTTATAGAGGAATTCAGGGATTTTCCTCTTCCCTCGTTTCTCACGCTCCTTCCTCTTCAGGGGAGTTTGGGCCATACCTCTTATCTCTCCCTCAGAAATCACCCAACACATAGCCCATGACTTTCCAGCTTTTTCTCTTCCCATCTCCTTTTTTTTTTTTTAAATCTTTCCCTCTCCTGTTCTCCTTTTTTTCCCCCTCATCATTATTCATTTTCCCTTTTTTTACTCTTTCTCCTTTTCCCTATTTCCCTAACATTTTCCCCTGTCCTATTCCCCCTCACACACTTCCTGTGTTGGCCCTGATCCAGATTTCTTTGACAGGACAGAAAGGCAGGGACAGGTCCCAGCTGGGCCCCAGTGTGAGAGCCAGTGCTGCCTTCAGGTCTGAAGATGCTTCCTGTTCTCTCAGGTAAGTGTGTATGTGAGGGTGGGGAGATAAGGGGTAGGGGAATATGAGCTGGGATGGGGAGAAGAAAACAAAATAAGGACTCATTGGATCAGATATCCTAAAGGAAAGGAGAGCAAGCCAGAGGATAGACTACAGGAATCTGGAAACTCAGTTTTCCTACCAAAGTGACTTCAAGCCTCATTTTCCCCATCTTTAAAATGGGTCAATGGAAGGAATTTATTCCATCTTTGTTTCTCAATAGCCCCATATTACCCAACACAAGCAATCAAAATACTTTTCTTATCATTCAATATTCTACATCCTGACCAAACCACTCCTCAAATGCCTCCTGTCTCATTATCCTTCTTGTAGGACCTCCCACCCTTTCCCACATGACTTTTGTGCCTCCCTCTGTACTTTCTTTACCACACACATTCCTCTTATTTGGAATGCTCACTCTCTCCTCCAAACCATTATCTTCTTATCCTTCAAATTCATCTTTTCTTTTCTTTTCTTTTTTTTTAAGTGTTTTCATTTTCCAAATACATGCAAGGATAGTTTTCAACCCTCAATTTTGCAAAACCTTGCATTCCAAATTTTTCTCCCTTTCCCCCAACCAAGACAACAAGCAATCCAATATAGATTAAACATGTGCAATTCTTCTAAACATATGTGTGTACTCATCATGCTACACAAGAAAAATCAAATGAAAAGGGGGAAAAACCAAGCAAACAAACAGCAACAATGACAACAAAAAGTGAAAATACTATGCTTTGACCCACATTCAGTCTCCATAGTTCTTTCTCTGGATGCAGATGGCATTTTCCATCACAAGTCTGTTGGAATTGCCTTGAATCATCTCATTGTTGAAAAGAACCAAGTGCATCATACAAACTCACCTTTTCCAGGAAGACTCTCTTGTTTCACTTCACCCAGCTCTTATCTCTTCAGCTACTCTAATCTCTCTTTAGATCTATGATTACTCTTTCTGTCCAGGTTAATACATTTCCAGATGCTTCTGTCTAACATCTCATGTCCATTTTCATGTAAGAAACCTATTTCTCTAAGGCCTTCCCCCTACCATCTGTTAGCCCCTGCCAGAGTTCCCCCACTAATTCTCCGAAGCACAATTCCCAGTCCAGTTCATGGAGTCTGGCCTATCAAACCTTGTCTAAGGGTTAGCAAGTTTCTTTGCTATGTGTGTATGAAATGAAATCTAGATTGATGGAGCAAGTGATAAAGTGACCAATCAACCAATCAGACTAATTCCTTAAGTCCTTTATTCGTTAAACAATTACTTAAATATTAAACATCTGCTGAGTACAGGGGATACTGCATTGGAACTCTGAGGGAGACAAAAATGAATAAAAAATGGGGGTGGGCAGGAAAGTGTAATGTGTGTTGTGTGGTCACTATAAGACCTTCAGGTAGTTAGAGTAAATCTTGCTGCCAGTGTCTTGACTCTTCTCATCCATGTCCCAGTTTCTCAAATGGCTCTAACTCCTCCCCTGTCCCAGAGCAGTTCTGGGAGTTTGGGCTACAAGCCAACTAGCCCAAGCCTAGGCAAGAGAATGGCAGCAGAGCAGAAGGGCAGGAAATGACCTAGGAAACAATGCAGGAAGTCAGAAGCCTGGAGATTGTTTCCTAGGGATTTCCTACTGCTGCTCCTTGACTCATGACTAGCTTCATTGCTGGGAATTGTGGAACTGAGACCTGGGCAGATGTGGGAGGGGGGCAAGGTTTAGTTACAAATGAAGGGACTAGAGAGCAAGGGTTCTGAGGCAGAGCTGGGAATGCCAGAGTGACCTGTGCTGGCTTTCTCAATCCACTCCCCATGGTGGGTAGAGGGACTAGACTTGGAGATGAGCAGAAGGTGGAGCGCTTGCTATTTTGAATGAAGATATTCTGCCTAGAGATAGGGATTGTGGATGAAACTGTGTGCTACTAATAGAAATAGGCTTAAAGGATTTACCAATTAGAAAGGCCCCAAAAAGTCTAACTATCTCATTTTATAGGTGAGGAAACTGAGTCCAAGAAAGATAAAATGACTTGTTAAAACTTACACGGATAGTAACTAGCAAGGTCTAGGTACTCTGACTCCAAATACAGTGTTCTTTTTTCTGTTCCCAAAATTCTTAAACTCATTCACAACCCCATATGGGGTCTCAGAATTGAATATGAGGGTCACAAAATTGTGATTTATTATCAGTAAATGTTTGATTTGTATACCTATTTTATATACCTATATATATGGGGTCATATAAAAATTTATTGTTAAGTAGAAAAAGTTTAAGAAGCCCTCATCTATTTGGAATTGCAGAAATAAGACAAGCTCTGAATGGGCCCTTTATTCTTCCTTTTGTCTCCTTTACTCTCCAAGCTTGGCTGTGGCTGGTGTTATTGCTTGAGGTGGAGGCACTGAAGATAACCCCCCATGGCTCAGAGTTTGTTCTGAACATCTCCAGCACCTTTGTCCTGACTTGCACAGGGGATTCCCCAGTGGTCTGGGAAAAGACTCCCCAGCAGACCCCACCACCTGTTCTTGAGGCCCAAGATGGCACCTTCTCCAGCATCTTGACCATCACCAACGTCACTGGTCTTGACACAGGAGAGTACATATGTTCCTACAATGGCTCCCAAGGCTTAGAGTTTGGTGGGCAGAAGCGGGTCTACATCTTTGTGCCAGGTGAGTGGAGGTTCTGGGATCCAGTGTATCCTCTCCTACTCCCTACAACAATCTACCAGGATCCTGGGCTTCACCACCATCACCCAAGGGATGTTATCATTATTACTATTATCACACTGTAATTTCATTCATGTCTTTTGGGACAGGTGTTCAGACTGAAAAGTTCTGAATACAAGTTATTATTTTACTATTATTCTTATAGATTTAATGTTCTTTGAATTATTATGAAGTTGGATAAAAAGAGTGCATTTTGTGATTAAGTGTATTGGGATTTGAGCTTATCTTCTTTAGACTCACCAACTTGGGGAGAGCCCCAGTGACATTCAGGATGACAGAGGAAACATACCTCTTTCTTTTTTTACATAGTTTTTTTTCTACTAATCTTTATTTTGCAATTTTTTTTCATTCCATATAATTTGAGGAATTTTGAGCATTCAGACAGTAGTTATTCAAAATGTTTTTAGATTTTTATGTTTCATGTTATATCTAGATAGTTGTGGGAAAAAGTTCTGTTTAATCTAATACAGTTTATTTGCTGAATCTTCAAGGTTATTTGGAGCTTACTTGTGTATTGTTTCTCATTCTTATCTCTTTTTCTGGTGGGATTCACTTAGAGAGAATTTACTGTTAAGCTTAGTAAACTTAATATGTTTGTTAAATTGCATTGCTGAAGTAGCATCATTATGAACAAACCCGTACTGAAGCCCTACTCAATTGTAGCATCTTTTGCCCTAGCAAAATATAATATAATATTAATAATAATATAATATAATAAAATATAAAGCCACAATCCCTACCCACAAAAGGCTGATAATCTAACTGATGAGCTAGGACCTGCATAAAAAGAAATCAATAACATTACATAGTGTACTGAAGGTCATTCCTAATGACAACTTTTTATAGAGTGCTTTTTGGTTTACCAAGTGCTTCAACACACAGTATTTTATTTGAGCTTTGTAATATCCATATGAAAAAAACTAGTATAAAATATAATAATCTCCCCATTTTATAGCTAAGGGAATTGAGGTACAGAAAGGTAATAATACTTAGTGAAAGTCACACAGCTGGTAAGTGCCAGAGTCAGGATCTGAACCCAGGATCTAATTCCAAAACTAATGTTCTTTTCACTATCCCTTGCTGTTTCTCACTCTCATCCAAATACTGTCTAAGTAACTTTCCAACAATTAATATCAATATCAATATCTCATAGCAGAATGGGAGGTAGTGAGCTTCCTTTCACTTGGGGGATGGTATAGAAGGGATTTCTGTTCAGTAATGGGGTACACTGGATGACTTCTGAGGTTCCTTTCACTTTGTGATTATGCCCTATGGAGAGCTCAATAGCAGCTTTGATTCACCTCGAGAATGTACAATGGACTGGATCTTGAAGAAAAAGTATAATCTAAGGCAACTCTACCCCTGATATGAGCTTTGATTTGGGAGTCAGGAAATTTGTATTAGTGCCAACTCTTCCGTCCAATTATTGTGAAGACTTTTAATTTTCTTTTTTGGAGGCAATCAGGATTAAATGATTTGCTTAGGGTCGTACAGCTAGTAATTCTCTGAGACTGGATTTGAACTCAATCTTTCCTGCTCTATCCACAGTGCCAACTAACTGCCCCAAGAACTCTTATAATAGCTTCCTACTTAGGACTCCAACTTTCAATTTATCCCCTCTAATCCGTCTTGCATACCTTTCTTGATTAATTTTCCTAATGAACATTTCTGATCATGGTTTGTTTTTTTTTTTTTTTTTTTTTTTTTTTGGTTTAAAAAAACATCACTGGCTCCCCAATGTCCAGACTCCTCTGTCTAGACCATCAAGATCTCCTCAATCTGGCTGCCACCCTATATTGATAACCTTATATTTTACTAACCTTTCTCTTAATGTCTGGTAAGACAGAGGCAGGAGGATGGGTTTTGACAAGTGGGGAGGGTCCCCAGCAGACATTCCCCTGTGTCCAATGTTTGGCTCTGCCCCTAGGGTTCTCGCTCCTTCTATTCGTATCCTTGTCCACCCTTATACTCTCATCATCCTTTCCATAGATTCCTCTGTGGGTTTCCTCCCTGTGGATCCTGAAGAGCTGTTCATCTTCTTCACGGGAGACAGTGAGACCACAATCCCGTGTCGAGTGACTGACCCCAAACTGGTGGTAACGTTGCATGAGAAGAAGGTGGACATATCCCTGCCTGTTGCCTATGACCACCAGCGTGGATTCACCGGCCCCTTTGAGGACAAGACCTACATCTGCAAAACCATCATTGATGAGAGGGAGGTAGACTCTGACGCTTATTATGTCTACCGCATCCAAGGTGAGGATCTCAAACTCCTGGGCCAACTTCCCTCACCCCTTATTTCCCCTCAATAAATAATTGTGTGTTGATTTACCCCTTCTATGTGCCAGATTCTGTTAGGATTGTTATTGCTCATTAGTTCTTCAGTCTTTGTAACCCCCTTTGGGGTTTTCTTGGTAAAGATCCTGGAGTGATTTGCCTTTTTCTTTTTCCATATTATTTTATAGATGAGGAAATTAGGGTTAAGTGACTTGTTCAGTGTCACATAGCTAGGAGGTTTCTGAGACCAGATTTGAACTCAATAATATGAATATTTTTGACTGCAGATGGAGGCACTCCATCCACTACACCTCTGAGCTGCTTGCCACTTGGTTAGATACTGAGTGTTCAACTTTTTAGCCCCATAAATCCCATTTCCAATTAAGAATCATATTATAGCACTAAGGACAGAGTACAGTTTTCTCTTAGTCTGTCCCCATGTTCTAAGCTTATCTATGAATGGTCAATAAATTGTCCATATCAAAAATACAAGTTTACATATAATAATCATCATCCCACCAATATATCAATTCAAAATGTTTTCCAAGGCATTTTCGTCACCATTACTTTCTGTGAACCTCATGGTAGCCATATGAGATAGGCAGGGGCAGTTGATACTAACTGCATCTCACTCATGAGAAAACTGAGGCACTGAAAACTGAGGGGGGTTGTCACCTAGGAGCTTAGGATTCTAGGATTTAGAGCTAGAAAGTACCTCAGAGCTCATCAAGTCCAGTCCATTTCACAGACGAGGGAATGGAGGATCAAACAAGTGAAATGATCATTGGTGTGTGGGGAGTTTTTGATGTGTGGGTTTGTCTTACATGATTTTTGCCTGTGTCTTACCATAGATCTCCATAGAGAAACAACCCAATTGTATTGTAAAAGTTAGTCTGGTTTTGGATGCTAGTGCAATTGAGTTTAACAAACTCAATTCAATTTAATCAATATATTCATGTCCACCATAGTACATGTCTTTGATGGGATTATAGGGTCAAAGATTTAAATTGGAAGAGACCTCAGAGGCCAAACAATTCAATCCCAACGTTTCACAGATGAAGAAAATAATCAGGGAAACTAAATGAATGGTACAAGGACACTCAGATAGTAACTAACCACTGAGAGCAGGATTTGAAGTCATAATCACTGACTCCAGAGCCAGTAAATTCTCTTGCCACATGTTGCTACTTCTTACTTCATTCCTCTTCACTTTCATCTTATTAAATTCGGCTGATGAGGTTCCCTTCCCAAATCTTGAATTTGTTATCAGATATATTATTTCTTTCTTTCTGCTGCCATTCCCTGAACTCCGGCTGCTTAGCTCAGGGTCATTTTCTTCTTTCTCTTCATAGTCTCATCCATCAATGTCTCTGTGAATGCAGTTCAGACTGTGGTGCGGAAGGGTGAGAACATCACTGTGCTCTGCATTGTGAAGGGTAATGAAGTGGTGAACTTTGACTGGACTTACCCTCGAATGGAGGTGAGGGGACAATCGGGGGGAGATGTGGGAAGGGTGGTAAGTGGTCTAGTCTTGACAGGGATGAGAGTGGAAAGGATAAAGGGGATCTAGGTGACCCCTCTTGCAAGGACCAGTGTTTAATGTCAGTGAAGGAGGGAGAACTTTCGTGGAGGTCATAAAAGATGGTCGCTCTATGCTTTCTTCCATAGTGCCTTTGAAGTTATCAGTGGCAAATCACCTATTCTTCCCTTCCTAAGTCAGATAAGCTAGCCCTTTGGCTCTTCCTCTTTGTCTTAGTCCACATGAGTGGTAGAGGAAGCCACAGAAGCCAATGTCAGTGACCCCTTTCTTTTCTTAACCCAATGCCATATACCCCAAAATTTTCTTTTAAGTCTTCCCCAATTTCTCTGAAACATGGGCACTTTCCCTGTCCTGTCCCTGCAGAGTAAGCGGCTGGTGGAGCCAGTGACAGATTTCCTTTCGGGGTTAGAGTATGACATCCGCTCCATCCTGCATATCCCCAGTGCCGAGCTGGGAGATTCTGGTACCTATGTCTGCAATGTCTCAGAGAGTTACAATGGCCACAGGGACATGAAAGGAGTCAACGTCACAGTGGTGGGTGAGTACAAAGCCCAGCCCTCACTCCGAATCCACGGGCCAAACAAATGGGGATGGAACCCCCCATTTCGAGGAAAGAAAGTGCAACAGTCTAAGACCAGACTGGGTGTATTATGTAAAGGGAGAATCTACCTCTGTGAGAACCCATGATCTCTGAATCTGACGCCATCTCTCCTACCTCCTTCCCGAGTCCTTCTCCTCTCCATCCCATTGAGCTCCTGTCTCTTCTGAAATTCCAATCTCGTTTTCTCCTTCAGACAAAGGGTTTGTGAGATTTCTGGGGGAGTTGGATGAGCTGGAGTTTGCTGAACTGCACAAAAGTCGAACCCTACAGATGTTCATCGAAGCGTACCCTGCACCCACCATTGTGTGGCTCAAGGACAACCAGACTTTGGGCTCTGGAACTGCCAGTGAGATCTCTATCTCCACCAGGAATTTGTCTGAGACGAGGTAAGCCAAACTCCTTGTTGGGAAGGTAATATGTGGATGAAAGTTATACTCTCTCCTTCTCTAGCATGGTACCTGGGCTCATATCCGCTGGACCCCCACTCTTAGAGACATCTTCTGGTCTGCTACTGATGTCTTTCCTAAAGATATATTTCTTGTATCACTGACTGGATGGAGCCCAGGGCCACAGGCATTAATGGCACCAAGAGGCTTTGGCCTGAATGAAAAGAAGGTTGTCTGGGACTGGAGCTATTGTTGGAAGAGACAGAGAAATGGCCATAATAAAGTGGGAACCTAGACATGAGCCATTCAGGAGCTGGGAAGTGAAAAAAAAGAGGGAGAGAGAAAAAGGAGAGGAGTGTGTGAGTGTGAGTGTGTGTGTGTGTGTGTGTGTGTGTGTGTGTGTGTGCACTTGCTTTTACAGCTCTGTGATGGGGAGAGGGCAGAGGAAGGTCATTCAGATGTAGGGGTAAGTAACCCCTAGATCATGGTACCCAGCCTGTGGAGACTAGGATTTCAGAAGAAACAGAAGGGAATGGAGAGAGAGGAGAAGGGTTCAGAGAAGAGGTAGAAGAGATGGTATCATGGGGTCTCACAGACATAAGCTCTCCCTTTTTACAATATACTCAGAAGAGTAAAGAAGGGAGGAGAGGAGAGAGAGAGGAAAATAAGGGAGGAGAAGTGAGAGAAGAGAAGAAGAGGGGAGGAGAGAGGGGAGGGAAAAGGAGAGGAGAGGCAGGAAGGAGAGAAAAAAGGAGCCCGCCTGTACTGCCCACTTGGCTGTCTATGGGTCATTTACCTCTACATTCTAATTACTCTCCTCTACCCCCTACTCTCACACAGCTATATAAACATGCCTGCGTGTACACACAAACACACACATGTACACACTCTGGGGGCCCTCATCCCATCACAACAGCAGATGACCCCTCACAAGACTGCACTAGCAGCTTAGAAATCTGGATTCTAGGCCCTAATCTTGGCCCTGGCAGCCCAAGGAAAGCCTTCTCTTGACTTTGACCCCCTCCCTAGTGTGTAGAAGGCTAAATTTCAAATCAGAAGACTGGAATTCTAATACTGTTTCCACTATCTTGAACAAATCACATTTATTCCCTATGCCTCAGTTATACCATCTTTAAAATTAGAGGTTTAGATTCAATTCAGTTCAATAATCATTGAGTCCATTATGTGAAAGACACTGTGTTAGAGTCAACAAAAACAGTTCCTGACCGGCTTACATTCTACTTGAAAAGGAAGATGGAAAGATAGTAGTAAGATACACAGATACAAAAATACAGCATAATTTTAGAAGAGGCAGCTAGAGAGATCAGGAAAGGCTTTCTGGATGAAGTAAAACCTGCGATGAAGTTTGAAGAAATTAGAGATTCTGAGAAGTCAAGGTGAGAAGAGAGAACATTGACCTAAGTTAATAGACACTTATTAAGTACTATGTGCCAGATGCTGTCCTAAAAATATTATTCTTATTTAGTCAATTAATCGTGTATGATTTTTTTTGTGGCCACATTTGGAGTTTTCTTGACAAAGATAAGTCCATTTCCTTCTCTAATTCATTTTACAGATGAAGAAAATGAGGCACACAGGATTAAGTGACTTAGGCTCACACAACTAATAAATATCTAAACCCAAATTTGAACTCAGATTTTCCTGACTCCACGGCTGACATTCTAGCTATTTTACCACTTAGCTGCCTGTGCTAAAGATACACAGAAAGGCAAAAGGCAATTTCTGTTTTTAAGATGTTCGCAGTATGATGGGGAAAGAAAACATAAATATAACTGTTCAGAGACATGGAGGAAAAAGATGGGTTTTGGACAATAGAATTTGATGGCTTAAATCAAATAGGACACTTTTTCCTGGAGCCTAGAGTACATGGAGAGGAGTGATATGAAATAAGTCTAAAAACACTACATTTTAAATGTCAAACTGAGGAATTTTTATTTTATCTGAAAAGTAATAAATTGAGAACCACTGGAACTTCTTGATCAGGGAAGTAGCTTGATCAGGCAACTATATGAAAGATGGATTGCAGAATGGAGGGATTCTAAGCATGGAGACGAATTGGAAAGCCATTGTAATAGTCAAGGCTAAAAGTGATGAGTGGGGAGAAAGGGAGAGATATTGAGAAATAAAATTCACAATTGATAGTGTAAGAAACAAAATATTGAATGCCCATCCATTTTTCACAATAGGATTAAGGGAGGACTGAAGGGAAAAAGAATTGCTCCAAGATTACAAACTTGAGTACTTGGTAGACAGTGGCGCATTTGAGAAAAATAGGGAAATTTAGAGGTGGGACAGAATTGGGGGGATATTGTTCTAGAGTACTTTCCAGCTTTAAGATATCATAATTCTATGATGCTTCCTTCCTGAATATGGCTTTCCAGGTATGTGTCAGAGCTGACCTTAGTACGAGTAAAGGTGAATGAAGGGGGTTATTATACCCTCAGAGCCTTCCATGATGATGCTGCTGACTCGTTCTCCTTCCAGTTGCAGATCAACGGTAAGAAGAAGTCCCTTTAGAGTCTACCCTCTCCTCTTCTTTTCCTCCTTTCCTCCCTTAGCTTTCCATATTCCTCAGTTCCTTCCCTGCCTTCCCTTGTCCCTGATCTAGCTCATTTTCCTTCCCCCTACTTCCATAGTAACCCCCCCTTTCTTGCCCTATTTTGGACAGTTCCCGCTAAGGTGATGGATCTGAGTGAGAGCCACCCCAGCAGTGGGGAGCAACTCCTCACTTGCCGAAGTCAGGGGATGCCACAGCCAATCCTCAACTGGTTCAGTTGCAGTGATTTTAAGAGGTGAGTAGAGACCCCAGTCCCAGGTGGCAGTGCCCAAGGCCTTTGACTACACAAACGATGGGCATATCAATCAACAAATATTTATCAGATGCTAATTATGTGCTAAATTCAGAAAATACAAAGAAAAACAAAAATATTCCCTGTCCTCATTCTAATGGTCCTGTGGGAACATGCACCCAAAACACTTGAATCCAAAGAATCATCAAATCCTTGGGTGTGGGCTGGGAGCCCAAATGGAGAAGAACTAGTATAGCATCTCACTCATTCTCCTGTTTTTTGGCTCTTCCATTGTCCCAAGGCAGAGATGATTTCTTTTGTCATTAAAACATTCAGAAAGAGAGACCCATAGGATCTCTACAGATAGCATGCTTCTATACCTTACCAAGTAATTTCCTCCCAGACCTGCTGTTGGCCCTTTAATTCACTCACTGAGACAGGCCAGTTCCAGAGAATTGGCAGGAATGAGATCTTCAGAGCTCCTTTATTCTCCTTGGAATTTCTCCTTCTGACTACACATAGCAATTCATCTGGGACCAAGATAGCCTTGGAGGAGGAGAGGGGAGAGCAAGACAGGGCAGCAATTATGAAAAATCTAGTTGGCTACTGAGGAATAAGAGGTTCTAATATGGGGGGGGGGGGATAGTTGGTGAAGAAGAAGATTTTCCCTAAGCAGTAGGTTAGGTTATTCCAGCACCTACTATTCCTTTCTGGCAAAGTCAAAAAACCCCTGAAGGGTAAATGGGGACAAAAGAAAACATTCTAGATCAACTTTCTATAAGAGGTCTCTACTAATCCCTTTTCATGTTAATTCCTTCCCTCAGTTGATTATTTCCAAGTTATCCTGCATATATATCTTGCTTGAACATAGTTTGGATATTGTCTTTCCCATTAGACTGTGAGCTCCTCAAGAGCAGAGACTAATTTTTTTTTGGCCTTTCTTTGAATCCCCCAGTGCTTAGCAAGGTGCCTGGGACATAACAGGAGTTTGTTGACTGAAGAAGGATTCCTTGCATCATGGATCCCTTGAGGGATCTGGTGAAGCTTATGGATTCCTCAGAATAATGTTTTTAAATGCATAAAATAAAATACCTATAATTATTTTAAAAACCAATTCTATTGATACAACTAGAAAAATATATTAAGAAAACCCAACAACTCATGGACCCCTGATAAAGGACTCCTGCAGCCCAGAGGCAGAAAAGAGTTTGGGGGGTAGAGGATGGTTAGACTGATGGGTAAAAAAATGGGCTGGTAAACTGGATGAAGTAGGACAAAACTGTTCATGCTGGGGTTCCATCCCAAATAGGTGTCCCCGCGATGTTCTGCCTACCCCACTGGGGAACAGCTCCAAGGAGGAAACTCAGTTGGAAACCAATGTGACCTACTGGGAGCAAGAGAAATTGTTTGAGGTAGTCAGCATCCTGCGCTTGCAACGTGTGGACCAGCCCCTCTCTGTCATCTGTGACGTGTACAACCTCCTGGGGAGAGACAGCAAGGAAGTCACCATTGTTCCACATTGTGAGTCCCAAGGCCCACAGCCATAGTCATTGATCTCTCTTTCTCTTGTGCATCACTGGCCTTGAAGACATCCTATGCTCTGTGTGACCATGCAGGCCCATGTACATGTCTAGATATAATGATCGCACATGAATGAATTTGCTGGTGTCCCCAGATACAGGTGTGCCTCACAAGCCCCCTCCCACAGCTCTGAGAAGTCTGATTGTTCTTCCTTCCAGCCCCCAGCAAAAGCCTAGATCAGGTACCACTCTGTGGAGGCCCAAGTTCTGGACAGAGTGAATTGAGGAGGCTGCAGCAGACCAGAAGAGAAGCATCTTCTAAAGTATTATTTTATGCAGATAGAGGAACAAATGCTTTTTTGTGGGGCAAGAACTTAGTCAGATAGAGGCAGGGGATAACAGGACTACCAGTAATAATGATATTAGCACACCTCTCTCTGGCACTTTAAAGTTTACCAAGCACCTTTCTCACAACAAGCTTGTGAACAGGTAACGCAAACATTATTACATTATGTTTTATTATAAAAAAATTAAGTGACTTGCTCGTGGTCACACAACAATATCAGAGCACAGACAATAATTACGGTCTTTTGACTGCAAGAACAATGGATTTCCAGTCACTGAATGATTAGCTTCAGAAGGAAAAGACATCTTGCCTAGAGGGATCTGGGGACATAAAAAAGCAGGCAGGAGAAGTAGCCTCACCAGCCTGGAGAGGGTCTGGCGATGAGGGGAGCACTTTCAGAGGGGAAGAATAATAAAGAAAAGGCCTCAATCGATGGATCAAGTCAGCAGTTAGTAGAAGAGAAGAGGGAGGAAAAATGGGGAAGGGACACCTAATAAAGAAGGGAGAGACAGAGGCTGAAGGCTTGACACTGGGGAAAAGAGAATTTGACAATGGGAGTCTGGCATCTCTGCCCCCCATCCACATGCAGCCAAAACTTTGGGAGTGATTCACAAAACCATGTTTCTTGAGTTGACTACAAAGTGATGATCTCTCACTTCAACTTTGGCCCCCTCTCCAAAGAATATCATCTTTTAATTTCTCTTAGGGAATCTTCATCACATTCCCCTCCATGGTGATTCCAAACCTGGGTTCCTTTCCTCAGAATCTTTCTTCTTGCTAAGGTTAACACTCCTGCTCTTACCTCTTCTTCAGTACCTTGTTCTGTTTCTCTCTGTCTTCTCTCTTTCATGGATTTCCAGTCTCTTTCCTGAATTCCATTGACTCATTCTCCCTTGCTTGTTGTCTCCCTCCTTAGATGTAAGCTCCTTGAGGGTAGGATTCAGAAGTGTATCCTTGTCTATATTTGCCTTTTTTTTTGTATCCCTAGCACCTATTATCATTCCTGGCACACATCAAGTGTTTGATAAATGCTTGTTGGCTGACTGTTTGCAAACATACTCTGGTCTCTCTAATTCAAACACAGAAATAGATGAAGGAAGGAAAGAGAGTGGGAAGGAAGAAAGAAGGAAAGGAAAGGAGGAAGGAAGGAAAGAAAATGAGGAAGAAAGAAAGAAGGAGGGAGGAAGAAAGGGAAAAAAAGAAATAAAGGGAGAAAGAAAAAGAAAAAAGAAGGAAAGGAAGGAAGAATAGAGAGAAAGAGAAAGAAAGAGAAAAAGGAAAGAGAGAAAGAAAAAAGAAAGAAAGAAAAAGAGAAAAGGAGGAAGGAAGGAAAGAAGGAAGGAAGGGAGGGAGAAAGAGAAAATCAAAACAACCAACTTTCTCTTGACTCAAAGCAGTACACAGCCTAATGGAAAGAGCTGGATTTGGATTCTCCATATCTGGATAATAGTCTCACTTTTATTGCTTGTCTTCTTTATTGTCTTAAGCAAATCACATCATAGACTGGAACTCTGTTTCCTCACATGAAATCCATTGATTTTTCTGTCTTAAAGCTATTGACAGGTCTCTCTCCTTCCCTCCATTACCAACGAATAATCTATGTCTGCTGTCTCTATTTCCCCACCATTCATCTACTCTTTAGCCCCTTACAATTTGACTGTTATTCTCCCATTTTAATAAAACATTTCTCTCTCCAAGGTCATTAACGACCACAGACCGAATGGTCTTCCTCCCCTTCCCACCTCATTCTTCTTCTTTATTTTACTGGAAGATTTGACCCTCGTGGATAGAATAGCAGGCCTGGAGTCAGGAAGCCTCATCTTCCCGAATTCAACTCTGGCCTAAGATGTTTACTAGTTGTATGACCCTGGACAACTTAAGTGAATTATATCAGTTTTCTCATTTGTAAAATGATCTGGAAAAGGAAATGACAAACCACTCCATTATCTTTGCCAAGAAAGTGACCATTAGGGTCACAAAATTGGACACTATGAAAATGATTAGAGAATAATAAATGAGATGCTCTTCCCTTAGTGATTCCTCTGATAGGGTGCTCACAAAGTTCTTTTTCTCCTTCTCTGACTGCTCTTTCATACTCTTTTTTTAAATGGTCCCTTAAACATAGAAGTCCCCCAAAGGCTCTATCCTTCACCTTTTTCTCTTCTCTCCCTACTTTTTCTCCTTTAACAGTATCATATTCTAAAGGCTTCATTTATCAGCTCTAGAGAGATGACTCTCAAATCTATATTTCTCACCTTTATCTCTCCCTGAACTCTAGTCCTACATCTATAGTTGCTGACTTGATGACTTCATCTGTATGTCCCACTTCAAAATAACCAGAATTAACCATTTTCCAATGAACTCATCGTCATCTTCCCAAAACATGACAACTAGCATTTATGTATTTATGCTTTTAAGCTTTGCCAGGCATTTTACAAATATTATCTCATTTGATCTTCCCAACAACCTTACAACATAGGTGCTATTATTATCTCCATTTTATAGATGAGGAAACTGAGGCAGACAGATCCTGTAACTTGCCCAATGTCATATAGCTAGAAAATATCTGAGACCAGATTTCCTATATTTTTTAAGAGTACAACTATCTTCCCCATGCCATTCTACTTTATCTATATTCCTATCCAAGAAACCCAGACTCAAAACATCAGAGTATATTTTGGGTTCTTTCCTAATTTGTTGCGAAGGTTATGTTGAGGTTTAACTCTGATACGTTGGACCCCAGATTTAAGACAATAGTCTTTTAAATGAATCTAGAGGTAGATACAACTTTGGAAGTCATCTTCCAATTCCCTCATTTTACAACTGAGAAAATTGAGGTTTGGGGAGGTTGTTACTTACCTAAAGTCACACAGGTGGAATGTTTCAGAGATAAAAATTGGACACAAGACCTCTAACTCCAGAGTCAGTTCTTTTCCTTGAACCATGCTGTGTCCAATGGTTTTTCTGCCTTCGATTTATTTCTTTTTTCTAGTCTACCATTCCAACTATTGCTCACATAATCTTCCAAATTCTGCACTCTTACACTATTTCTCTTCTCTTCAAGTGTCTCTCTACTATCTATGACCCTACTGAATAAAGATCATTTTCCTGATTCTGGCAATCAAAGCCCTCAACATTCTGAGTCCAAATTACCTTTCCATTATCTTTCCTTATCTTATCTTATTTTCTTTCACATACTTCATTTTCTAGACACATCCCCATCTTATTCTTCCTTATTGCTACTCCTGCTTTTGCTCAAATCATCTCCACGCCATTGTTGTTACTGTGTCATTTTCTAGTTAAGTCTGACTTTTCATGACCCTTTTGGGGTTTTCTTGGCAAAGATACTGGGGTAGTTTGCCATTTCCTTTTTCAGATTATTTTATAGATCAAGAAACTGGGGCAAAGAGAATTAAATGACTTGCCTATCATAACTCAGTTAGTATGGGTCTGAGGCTGGATTTGAATTCAGAAAGATGAATCTTCCTGATTCCAAACCAGATCCTTTATCCACTCTATCACCTAGTCTAGTATAGACTTCTCCAACATTTTCATGTTAAAATCCTTCCCTTCTAGGTAGTCCATAAAGCTTTCTCCTGTCTTCCCAGCATAGACTTTACCTTTCCTTCCCATCCATGGAAAATGACCTCTCCCTCTTTAACTTTCTCGTGGCAGCTTGCCTGAACCTTCCTTTTATCTGTTTCTCACTCCTTCATGATACGTCATTCATAGACATTTTATCCCTCTTATTAGATTGTAAGCTTCTAGATGGCAGGAACCATCTTTTTTTTTTTTTTTTTTTTTTCCCTTTCTATTTTTGTATTCACACTGCCCAGTACAGGATCCTGCATATATTAGGTATTTAATAAACATTTGTTTAATTGAACTGAACTGATTTGATTTTAATTGAATTGGGGAGAAACTAAGGCTAAATGTTGGGGAGATGAGGCTAAAAGTATGATACTGGGGAGAGGAAGCTAAGGGTCTGACTTTGATGAGGAAGATCCAGGATCTGTATTGGAAAGTAAAAGCTGAAGTTTTAACCGTTAAGTCCCCAGGGGAAGAAAAGGACTTTTGGCTCGTTCATTAGATTGTTTGGCATTTGTAGTAGGAATGTCTGGATGGGAAGGAGGGATTTGGGGATGGGCGGGATGTGTCTCTGAACTCAAAGAGCCAAAGTGTATCTTCTTGGGCAGACTCAGATGATGTTGGATGTGAAGAAGGGGTCTAGACTAGAAGTGGGAGGAGGGACTTCTCAGAATTATCTTGCTTGATCTTGCACTTGATGATGACCTGATATGAGGGTGAGTTGCCTATTCTCTGCTTCCAGCCCTGCCCTTCAAGGTGGTTGTGATTTCAGCCATCCTGGCCTTAGTGGTCCTCACAATCATCTCCATGATCATCCTTGTAATTCTGTGGCAGAAGGTAAGTAGATCCTGTAGTCTTTCTTCCATGTAGACATGGCCTGAGATCTTTCAGGCCTTAATCCCAGCATAGGCTTTCCCCTAAATACAATTAAAATTCTTTTTAAAAAATCCTAAAGCTAATTAAAATTTTAAAAATAATATTTCATTTCCCCTCAATTACATGTAAAACAATTTTTAACATTTATTTGTTTTCTTAGGTTTTGAGTTCTAAATTCTATCCCTTCTTCCCTTTCCTTCCCCCTCCCTGAGATAGTAACCAATAGGATATAGTATATACATGTGCCATCATTTAAATAGCAAAAATACTTAAATTCTTGATCCTGAAATTATATGCATATATAATATTTTATATAAAATGTTAATGGGTCCAAGCCAAAATGAGCCACTCCATCAGCCTAGTGGGAAGTGGTACCCAGGAATGCCTCTAAGGCATATAGACTGGACCAGCACAGATCTCATTTCTCATGACAAGCCTTTATCAGACCTCTCTGCACTTGTCTCGTGATTACCTGGAGAGGGAGTGCCAGGGTATCCTTGGCACTTGGGCCCTGTCCTCCTAGCATAGACTGAGCCTTGAACTAAGTTATTTGTAAAAGTTTTTCTAACTTCCATGATCCCATGATTGCTATTTCCCCCTTCCCCAGAAACCCCGCTATGAGATCCGCTGGAAGGTGATTGAATCTGTGAGCTCGGATGGTCATGAATACATCTACGTGGATCCCATGCAATTGCCCTATGACTCCAGCTGGGAACTGCCCCGAGAGCGGCTTGTGCTTGGTCAGTGATCCAGCTTCTCTTCCCAGGAGGGGAACAGAAAAACCCTGCTTCTCTGTCCTGAGCCCCTTCTGTGGGTCCATCCCCGAGCTGTGGGAGAGACCCAGATAATGCCCACCAAGATGGGAAGATAGGACTAACACAAGCCCAGAGAGCCTTATCTTAAGGATCAGATGTTCAATTACGTGGTATCTGCTATAATTGTTCCAGAAGGTCAAAGTAGAACGGAATAAGGAAGGAAGGAAGGCTTACATGGCCTTGAAGGGGAACAAGGTAAATAAGCAAAAGCAGAGAGGTGAGATTGAATAGGTGAGAGACAGTGAGAAGAGCAGAATGACTCATTTAGATAGAAATAAACTAGATATACAGGGTAAGATCAGATTGTAGGCCAGGAAGAGGAGTTAGGACTTCATGGTATGAGCGACAAAGAACCACCCAAAATATTGAGAAAAGCAGTGTTTCACTTCCAGATGTGGGTTGTTTGTTGCTGTTGTTCTGGGGTTTTTTGGAGGCAAGCAGGGCCCAGGGCCATGCAGCTGGTAAGTGGCCAAGTCCAAATTTAAACTCGGTCCTGTGCTCTATCTATTACACTATATAGCTGTCTTGCCCCCAGAGATATTTTAGGAAAGTTTGTGTGGTCGGATGTGCAGAATGGAATAAAGGGGAAGAAATGCAGAAAGGACAGGTTACAAGGCTATCCCAATACAGCAGGTTCTTAGTCATGAGGCTTTGGACTATGGTGGCAGATGGAAGTGAAGAAGAAGGCCGACACAACAGAGATTGCAGTTTGAGGCAGGTGGAGTCATAATCTTTCCCCACAGGGAACAGACATTCAAAGAAAAGGGGTAAATGAGGCTAAAGCTAATATAATCCCCTGGTGTTACAGAATTTCATGATTGAAGGGGATTTTCTAGTCCCACCTAGAACTGAATAGAAATCCTCTTGACCACAACTCATCAAGTGACTATCCATCCTCCACCTGAAGACCAACATTTGCTCTTCCCACTTTGAATCTTGGATCATAGGTCAAAAGGCAGATGAGAGCTCACGGGCTATGGAGGCAAGTCTTCTCATTTTACATGAGAAAATCGAGGCTCAGACTGAGAAAATGGTCTGCCCAAGGTCTCACAGGCTGTGAGTGTTAGGGGTAGGATACGAATCAAGGTCCTCTAAGCCCATAGCAAGGGGTATGCAGTCAGAGGATTCTGAACATGTTTTTGATGCTACCTTGGTGACTGTGGCAAGTGACTTAGTCCCCCTTAAGACTCAGTTTTCTCTTCTGTAAAATGAGATGGTCTCTGAGGTCCTTTCCCCTACCTACATCTACTGTGTTCCTCCATTTCTTGTTATAGTGTGTTGGGAACTCTGTGAACTTGGAGGATAAGTTCCAACAGATCCTACCAAGCTGGGACTGTCAATAAAGGGCCCAGTCCAGTTAACGATGATGAGGTTTATCACCAGAAGACAAGCTACTGGGTGATCACCTTTTTCAGTCATACCATCTCTTGAAGTTTGCCTACCAAGGAATTTAGTTCTTGGGACCTGCATTGGCAGGGGAATGCCCATTATCAGTGACTCAAGGTTTCCTGAAGAAAGCAACATTGATAATAATAATCAATAACAGTAAAAATAGGCACTTTCAAATTTGCAGAGTGCTTTACATGTGTTATTTCATTTGAGTCTCAATAAAACTCTATGAAGTATAATGGATATTTGTTATCCCTAGTTTACAAATGAGGAAACTGAGGACCAGAGAGATTATGTGACTTGCCCATCCAACAACAACAGAGCCGAAAGGGTTTCTAGCAAATGTCACCCAATTAATAAGCATCAGAGGACAATTTGAATCCAGGTCTTAGTCCAGTACTCTATTAACAAATGAAATATTTGTAAAGCACCTACCAGCTGGACACATGGTAGGCATTTAACAAATGCTTATTTGCCACGAAATTAAATAAATAGATAGATGGATGATTGAATGGATGGATAGATGATAGATAAATGGATAGAGAGATATAGATAGACAACTAAAAAGCAGATATATAGATAGACAAATATATGGATGGATAGATGGATTGATAGATGATAGATAAATGGATAGATAGAGAAATAGATAGATAATTATATTGATATATAAATAGATATACAGACAGATGAATGGATGGATCAATGGATAGATAGATGACAGAGAGAGATATTGATATGTATAGAAAGAAAAAAACTATTCTAAACACAGGTCTGGAATCAAAATCTTTCCCTGCAGGGAACAGACATTCAAAGAAGAGGGGGCAAATGAGGCTGAAGCTAATATAATCCACTGATATGACAGAATTTCGTAATTGAAGGGAATTTTCTAGTCCAACCTAGAACTGAATAGAAATCCTCTTGATCACAACTCACCAAGTGACTGTCCATCCTCACCTAATAACAACAATAACAACTAATCAACAAAAACAATATTCCCAAAAGATAGTAGATTTAAGAACCTATGTCTATTCTATTATGAATAAGTATTAGAATGTTTATTTTTATTTTTATTTTTTTGCTGAGGCAGTTGAGATTAAGTGATTTGCCCAGGGTCACACAGCTAGGAAGTATTAAGTGCCTGATGTCAGATTTAAACTCAGGTATTCCTGACTTTAGGGCCAGCACTCTATCTACTGTATCATTTAGCTGCCCCTATTACACTTTTTATTGAAGAATATAAAGTTAAAAATAGCAACAAAAGCTTAAAAAATTGAGCATATGAGTAAAATTGGGGACTAAAAGGATAGGCTTTAAAAACCTAAATATTTATCTGGCACAAAATAATAATAATAGCTCATCTATCTGTAGTGTTGTAAGGTTGTTTGCAAGACCCCTTCTTTGTAACATCCCTGGGAGATTGGGTCTTGTAGTTGCAGATGAGAAAACTGATGATTTAAGAGTTTAATACCCAACTTCAAACATTTAATGTCTGAGGTGGGATTTGAACTCAGAGTTCTAACTCCGGGCTGAAAGCTGAGACCTATAGGAGAGGAAAGGTGTCGAGTGGTGGACTGCAGGAGGGAAGGTTTTCCATGCTTGTGGCAACAGTGTAAAATAGTGGGAAGAGCACTTAATTTGGAATTAGAAGGTCAGAGTTCTAATCTGGGTGACATGAGGCAACTCATTAAATGTCTCTGAGCCTGTTTTCTCATTTGCAAAAATTACATTGGGTTCAAATGATGTCTGGAGATCTTTCCAGCTGAAAATTCTATGCATTTCCCTAAAGTCCTTGCAGTATTAGACTAGAAATTGGGTTTGGAGTAGGGTGTGTCAACAGATGTGAAGGGACAGCCTTCATTCTGACCCAGCCCAATTCTGCCATCCACTCATCATTCCCCCTCCCTTTTTCCCTCATCTGCGGAATGAGCCAGGATTAGGCAACTGGGATGAACGCATGTCAACCAGATTACATTGGGCTGCCCTCTGCTGGCTTTGAACGAAATGGATTTAATTTATGGATAGAACAGAAAAAATTTCTAGCAAACAGGGGCTCAAGTGTTATGGGTGGTTGGGGACTTAACATTCCTCAGCTGTCTAAGTGAAGGTCAAGTTATTTATCCCAAAGTCACTGACACTGATGGTCCCATCTATTTATTGTTACATGTTAATATAAAGATGGACTGGGGTGGGGGGAAGGAAGGGAAAATTTGAAACACAAGATTTTGCAAGGGTCAATGTTGAAAAATTATCCCTGCATATGTTTTGAAAATAAAAAGCTTTAATTAAGAAAAATATAAAGATGGAGTCCATCTCAATGTTGAACTTTCCTCCCTATTAACCCTCTTTCAGCTAAAATGGATTAATGCCTTATGGACAGAGATATCCCCAAGGTTTTGGATTAAACCACAGGGACCTGGATTATAGGATTCCAATTCAGAATTAGAAGGGACTTTAGAGAGGTCATTTAATGTAACCTCATAATTTTGTAGATGAAGAAACTGAGACTCAGAGATTTAAGTGACTTGTCTAGGAAATATTTGAGTAGGGGTTCATATCTAGGCCTCCCTGACCCTAAGGCCAGACTCTATTCACTCTACCAGGCCACTTTTAGAATCAGTGCTTGGGGAGTTGGTGAATTCTTTTCCTACAGAAAATTTTAAACCAAGGTTGGGTGAATTCTCAGGGACATAGATGGAGGAGAGAGTCTCAGGGTATGTTCCGGCTCTGAGATCTTCAGAGGGGTTACTGTGAGCTGTAGGATCCAATTCACATACATTCAATGACTGATGGTTTTCTTAGAGAAGAACTCCTGTATCTTTTCTGAGTCACGGACATCTGTGAGATGGGTAGCAATATGATAAAGCGGGGACAGCACTGGATTTAGAATCTAGCTTGGACAATTTATTCAATCTTTCTGGAGGTAATTCCCTTACTATAAAATGAGAGAGGTTGAACTAAAGCATCCCTAAATCAATGATCCTACGGAGTAAGGCAGGTTCTTCCAGTAATTGCTCAGATTGGGTGGGGAACAAAGGATTTTGTGGAGGTGTTGAAGGTTCCAGTGACTAGGGTGTGAGTGAGAAATGTGCATAATCTC
The DNA here is from genome assembly GCF_902635505.1 of Sarcophilus harrisii. Taxonomy (NCBI): domain Eukaryota; kingdom Metazoa; phylum Chordata; class Mammalia; order Dasyuromorphia; family Dasyuridae; genus Sarcophilus; species Sarcophilus harrisii. The sequence continues at coordinate 382,148,673 of NC_045427.1, read as the reverse complement.
TGCACAATCCACCAGCTTTAGGATGGAATTGAGGGAATATCCTCTTATCTCTCTTACAGGTCGTACACTTGGTTCTGGAGCCTTTGGGCAAGTAGTGGAGGCCACAGCCCATGGACTAAGCCACTCCCAGGCCACAATGAAGGTGGCTGTCAAGATGCTAAAATGTGAGTTTCTCCTTCTCCCTTTTCCTTTAGCCTCCTCAATCACTTTCCCCTCCTTTTTCCTTTTGTCAACCTTCTCTTTTTAACCATCTTCCCCCTTATTCCTCTCATCTACTAGTCCCGCTGTTCTTCCTCACTTTCTGCTAGGAGACCCCTGCCCATTCTAGACCCACTTCTTTTCTTGCTTGTGGTCTAGTAAGGGCAGCTTTAGGGAACTCTCCCTTGTTTGCAGGGAAGCACTCCACCCCACTGAGTTGGGGGATAGGGCTGAGATCTGATATAGTAAATCCTTTTTGGGAATCATTGCTTCTAGTCATGCTAGACCTGGGGCCAGGAAGAAGCTTTCTCTGGGAATGGGGAGATTGGAATAGGGTTGCTCAACCCCCCCCTCACAAGAACTGACAGTTAAATTTTTATTTTTTATTTTTTAATTTATTTTATTTTGTTTTTTTGCTGAGGCAATTGGGGTTAAGTGACTTGCCTGGGGTCACACAGCCAGGAAGTGTTTAGTGTCTGAGGTCAGCTTTGAACCCAGGTCCTCCTGACTTCAGGGCTGGTGCTCTGTTAAATTTTTGATATGAACATTTTATATTTTAGAAATCTACTAGTTTTACAAATCATTTAATGATTTCTTGTTTTGTTGATTGTCTTGCCTAAAAAAATGAGAGGAAATACAAATAATACATTAAATTATAAGTGTGTTGTGAGTTCAATTTTTTTTTTTTTTTTTTTTGTGAAGACCTGCTTGTTTTATTAGCAGAGCTCTAGATGAGGGTGACCTTCTCTGAAGGGCCTGGGTCTTAGCTGTTCTGTTGCCTCTTCTCTCTTCTCACCCTCCAAACCTTTTATCTCAGCCACCGCCCGGAGCAGTGAGAAGCAGGCCCTTATGTCTGAATTGAAGATCATGAGCCACCTGGGGCCCCACCTGAACATTGTCAACCTGCTGGGGGCGTGCACTAAAGGAGGTATGGCGCCCGTCCCTTATCCTACAGTCCAGAGGAATCCTGGCAGACTGAATTAAATTCAGAGAATCACGTTAAGTCCTGAATGACTCTAAGAAATGCCATTTGGGGAATCCATTAGGCTAACAGCCTGCCTCAGAAACCTCCCCTTTTAAGGATTTTCTCAGGTCATCTCAGTTTTGGTTGTCCCGTAACCCAAATTCTTGTCTTGAATTCTATCAATAGAAGAAGTTCATAGATTAGAGCTAATTGCAACTTTGGAGGCCATTATCTCCAATTCCCTCATTTTACAGATGAAGAAACTGGGGCACAGGGAGGTTAGGTGATTTGCTGATAAGAAGGATAGGACTTGAACCCAGGCCTTATTAATTCCCTATCCATTTGTCTCTTAGCTTCCACTACCTTGCCCACCCACCAGGATTGTTCCCCCGCACACACACACACACAGTCTCTCACACTCACAACTCCTATTGCCCCTAGGCCCCATCTACATCATCACAGAATACTGCCGTTATGGAGATCTCGTAGACTATCTACATCGAACCAAGCACACGTTCTTGCAGCATTGTCCTGAGAAAGGAGGGTCTTACCAGTGCTCAGAGGTCCTGAACCCTCCTGACCATCAGCTGCACAGGTGACTCATGTACTTCCCATCCCTACCCTTGAAGCAGGTTGCCTTTCTTCCTGCTCCATCCACCCTCTCTCCCTTTCCTCTCAGCCCAGATCCTGTTGCCCTTGCCCTATGCATGAAGGGTAAAACTATTCTCTTTTCCCCAAATTTCCCTTTTTCCTTTTATCTTTTTCTCCTTTTCTGTGCTCCTTAACCTGTCCCACATTGGCCCCTTTCTCCCAGGATGGGATTAGGGTGTGATATAACTGGGGCTCTGGCCAGGTGGGGTTGTGGTCCGTGATAGTCAGGGTGGGATATGGTTGAGGTTGGAAAATGCGGAGTTATTTATGGTCAAAGAGGTTGTAGTCAGAGATAGTGGTGGAGGTGTCTGGTCTAAACTGAATGAGTATGGAGTGCAGAAACCGCTATAGTTCCTTTTCTCTCACCCTCATCCTTATCAGACCTTTCCTTGGAACAGAGCGATTACAAGAGGAAGGAGGGGGCAAGGATTGTGAAAGGTCTGATGTCCTTGAGCTATGGTTAAGGGAACTGGAATGTTTATCTTCAAGAAAAAGCTGCCTATAGATATTTGAAGGCTATCACGTGAAAGAGGGATTCGGTTTATTCTATTTGGTCCCAGTGACTAGAAGTACAGCCAGTGAATGGAAATTCTGGGGAAGTGTATTTCTGCTCGGTGGAAAGTCAAATTTCCTGATAGTTAGGAAGCTTGTCTAGAATTAGGAACTAGACTGGATGATTTCTAAGATCCTGTCCAGCTCTAAGATTCTATAATATCTAGAGCTTTCCAAAATACAATAGAGTGTGTATGTATATGTGTGAGTATTCACTGGTATGTGTTCACACAAATGTATGTGCACACATGTGTATGAGTATGTGCAAGTATGTTAATGTTTGCATGTGAATATGAGTGTGTGCACATGAGTGTGCATGTGTGAGTGTGTGTACTTGTGAATGTATGTGTGTGATACTGAGTCCTTCATCACTGGAGATATACGAGCAAGGGTTGGTTATCTCTTGTAGGAAATATTAATTTTTGTCCTGTAAAGTGGATTGGGCTAGGTAACCTTGAATGTTTCTCTAAGATTCTAAGATGTTGTTACTTTGTTAGGGAATGCTACCCCTATTTTTACAGCCCCTCCCTTATATATTGCTTCTAGGGTAGGAAGTCATTTTCAGTACTTTTGCCCAAAGATATTGAATGAAGTGAGAACCCATCCATTAGAAAATGAACTACTATCTTCTCTTGACATACCTCTCATCTAACTAGCCCTATGTCCTGAATGCCCGAAGCAGGGGCACGAAGGAACAGCAATGTGGGAACCTGTAATAGCACTGATCTATGGGTGCCCCAAACATGTCCAATTCTAGTATGTCATTAACACCCTCCAATAATTCATCATAATGCAGGTTCTGCTCTGGACAAAATAATCTACTATGTGGATGAAGTCATAGAAGGGAGAGTGATAGAGCTAGGAGGGTATTTAGAATATAGAAGATGGGATGTTGGAACACAGTGCCAGAACATTTGAACATAGAACACTAAAGCTGAAAAAAATGTTAGAACATCAACAAAAAAAAAAATCTGCCATTGAAAATGAGTTTAGAACATAAAATATTGGGACTAGACAATTCTTTAAGCAAAAGAACATAAAATGTGAGACCTGGACAGGTCCTTAGCAATCAAAAGTTCCAGTTCTAATTTCCATTTTTTGGAATCACTCACTGGTCTGTCTGTGTGTCTCCCGGCTCCCAGACAAACATCGCTATCGGGGGAGAGTGACGGAGGCTACATGGACATGAGGAAGGATGACTGTGTGGACTATGTCCCAATGCTGGGCATGAAGGGAGAGATCATGTATGTGGATATTGAATCCTCCAACTACAGCTCGCCCTATGATAGCTTTGCACCCTCTGGTAGGTAAAGAAGGAGCAACCTAAGCCTCCTGGGAGAGGGGAAGTGGGGAGGGGACTTTTGGTTTATTTGGTAAAGATCCAGCTGCAAAGTGAGGGCAAAGAGAAGCTAGAGGATAAAGTGAGGATGTTCAGCTCAGGCTGAAGCAAGAGGCATTTAGTTTAGTCGTCAATAAGAACTTCCTGACATTTCAGGTAATTGAACTTTAAGACGGATGCCAAAAGAGAAGGCAGAATCCTTTTTTTTTTTTTTTTTTTAAGAGTTTTGAAAGATCAGTTCCAGTGGCCCAGGGGGTTGTAATCTTGTCTTAAGTCAAGGAAATGAATTATCCTTCATGGTCTTACTGGCCATGGATTCTCTGTCCTTCCTTTGGAGAGACACTAGGGGGAGACCAAGTCAGCTCATACGGTCCAAATGCTAGAAGTTGTGCAATGAAAACCACTGAACACTATGCACCCTCTCCCTTCCTTTACCCTCCAGTTCCAGAGAGATCCTACAGAGCCACCCTGATCAACGATTCCCCTATCCTCAGTTACATGGACCTTGTGGGCTTCAGTTACCAGGTGGCCAATGGCATGGAGTTCCTGGCTTCCAAGAATGTATGTATTGTGGGGTTGGGGTTGGGAAGGAAATAGGAATAGCTGACATTGACATCGAGCTTCAAAATAGTAAAAAAAAAAAAAAAAAAAAGTGTTTCATACACTCTATCAGTCAACTGATCAACAAGCATTTATCAAATGTCAATTTTGACACTGTATAGGGCATTGGGCTTATAAAGGAAAAAAAAAACAAACCTGTTCCTGTCCTCAAGGAGCTTACATTCTGTCAACTCAGTATGAAAAACCAAGCATGGAAATAGGAAGCTTTCCTGGCCCTAGAATTCCAAGTCATTAGTCATTTTATCATAGAATGTTATGTTTTATTGCTTTACTCAGTTGTGACCCCATCTGGGATTTTCTTGGCAAAGATACTGGTTTGCCATTTCCTTCTCCAAGTCTTTTGACAGATGATGGACTAAGTGACTTGCCCAGAGTCACACAGCCAGTAATATTTGAGCTAGATTTGCATTCATGAAGATGAGTTTTCCTGACTCCTGGCCTGGTGTTTTATCCACTGTATCACCTGGCTGAGTTCAGATCCCACTTATAATGCTTAATACTGCTGCTTTGGAATATTGGGCAAGGTATGTTACCATGCTGGGCTTCAGTTACTGCTCTTCTGCCCTTGCCCTGAGAGACATCCCAAAGGATGTCCACCAATCAATCAACAATTAGGAATTAAGCAATTATTGTGTGCCTAGACATCTATCATAAACATTGGGTAGAAGAGATGTAAGACCCACAATCATTACTCTGAAGCATCTTATAATCTAGATGGGCAACTTTTAACTGGAACATATGATTAAATGAAAGTGGAACAAAGGATAGAGCACTGGGCCTAGAGTCAGAAAGACCAGAGTTCAAATCCTGCCTCAGACACTTACTGGCTGTTTTACTCTAGGCTAATCATTTAACCCCTGTCTGCCTCAGCTTCCTCAACTGTAAAATGGGAATAATAATAGCATCTCTCTCCTCAGCTTGTTGTGCACATCAAATGAGATAATATTTGTAAAGCTCTTATCACAGTACCTGATACATAGTAGGTAGGTGTTTAAAATTTTTTTTTAATTTTAAAAATAATTTTAAAATAAATAAAAATTTAAAAACAAAAAAAACAAAAACAAAAACAAAAAAAACCTGGGACAGTTAGGTGGCACAGTTGATAGAACACAGTCCTGAAGTCAGGAGGATCTGAGTTCAAATCTGACCTCAGACATTTGACATTTTCTAACTGTGTGAGCCTGGGAAAGTCATTTAACTCCAATTGCCTCAACAACAACAACAAATTCCTTCCTTCCTTCCTTCCTTTCTTCCTCCTAAACACATAAATACATATTAGAAGTGCTATAGAACTTTGGATGAAAGAGAAACTAGTGTGAACTGGAGTAATTCTAACTTTTTTATATAGTACTCTAAAATTTACAAAGTACTTGTATATGGTGCCTTAAATTTACAAAGCTATTCATTCTCTCTCTCTGTCTGTCTGTCTCTGTCTGTCTGTCTGTCTCTCTGTCTCTCTCACACAACGGATACACTGTAAATAAGGTAGCATTTAAAAAGAGTTATTGCTATTTTACAGATAAGGAAACTAATATTCAAAAAGGTTAAGTACTTGCCCAATGTCATGCAGGTAATAAACCTGCAACCCAACTCGGGTCTCCTGATTCTCCACCTTTATTTGTCTTCACCTTGCTGCATCTCAGTTAGGGGAATCTTTCCTGAATAGAAACCTAGGTGGGAAGGGTATAAATAAGACCGAGAGATGTCCCAGAAGAGCAGAACAATATGGACATAAGCCCAGAGGTATTAAAGAATAGTATCTTCATGGGGCTAGTAAGGGGCGTCAAACTGGTTGGAGCAAAGGAAGCTGGGAGGAAGGGGAGACAAAGCTGAAGGATGGACTAAAGAGTGGCTATGTTAGAAAGATATCTCTGTGGTATATACTCTGTAGAGTATAATAGCAAAGGATGTGAAGTGAGGTGAATTAGATTCAAATCATAATTCTACTTATTACTACCTCAGTAACCTTGGGAAGCAGAGGCTCTGAATCTTACCATCCAGAATTGTTGTGAAGGTCACAGTTTTTCATCTCAAAATGAGGAGCTGGACTATATCATTTCTAAGACCTTTTCCAAGTCTAATTGTCAGGAGAGAAGTTGCTACTTAGGATCATAGAATTTATAGCTAGAAGACTTAGAGATCGTGTCCTACCTCACTCACTTTACAGATGAGGAAACCAAGATCCAGAAAAGGGAAGCAACTTGCCCAGTGAGTAATGGAGTATGGATGACATCATTCCCTACAAGTTCCTGTCCCTGGTCTAGTCTGTAAAAGGAAATAGTTTTTAACCATTTCAGGTGTGCCTAAAGCCCAGCCCCCCAGAATCTCCCTTGTATTTTTTACTCTCATCTCTTATGGCTCAGGAGACTATTAAAATGTAAACTCCTTGAGGGCAGGGACTATATTTTCCCTATCTCTGGTTAATAAGCATACGAATATGCTTATTAAATACTTGTTGACTAATTGACTGACACCACTCCAATTTACTATTCTAGGCTATAGCCTAGTTTCCAAATCTGGCTTAAACCTGACTCCTTAAACCTGGCAGTGTGTCCATCGAGACCTGGCAGCCAGGAACGTGCTCATCTGTGAGGGTAAACTTGTCAAGATCTGTGACTTTGGCCTGGCCCGGGACATCATGCGTGACTCCAACTACATCTCCAAAGGCAGTGTGAGTAACTTCTCCATTCTTATCCCAGAGGGCTTTGAGAGAGAGAGACAGACAGACAGAGACAGAGAGATAGAGGCAGATAGATGGAGATAGAGACAGAAACAGACAGGGAAGCATACAGAGAGAAATACGGAAAGGAGAAAGAGAGGGGAGAGGGAGAGAGAGAACATTTAATAAACATTTATTAAACACTTACTATGTCCCACGCACTGGACTCAGAAGATAACCTTTACTCTCAAGGAGCTTACATCTTAATCGATGATGACAACAGATCGAGGGGAGCTGGAAAGGGAGTGGGGTGTACTTTCATGGCATGAAATAGAGATAGCCCACAAGTGAAGTGAAGCTGGTTCCATCCAAGAAGTGAAAACTCTTCTATCTAAGCCCAGTGTTCCCAGACCAATGTCCAAAGTTGGGGAGGTAGGGCAGGGAGAGATGAAGATGGAATCAGAGTGTCGGGTCAGTCTCCTCCACTTGCAGTAATGGAGGCCCTGGACATGTGGACATTTGTTTGGGCTCCTGGTTGAAACTAATGGCTTTAATAAATGGAGGTAATATCTGCCTTGCTTCCCTCACCAATGATGTGGGATTTCAAGTGGGATAATGTATACAAGCCTCCATCAATGTTTGCTAATAAATTTAAATTCCAGGCAGGAAAGGGATGAGCTTTCTTGTAGTGGAGCACCAATCAAGCTTGATCTTAAATTTTCTTTACTTTATTTCCTGACTTTCCTACTCAGCGGCTTGCCTCCCTACGCAGTGGAGGGTGGGGCGAAGGCTCCCTCTACATCTCCCTGCAGCTGTTACTACTCCATTCTTGACCTCTTTCCCCTGAGTCATCAGAAGCAAAGGGTGGAGTTTCCAAAAAAGCTAAGGAAAAGAAGGGAAAATATAGAAATCTGCAAAATTCAGAACTCATGAGCTACAGAACATGAAGATCTTATCCTAAAATACCCTTAGACTGTCCATGGAAATCATAGAGGCTTTCTGGGCAGGAGGAAATAAAACATTGGCCCAGTCCCTGTATGATCCTAGGCAAGTCACTTAATCTCTGTCTCCTCCATCCCACTCCCACCTCAGGCTCCAGTTTTCTCATCGATAAAATGAAGGAAGTTGGACTAGTTAAAAAAGTCTCTGAGGTCCCATATCACTCTCTAATAAGAGTTTTTGACCTTCTCTGTATCCTGGACACTTTCACATATTGGTAAAGCCTATGGAGTCCTTCTCAGAAAAATATTTTTAAATGTATGTAAAATAAAACACAGAAAATTACAAAAGAAATCATCTATCTATCTATCATCTATCTATTTATCTATCCATCTATCTATCTATCTTAAAAATCACCAGTTAAGGACCCCTGATTGGTTCAATGATCCTATGATGCTACCTGAATAATTTTAAATAATTTATTTCCTCTTTATGAGCCTCAGTTTCTTTCTCTGTCAAATGAGGAACTAGATGTTTGCTAAGACCAGTGGCAACTCTAAATCATTTGATCATTTTCCATTCACTTTCAGTCTTGTTCTGGTCCCTTTCAATGATTGCTGCCATAAAGTCTCAAGTCAAAAATCTGGTTTGTTTCCGCATGGTTCCTGAAGCATATAGAGGACTTTTAAAGGAGAAAGACAGACAGACAGAAAGAGAGAGAGAAAAAGAGAAAGAAGGAGAGAAAGAGAGAAAGAAAGAAAGAGAAAGGAAGGAAGGAAAGATAGAGGGAGAAAGGGAAGGAAGGAAGGAAAAGGGAGGGAGGAAAAAGGGAGAGAGGGAGTGAAGGAAGAAAGGGAGGAGGGAAGGAAGGAAGAAAGGAAAGAAGGAAGGAAGGAAGGAAAAGGAAGGAAGGAGGGAAAAAAGGAAAGAAGGAAGGAAAGAAAAGAAAGGAAGGTAGGAAGGAAGGAGAAAGGGAAGGAGGGAGGGAGGGAAGAAAGGAAAGAAGGAAGGAAGGAAGGAGGAAAGAGAGACAAAGAGATGAGGAGGGAAGATAGGAGGAAGGAAGGAAGAATATAGAAAGAAAGGAAAGGAAAGGAGATTAAAAGACCTGGTTTATCCTTTTCCAAGCCTCACCTGTTTAATCTAACACTCTGTTCCTTTTCCATTTTAACCTGATGCCTTTTCTGGGTTTTCCTCAGAGCCTAACTAGGGTGAGATGATCAGACCTTTGTAAGAGGGTAGAAAAGTTTAGAGGACTCTGGTGACACTTGACTTTTGGTACTTAAAACAATAGAGTTCAGCATTTACAAATAAAATAAATTAGTTAAAACAGGAAAGGATAACAGCTAGTGCTGAATTTCCTTCCTGCTCCAGCAGGTTAGAGGGGTTCTTCAGGCCCAAGCCCTGCCACTTCATCTATATATCCCTCACTGATAGTATTTGAGGACATGCTTTCTGCTGAGGGAAGGAAAGGAAGGAGGAAAGAGGAAAAAGGAGGGGAGAACACAATTTGTTTTTCACCTTTGCAAAAGCTCCACTTCTGTCCCAAGTTCAAATGAGTCACAGCTATAACTCCCTGCCCCCTGCCACCTTTCCCCACCACCAGGGAGCTACTTTCTCCCCTCCATCACCACAAAGTTTTTGGTCAATGTAGAGTGCCTCCTGTAATAGACATACACAATTCTCTCCAACCAATTGTATTCCTCACAAATAGGGGCACAGGTCTGTGCCCACCCACTGCCCTGTGCCAGGTGGCATGGAGGTAACTCAGAGAGACATTTAATTTAGTTAAATATGGTTCTTCAGGAGCCACCCCCCCCCCCACCACATGCCATAAATTTGTCACTGGTGAGCCTGTGTGATTCTCCCTATGCTCTGAAGCAGATTTCCTCTCTAGGGGTCCCCCAGGGAGCAAGGCTAGAACAGGACCCTGCCCCACCGCCATCCTGACCACTACCACCATCTTGAACCACAAGCCCCAGCTGTCTAGCCTGGGACTTTTTCCATCAGTCTTCAGGATGGGGTTTACCATTGTCTCCCAACAGGAAATGAAACCTCAGTCCTTTGCAATCCTCCAGACCAGGCTAATTTCAGCACTGAGTTGCTTAAGGGAATCTGCGTCCTACCAACATCTGGGTTTCTGGTGCTATTTCACGGAAACCTCATGGGGGGTGGGGGGAGATGAGGGTGATAATGATAACAACAACAATAAGAAAAATACCATTTTAATTGTGCTTTAAAGTTTGCAAATTATTTCGTGTGTGTGTGTGTGTATATACATATATATATATAATATTTCATTTGCTATTTACAACAATCTTGAAGATAGGTGCTATTATTAGCCTTGTTTAATAGTTAGGAAACTAAATCTGAGACGTTATACACGCACACACACACAGAGGTAACCCTATGCTGAGTCATATAGTTAATAAGTGCCTGAAACAGGATTTGAACCCACGTTCCTGACTCCTAGTCGGCTCAGTGATTACAGTGACATCAGAGATCAGATTCTGATCCCTTACATCATGTGCCAGTCTTGATAGTGCAGAACCCTATCCCTAACATCAAACCCCTTAATTTTTCTCTCCGGGGTGGCCATCTCTGTAAAGAGGCAACGTTAGGATGTAGCTGAAAATAGCTTCCCTTATCCCCCTGAAGGATACCCCCATGAGGTGCTGGGGCAGAGAAGGATTTCCTAGGCTCTCCCACATCTGAAATCAGGGCAAAAAACTATCTATAGTCTCAAGGAGATTTCACTTGGTAGCTCAATACTGGCAGTGCAGTCAACAAACATTAATTTTCTGCTATGTGCCAGCATTATGCTAGGTTCTGGGGTTTCAAAAGCAAAAAAGATACAGTCTCTGATCTCTTTTCAGGAGAGACAACACCACATATAGAAACATGTACTTGACATATGCAAAGCATGAGGGCAACCAGGCATTCCCTGGAGATCTTTGTAAGCCCTCCCCCCCCCCCCCAGCTTTGGGGAATGGTATTCTGGGTTCCATGACTTGTTTTAGGAGGAGGATGGGAAATTTTAAACCTGTAAAACAAGAAGGGACTGCTCCCAGGAAGGAGGTCTCTCTACTTTTAAAAACCTCAGAAAAGAGTCCCTGAGATAATATCTAATTTGTCTGGCAGTCTGGAAAAGGGTCTGAGATGAAGGACAGTAACTTCCAGACATCGATTCTGTGTTGGTGTCAAACCCAAGGCAGGATCTCAGTCCACTAGAAGCCTTTTAATCCCTGAATTAGCTGAGATTTCAGGATTAGAGTTGTCTAGCTTTGAAAAATGACTTCATGTCTAAGAGTGATCATGAGTTGTCACTTTCTACATGGGTGGAAGACTGTAAAACACAATGGAAAGAGCTCTGGATTTGGAGTTAAGAGATACAAGTTGGAATCCCACTCTATGAGCTACCAGTGTCATTCATGTGATCTATAATGCCTGAATGCCTCTATGAACCTCAGTTTCCCCCTCTGTACAATGAGGAGATTAAACAAGATGATTTCTGAGAGTTCGTTCCAGGTGTAGATCTATGAATCTATGAACAATAATTATTCTGTCTGAAAATGTTCAGCACCTCTTTCCTAGGTTTTCGGCTTAGAGGGTAAGGAGCTGTCCTTAACTTCAATGAAGATGAAGAAGAATCTTCATAAAATCAGTATCTCTCAGTCTTCTGTTGGATGCAATACAGATTTGTGGTAGAGCCCTCTTCTATATTAACTGGATCTCTTGTCTCCTAGACTTTCCTGCCCTTGAAGTGGATGGCTCCAGAAAGCATCTTCAACAGCCTGTACACCACCCTGAGTGATGTGTGGTCCTTCGGCATCCTCCTCTGGGAGATCTTCACCCTGGGTATGGGATCTGCCTACCCATCACTTCTCTGGAATGCCCCTTGTGATTTTTCCTTTGCTGTACCCTTACCAAAAGGGAAAGGAACCTTAGTCCTCCCAGACAGGAGGGGTGTCTGACCTTTTTCTGGAGAAGACTACCCTGAGCTCCATTATTGCTACCCCATGTTCGCCAGTGCATACTTGTTTCCACATCTCTAACCTCCTCCCACTTTCTGAAAGGGACACATTTATTCAGGATCTTGGAGGGGAAGGATTATGAGACATGTTTTCTCTTAACCTGTTCCAAAGAAAAAAGTACTTTCTATGCCATTAATTTGAAGAAAAGAAAGTTCTGAAGGAACTTGACACTAGTTTTTCTAATACCTAAAGAGCTGCCATGTGGAAGAGATTAGATTTTTGGTAGTAACCCCCAGAAAACAAAATGAGAACCAGTGAGAGGAAGTCCCAGGGAAGTGATTTCAGGTCAGGATGAATGAAATTTCCTGACTGATCAGCAATGGAGTAGGTTACTTCATTAATTATTAAGCTATATTCACACAAAGACTGGGCATTGTAGAGAGTATAGAGAATATTCTATTATTGGATTGTATTGGAGTAGATGTCCTCCTGTTGTGATTCTATTATTCTGTAATTACTAACAGTCTTGGCATTTATTATTTGTGTGACCCCTTTCAAATCCCCCAGTCTCTCTGGGTCTCAATTTTTCCATATGTGAAATAAAGGGATTGTTATAAATCAGGGATGAGGAACCTTTTTTTTTCTGCCAAGGGCCATTTGGATATTTATAACATCATTTGTGACCATAAACAATCATCAACTTATAGAACCCAAGCTATATTAGATAGTAGCTAGCTTTCAGCTCATCATCACCTGCAATTGCCTTAGCAAATGATATCATGCGCCTTATACAGCCTTATACAGAGGGACATTCCTCACTTCTGTTCTAGAAAATCATCCAAGTCTACTTTACAGTTGTATGCCATTAGAAGAGCTCTAAGGTTCTTTCCAGCTCTGATACCCTGCCCATCTAAGATTCTGTGATTCTTTGTGTCTCTGACAGGTGGCACCCCTTATCCAGAGTTGCCCATGAATGAGCAGTTCTACAATGCCATCAAGCGTGGCTACCGCATGGCCAAACCCACTCATGCCTCTGAAGAGATGTGAGTGTGATCTAAGAAACTTGGGACTTCCAACTCCCTCCCTGCCTCCCTGCATACCTCCATTTCTAACATCAGCTTTTGATCCAAGGGGAAATGCAGATTATGGATTTTCCCTCATACTCTCTTCTTTCCTCCTCAGCTATGAAATCATGCAGAAGTGTTGGGAGGAGAAATTCGAAATTCGACCCTCCTTCTCTCAATTGGTCATTCTGATGGAGGGCCTTCTGGGGGAGGGCTACAAGAAGGTAAATTGTGGCCACTGGCCTTGTTATTCATACTCTCAGAAGAGGGGGGAACATTTTCAGCTTGAGATGAGAATGTGAAGAAGGCTTCCTGGAAGAGGGCTGTCTCACACCCAGCTTAGGCTTTTATGTCTTTAAATAAAGATATATAAAGTTGGAAGGAGCTACAGATCTATTTTTTGCCTTGGGTTCCTATATCAGACAGTCCAACCTAACTCCTGAACTAAATGTTATTACCTCTTTTTCATAGGACAGTTCAGGTCAGTATTCATTAAGCTGCCATCTATGTGCAAGACAACATTCTGGACATCAGTGATACAAAGATTAAAAACAAAACTATCTTTGCCCTCAAAGAACTTAGTGGTGGATGAAATAAAAGCTAAGTAAGCACAAGGCAATTTGAGGAAAGAAAGAACATTAACAACTGGGAGGGCCACAATGTCTGGTGCATAGTAGACACTTCATAAATGTTTATTGAATTAGGAAAGCTTTGGGAGGTGACATTGGAACTGAACTAGACAGAGAAAAAGACAAGAAATGTGAAAAATAAAGTTGAGAAGGGAGTGCCTATGGGCAAAACAGGGAGAATAGTTTGACAAGAGATAGAAAGAGATCATGGGCCAATTGGAATGGAACTTAAAAGGAAAGATAAAAGAATAATTCAGGAGAAAAGGATGCTGGAAAAGCAGGCAAGAAGCAGCCTCTTCCTTTTCAGGTTGGGCAGCCCAAGGGAAAGTTTTGGGCTCCTATGCCCTCTCATTGTGAGCAGTACCTGGCTTAATTGCTTTGCTCATCCCTTCCTACATGTATAATTGCCTAAGACAACCTCCCCAGCTCTGTACCCCTTAAATACCCCATAGCCTAATTAAAGGCTTATGGTTTCCAGTAAGTCTGGTTCGTCCTTGAGAACTTAACAGATTCACTTCTCCTTCTAACATCTTATTTTCCTCCTTTGTGAAAAGAGAATGCCCAGCTTCTTAAACTTTTTCCGTGCACAACCCCTTTTTGCCCAAGAAATTTTTATATGACTCCAGGTATATAAGTATATAAAATAGATATACAAATCTAACATTTACTGAGAACAGATCATAAAATGCAGAGATCAAGAAACCTGCATTCAATTACAAAACCCCATATGGGTCAGAAACCACAGTTTAAAAAGCTGGAGACTGGAGGATGTAGATAAAAGTCCTTTCTAGCTCTGATATCCTGTGATTGATTCTGTGTTTCTACAAATGAGTTGGGAGAACATTTCCCCCTTGGCTTCATTAAGTAATTTTGTAGATAGAGGCAAAATGGGTATGAGATCCAGTGCTCAGCACAGTGAGGAAGCAGCCTGGGTCAGACAGTCTCTTCAACAAGATTAATGAAGTTCTTCCAACCCCCAACCCCTTTTTGCTTCCATTTCATAGACAGAGAGGCCCTGCCATAGTGGAGGCAGGAATATAAGTCATAAGTCCCCAGCTCTGGCTACTTTGGACACCCTAATCTCGTGGCATACTGATTAGGCTAAGTCTGGACTCTGCTCTGAAATCAAATAAAATGAGATACAGGAGAGAAGCAGAGGTGCTCTGAAATGTAGAATCAGAATCACAATCCATGCAAGGCTGAAGCCAGAAAGGATCTTAGAGCATAACTTGTTGGCGCTCCAGCCAATGCCATCTCACTCACCTTACCCCTTTCCTCCCTCATTCCCCGTGGGAGCAGAAGTACCAGCAAGTTGATGAAGAATTTTTGAGAAGCGACCACCCGGCCATTCTGCGCACCCGAGCCCAGCTCCCTACATTTGGTGGCCCGAGGGGCCCCCTTGACACCAGCTCTGTTCTCTACACGGCCGTGCAGCAGAATGAAGGGGACAATGACTACATCATCCCCCTGCCAGACCCTAAGCCTGAAGGACCCGAGGCAGCCCCACTGGAGAGTTCCCACAGTCTCGCCAGGTAAGCTGAACATTCCTTATTAGCCAATTGTCTTCTGCAAGGACTTCTAGCCTCCGTGTAGTCCGTCCATCTTGAGTTTCCACTATGGACAGAGACCCATCTAGGGGATACCATGAAAATGATAGATCGGGACAGGAAGAAACAGACATCAGGCAGCAATCATCCTGGCTTTCTAAGACACTCTCAAACACATGATCCTTTCTTGTACTCTCTCTCTATATCTATATAGATATAGATAGATAGATAAATAGATATTATATATACACATAGTATCTATAGTATTTATATATAGATACTATATCTATCTATAGCTTTCTCTCTCTATATGTGTGTATATTTATAGTATCTATAGATAGATATAAAGTAACAAAAGCCTGACTAGGTAATGGTTCATATGAAAAGGACTGAAAGGGTTCCAGAACCTCAAGAGCAATATAAGTCATTTGGGGGAGCTACAGCTCCTACAGCTAATATGATCTTAGACTGCTGGAAGAGAAGCAAAAGGTCCTCCACAAAGGCAATGACCAGCCCGCTGTCCTCTATTCCTGGTGGATTCCATCTGGAGTATCATATGGGTATCGAGTTTTAGGAAGAATATTGACAGGCAGGAGCATTTCAGGGGAGGGCAAATCCAGAGCTACCACACTTCCCTGCTTTCTCTCACTGGTTCTTCACTAGTCTGGCTTTCTTTCTAGCTCTACCCTGAATGAAGTCAACACATCATCCACCATCTCTTGTGATAGTCCCCTGGAGCTTCAAGAAGAACTAGAGCCCGAGCCAGAGGAGCCAGAGCTGGAGCCGAAGCCAGAGCCACAGCTGGAGCCAGAGCCAGAGCCCAGCCCGGGCCCGGGGCAGCAGGAGGTGGAGGATAGCTTCCTGTAGCTGGGCCCACCCAGGAAAAGAGCAGGCACCCCCACCCCTGTCTCTGCTCTACGGACTCTCCTTTATTCTCCTTCCCAGATGAATGCTGGTGTCCCTATTGGGCGAAGAAAGGAGGTGATGACCGGGCCTTTTCATTATGGGATGCAAGATTTCTAGCCTAACTGTGGCAGGGACTGATCTGCCTCCATGAGGAGCCCCCCGGGCTCTTTCCCAGCTAAGAGTTTTCCCTTAGGAAGACAAGGCAAGGGGCATTTTGCAGAGACTCTGGCACTGAAAGTAGCTGCTTGGTCCCCTGCCCTTCCCTATTTCAACACCCTCAGTCTCTGTCTGACACAATGATTCCCTGGGTAAATTAGGGGATTTTTAATCCTGTTAACGGAGCAGGGGAGGGGCACTGAGTGTTGGAACAAGGGCCTTAAAATATAGAGGAAGGTGTGGGCATCCACAGGCTGAGGAGATTGTCCCTCCTAACCACGCCAGCCTCTGGCTTTCAGACTTACCTAGCAATGGAGCCGTTTATTGGCCATGCCTTGATTAGGTTCCTAACAACTGTGCCTTCTGCCTGAGTCACTGGGTGGCTAAGGTCTCTCCCTGCCTCTTGGGGAGAAGAAATTGTGGAAAGGGAGGAGGAGGAGGGTTCCTCCAGACTTTGGTGGAAGCAAGAGGGGCAGAGGACATGGGATCTTTGTATGAATGTCATTCTGTGAAGTCCCGGCTCAACTCCAAAGGATCAAGTCATCTTCAGGGTCTCACCTTTCCTGGAGGTTTGGTCAGAAATCTCTCCTCCCTGAAAGAGAAGAAAGGTACATTAGAAATGTACAATCAGCGTTGAACTCCTCCCCTCAAATCCTCCTGCCCCCGTGCCAGCTGGACTGGCCATTGCCTTTTGTATTTTTCCTTTGACATTTGGCTGAGGTCTATAGAAGGGGGTTGTCTTCCCACTTTTGGGGCTTCTCTTGTTTCTTCTGATGACCCTAGTCCATCCCTGTCCAACCCTAGCCCTCCACCATCACCATGGGGTGGTGATCCAAAGCAGGATTGAGGAGTGGAAATTTCAGGAAAGAAGATCTGAGCTCAATTCAAAGAAGACTTAATGATCAGAACTGTCTCACAGTGGACAATGTCTCCCCTCCGAGGTCCTTATCTCCTGATCACTGCAGATAAACTGGAAGACCAGCCAATAGAAAAGCTGTAAAGAGGACCCCTGCAGGGGATGGGAGGTTGGATTTCTGAAGTCCTTACCAGTTCTCAGATTTAGCAGTTTCCTTTATCACTGAGCTAAGGGGTCCTTAGCAGAGCCACGTTTGTGAGGCTATTCTCTCCTCCATCAAGTTAGGAGCTGGGGAAAACCTTGGGTTCTGGGAAGTCAAGATGGGGATGCCTGCTTAAAGGCTACAACACCCCCCTGGTGCTTACAATCTGGTTTATCTTGGGTTAGTCACTTAGCTTCCTGGTGCCTCAGTTTCCTCCACTGTACAATAGCCTCTGAGGACTGATCCAGCTCTCATGCAAGATAATGTTGGATGACTCCTTCCCCCCACACACACACACACACATACATCTGCCCCAGATCCTTGGACAGAGGTAGAGCCTCTCCATCCAGTGAGGTAGCTCCTTCTTCACCTGCCCCTAGTTCTCCTGCCCATGTAACCGGGTGATGTCCTCCATTGTCTCTATCCTCTCACAGGGAATAGAGGTTACATTTGAGGTTGAAGTTAGAAACTACTGTTTTTTGTGGCTTTTTTCCTAACATCCTACGCCTTCCTTTAGCCATCAAGAACAGACTCTGACTTCCCCATCTCTCAGGCCAGCTGGAAGTCCTGAGCTTGGAAAGTTCCAACACCATGAAAATAAAAGGTGGGGGGCTTGCCCTCTACCTGGCCCTTTTGAGGACATTTGACAGATAAGCACATGCTCTGTCCTATATCCAGGATGGTTTAGCTTCATCCAGCTTTATTATGGAGGGATAGAACATTACCAGAGATTAGGACTCGGGGAAATCCATGATTTTGTCTGCTTCTGTGCCTCCTGGAGTCTGCTCTTTAGCTAACCTATCCCATCCTGGCCAAGGTTTCTCTTGGGACTGCAAAATTGGAAATGTGTTTCCAGATCATCTGACTGCCCTGTTCTGGACCCTTTCCTCCCTCCTCCATTAAGCTGCTCAGGAGGGTTATGTATCCAGAGATCCTGTTTTCTCCATTGTGTCTTTTAAAAGAAGCAAGGTTCAGTTTGTCCATTCTCTCCCCTCCACCAGCCCTGTGCATATATAGTATAGTAGAAATGATGGGGTAATTGGGTTAGGGTTTCCTTGGCCCTCATGGCTAATGATAAAGGATCTGACCGTGAGACAAACTGGAGTGCCCAGAGCACTGGGCAGTGAGTGACTGACTCACTCCCTTGCCCATGGAGCTCAGAGCTGGGTCCAGTATTGCCTGTCTTGGACTCCCAGAGAATTCCATTTCCTACCCCCTCAGTTCATCTGTACTCCCCCTTGCTCCCACTTCCACCCATGCTAAATCTTGACCAAGGACTTTTAAAGACTTTTAAAGGACTTTTAAATCTAGAGTTTCCTAAATAGAGGATGTATTCCCTCTAACTAGATTGGAGTCAGGGGAGAGATCCAGTTGCCCTCTGGGTGTGGATCAAACAGAGGTCAGGGAGTAGGGGCAGTGACAGGGTACGTGAGCAGGATGTAGGTCGCTCACTTAGCTATCTACACATGGGCATATGCACATAGAAGTTCCCCTTCCTCCTTTTTCCGGGCCACCCCCATCCAAACCAACCTTCCAGAGGAGCCCCTTCAGATGCTCAGGCAGGAAGCAGCTCTGAGCAAACCCACTCAGAGCTAAACAGTTCTATACCTGGGCCCCTGGAGGGAAGCTCGATTTTGTGTCAGTTTGTATTTAAGACACGGTGAGAATCATGGTTGGGAGGGAAGGAAATGGGAGGGCATCAAGGTACCAAAGATATCATCACTGCTAGCTTACAGGTGTATACTTAAGACTCACAATAACTCACATTTAAACAACCGAGATACTATTTTTTACACACTCAGCTTTACATATCTGTATATATTTTTTTTAAGGGAAAGGTTTTAATATTAAACATGGTGCTCTGGATCCTCTGGTTTGGCTGTTTCTTGCTGGGCCCTGCCTTGAAGGTTTTTGTGGCAGTTGTGGAAGAGAAAGGGAAGAAAAGGAAAAAAAAGAAGCATCTTTTAAGTGTCCACTATGTTTCAGGCACTGTATTAAGTATTTTATAAATATTATTTCATTTACTCTCATTCAACAACCCAGGGAAGTAGGTGCTATTATTATTCCCATTTTACAGTTGAGAAAACTGAGGCAGACAGAAGTCAAGTGACTTATCTAAGATCATACAACTAGTAACTATATTGAGGAAGAGTTTGACCTCAGGCTTTCCTAACTTCAGGTTCTACACTCTGTCTACTCTGTTCTATCTAGCAAGCCACTTTGCTTTCAGAAATGCTGCCTCCTGAAAATATAGTATGACATCTCGAAGGCACTGTGTCCATTAAGTCCTCTGGAGACAGACCAAGCTGTTTCTTCCCCATCAGAACCCTTTAGGCCCTCCTTTCCTCCCACCAATAACATCAATTGGCTGACTGTCTACCAGGCATTGGCTCCTATATGGACTGTACCAGTACTGAGCAAGAAGGCTGAAGAACTGGGTTCTGAACTGTTTTGCTGCTAACTTGCAAGGCATACTTGGGCAAGCCCCATCTCCCCTCTGAACATCAGTTTTCTCACTTCTCAAAGAGAAACTATAATTTAGGAATGCTCTGAGGTCAGATCAAAAAAAATCCTCACATAGGTGAGAAGTACATATGATAAAAATGCACAACTCTCAGTATTCCAGAACTTAGCATAATAAAGCTAGAAGGGGCCCCAGACCATAGAACATGAGAGCTAGAAGGGGCCTTAAAGCAATGGTTCCTGATCCATGAGCTATACATCCTTAGGGGACATGTAGTTATATCTATAAGGGATCTATACCCATACAAATATTGTCTCAAAGTACAAGTGCTATCATTTTTGACATCAGTAAGGGGTTCTCATACTTCAAAAAGCCAGGAACCATAATCTCAGAACACAGAATGAAAGAGCTAGGGGAAAAAAAAAACCATCTAAAACTCTTTAAGGCAAAAGTCTGTATTCCATCAATAAGCTTCTATTAAGTGCCTGCTATGAGCCAATACTGGGCTAGATGCTGGAAGCACAAAAGACAAATGTGAAATATTTCCTACCTTCATGCATATTATGTTTCATTGGGGGCTATATTATAAACACATGCAAGTATATGCAAAATATATACTCAAATAAATATAAAATAATTATAAAAGTTGTGGGGTGGGGTAGGTAGGTCAGGAAAGGTTTTATGAAGAAAGTATCACTTAAGCCGAGTTGAAGAAGCAGAGGTAAAGATGTTCTGCAGTCCAAGGATGGAAATAGTCTGTGAAAAGCACAGAGGAAGGAGTATCAGGGGTGGGGATGAGAGAGGAGGCCAGTTTAGAGGAACCATAGAATTTCAGGGCTGGTAGGTGATAGAATACCAGATTTATTGTCAAGAAGATTCATCCAGGAATTCAAATCTGGCTTCAGACACTTGCTAGCTGTGTGACCCTGGCAAGTCACTTAATCCTCATCTGCAATATGAGTCGGAGCAGGAAATGGCAAACCATTCCAGTATCTTTACCAAGAAAACCCCAAAAGAAGTCACAAAGAGTTGGACATGATTGAACTACAACAGTTTCAGGATGGGAGTAATATATGAAAAAGCTTGAAATGTAATTTTGGACTGGGTTGTAAGAGTCTTTAAATAACAGAGAAATTTAAATTTGATTCTAAAATCGATAGGGAGCTATTGCAATTTTTTAAAGTGGGAGAGTGACATGGTCAGACTAGTACTTTAGGAAAAATTGCTTTGGCAGTTGTGTGGAGGAGAGGTTGGAGAATGGAGAGACTTGAGGTAGGGAAGTCAATTAGGAGGCCACTGCAATGGTTCAAGTGAAAGGTGATAGGGTGGTGACTATGTGAGTAGAAGAAGGAAATCTTCTACTGAGGTAGAAGCAACATAATTTGGCAATAAATTGGATGTGAAGGTTCAATGAGGGTGAAGAGTTGAGGGCAACTTCTAAGTTTTGAAGGTGTCTCCACTTCCTTACCTGGAGATTTTTTTTTAAAAAAGGAAAACAATAAACAGCTAGATTTTAGTGGAGAGATAGAGTTGGAAAACTCTTAAAATAAAGAATGTCCGAACTGAAAGGGATCTTGGAACAGAGAATGACAAAATTGGAAGGGACCTTTTATATAAAATAATTATATGTAGTATCAGTTAAGCTTAAGAAAATTTTAGCACTTCAAATATTGGAACTAGAAGAGAACTTATAGATCTTCTAGTACAGGTTCATGAATTTAAAAAAAATTTGGTAATCATTTCTATAATTCATTTCCTTTGAAATCTTCTGTATTTTATGTTATGCATTAAGTATATTATTCAGAGAAGTTTCACCAGGGATGAAGAGGGGCCAAAATGGTCCATCATAAACAAAAAGAGTGAAGAACAATCAATCTACTCAAATCTACTCATTTTGCCTAGGAGGAGACTAAAACCCGGTGAAGAAATATGATTTGCTCAAATTTACAGAGTGACATTGTCTAGTGGCAGATTCAGGACACAAACACAAGATTGTTAGCTAATGCTTGGCCTCGTGTGTTTTCTACCACATGGAGCTACCTTTCTTTTTTAATTAAAGCTTTTTATTTTCAAAACATATGCATGGATAATTTTCAACATTCACTCTTGCAAGACCTTGTGTTCCAAATACTTTTCCTCTCTTCTCCCCACCCCCTCCTTTAGAAGGCAAATAATCCAATATCTATTAGACATGTGCAATTCTTCTATACATATTTCACAATTATCATGCTGCACAAGAAAAATCTGATCTAAAAGGAACAAAATGAGAAAGAAAACAAAACACAACCAACAATGAAAATAGTAAAAATACCTGTTGTGATCCACACTTGTTCCCACAGTCCTCTCTCTGGGTGCAGATGGCTCTCTTTATCACAAGGCCATTGGAACTGTCCTGAGTCATCTCATTGTTGAAAAAAGCCACGTCCATCAGAATTGATCGTCATATAATATTGTTGTTGCCCTGTACAATAATCTCCTGGTTCTACTCACCTCACTCATATTCACAGTTCATGTAAGTCTCTCCAGGTCTCTCTGTATTCATTCTGCTGATCATTTCTTATAAAGCAATAATGTTCCATAGGATTCATATACCATAACTTACCCAGCCATTCTCCAATTGATGGGCATCCACTCAGCTTCCAGTTCCTGGCCACTACAAAAAGGACAGCCACAAACATTCGTGCACATACAGGTCCCTTTCCCTCCTTTAAGATTTCTTTGGGATATAAGCCCAATAGTAACACTGTTGGGTCAAAGGGTATGCACATTTTGATAGGGACTACCTTTTATTATTAGTTTTGTCTTTCTTTCTTTCTTTTTTTTTTTTTTTTTTTTGCTATAACTAAGAATTGTTCCTAGAACAATATGAATGGGCAAAATGTATACAAAATATACACTCAAATAAATACAAGATAAATCAGGAAGGAAACTAACAGTTGTGGGGTGGACTCTGGCCAATCAGGAAGGCTTTATGGAGAAAGTGTCACTTAAGTTGAGTTTTAAAGGAAACCACAGATTAAAAGAAGCAGAGATAAAGATATACAACCCAGGGATGGAGATAACCTGCCAATCGCAGCTTGTCAGATGGTGCTGAGGAAAGTGACTCTATGGGTCACCTGAGCTGCTCCTCTCCCCACCCTTCTTGCTAGAATATTATCCAGCTTCCAATCAGTGGGGGCCTTTCCTTGATTCCTTCCTGCTTTCTCCTTTGGGATATTCATGGCGGGTTCCTGGCATTCATCAATGCCCCATGTGTTTGGGTTTATACTATTTAGTACAGCTCTAGCCAGGCTTGGCTAAGAATTGGGCAATCCCTACAGGCAACTGGTGGAAGGCATCCTGCATGAGTTTGTGGTTGAAAGTCAGAATTGGAGGGACTGAGAGAAGCCTCAGAACCTGGAAAAGAAGAAGGAGCTAAAGAGTGAGTCAGCAAGGGGATGTGTGTGTGTGTGTGTGTGTGTGTGTGTGTGTGTGCAGGAGGGAAGGGGTAAGGAGTAAGAAGAGGGAAGTAGAATAGAAGAGGAGCCAGGGAGGAAAAAGGGGAAGGGTAGCACAATTAGAGTGGGTCCCATGTGGGGGTCTTCATGAATGAGAAGGCAATTGGATCTGGATAACATGGCCTTGGCAATGCTAAAGTGGGCACTGGGATGATCCTTGTCCATGGAGAACAAGACTGCAATATGTCATCATTATTCGTGGATATGATCACTGGATCTGAATGAGGGAAGTGGTGGCAATTTGGGCTGTCCAGACCTATATGTTGTTACCAAAGGATGTCTGTGTTCTTTCTTCTAGTTGGGTTACTCAGAGCCCCTGGCCAGCCTACACACAAAATGGGCTTGCAAGCCAAGTTCCATATCATCTCTTGGGTGGGGGGGTACAGCATGCAGTCAGGAGAGAGCAGAAGTGGGGATTCTTTATGGATCAGCCTGAGGCTCAGGCTCCAAACCTGTCCAATGACTCTGGAGTCACAATCTACTGAAGCCCTTTTCAGAAAAAGGGTATAAAGATATTAGGGAAGAACTGATACAGGCTAGTGTCCTATTAGTTCAGGTCTAATGTTGAGACAAAATGGGGCACTCAGAAATTATCAACAATTAACAAAGGGAAGTTTACTTAACCAGAACATAGAAAAGATATTCAATAAGATACTTGGGAGAAAGGGATCCTCTCCATTTAGAAATGCATCTGGTCAGCGGGATTGTAGTCTTTGGATATCCTCCAAATCTAAAGAGATATGACCCTATATGACTGGAACTTTTTATGCCCTTAGGTGATCAGGAACCATGTTAATAAAGTCACATGCTACCAGAAAGCTGCATAAAGAGGGGATTAGGGGAGTAACTTAAGCCCCATGCAGCAGCCATTTCCTTCTCCCTCCAGCCAGTCAAATCCCAGGATCAGTTTTGGTTCCTTTTGGGGAAAAACTCTCCTAATCCATGTTTTTTTTTTTTTGGCAGGGGGAGGGAGAAGGAGAAATTGTAGAGGAGAGGAGAATCTGGGAATACAATGTTCCTATCATAAAAGGTATAATAATTCTAATAAGGGACTTGGAAAGTCCCTAAGTCCAAATCCTATCTTGTACACTTATATATGTGACTCTAGGCAAATCACAATCATTCTAGGCCTTAATTTCCTCACCTGTAAAAGTATGTCATATATATAACTCTAAATACATGATTATTTGTTCATATGAATGCTGAGGGTCTAGGACACAGGAGAGAGAGTGTGATATAATAAAAATAGCAGTATTCTGGGAATTCAGAGACCCGGGGAGATACAATCTCAGGGAGAATCTTGCCTTCAATACATATGAGTTTGGGCAAACCATTTAATTTCCCTGAATCTCAGTTTCCTCATCTGTAAAATAGTACTGGAGCCATTCAATCTAAAAAGCACTATTACTTGTACTTTGAACAAAGCATTGTGCTAAGTTATGGGAAGACAAAGATAAAATGGAGGTGGGGGGAGTCCCTGCCCTCAAAGAACTTACATTCTAATTTTTAGATTTCCTTCTAGCTCAGACATTCTCTCTCCCTCACTTCTTCCCATCAGTGAAAATAACTCAGCTACTAACCCTATAATGTTTGTTTAGTATCTCAGGCAGGTTCAACTCTGCCCCTAGGCCAGGCATTTGGGGAGATATTATACCTGGTGCTGCTATTTCAGGGATGCCTTCCTATAGTGGTCCCGTGTTCCTGGGTTTGGGTCTCCCTGGGTTTGGGGGTGGAGCCCCAGGAAAGCTCATTTCTCTTTCAGGAATATTCCGAGATTCTAAAGGTATCAGTCACACAGATCCCAAATCCTGGGAATGGAGCAGGCTCTAGCTCCAGAAGGAAGGAACAAGGAGATATATAAAGAACCTTCTCTGACTCACTGCTGCCAACTCACTTTCCAGGTATAGGGCCCTGGAAAAGAAGATGGCATTGAAATGTGAGTCATTGAGAGGATGTGGCAAGTGAAGGGACAGGGTAGAGGGATGAGAAAAGGGAAGTGGGACAGAGGAAAAGCCAGAGGGGAAGCAGGGGGCAAGGACAGCCTGCAATGTTTGGAGAGCTGAGTGGATAAGATGATAATTGCATGACAAACCTTCCAATGGGAGACTACTGTTTCTGGGTCCCTCTTAGACAATATGTTAATCATGGGGGACAGCAAATAAGGGTTTAAAATAAGGCTCTGCACACTAGGTTTGTTGACACTTGGGTTCCTCTCTGTGTTAGAGAGGGGAGTCCATTATCAACCTGTTTAGAATCCTAGATGTTCAATGAGATAAAGGACCTCAATGATAATTTAGCACAACCCCCTCAGGAAGGATCTCTTGTTGCAATGTCAGCTCCATCTCTGAGACTTAGGCTTGATGAGTCCCAATGATGTCAGACCATGAATTCATCCATCTCTGCCTTCTGGTTCTGATGGTCCAAGTTAGGAATGATCCTATATCCTTCTCTTCATTAAGGTTGTTGTAATTAATCTTACATAAATCATGGTTCATAAATATAGAGCTAGAAACTTAGAAAACAGAGAAAACAAAAGAAATGGCTTAACTCGTTTTTCAGAGGAGGAAACAGACCTGGAGAAAGGAGGGGATTTGGCCGAAATTGTTCAGAGATTTAGTGAGTGAGTTGGGACTACAAGGCACCTAATTCCCAGTCCAGAGAGAAGCATTGGGTAGTAGAAAGAGTATTGGCTCCAGAGGCTACCTGAGTCACTTGGGAAACATGTCAGTATACTCATATCTAAAATGAGATCAGACTCATTATGTCTTAGGAGACTTCCAGTTCTAGAGAATCATGGGATCATAAATGTTTATATAGAGTTGGAAGACTTTAGAAATCATTGAGTCCAACTCCCTCATTTTATGGATGAGAAAAAATGAGGCACAGAATGACAGAACTTAGGCAACTTGCTCAGTTACATGGCTAGTTAGTATCTCAAATGGGATTTTAGCTCCAGGAAGTCCAGTGCTCTATCCAAAATTGTACAGTGCTTCCACTTGCACTCTTTCCACTATCTTCCGCATTTTCCAATATCCTTTCTAAAAATGGTTAAATAAAGTTATTTGAAAGCCTCTTATCTCCTTAGGGCTCAGCCTTGAGCTGAAGGAGAAACAGAGAAAGGAGACTGACAGTGTTAGTGGCCTGTGGATGGTGTTGAACAGGATTGATTGTGAGGGAGTGTGATGGATTTTGAACTTTTGGGGATTTCCCAATTCTTGTCTTCCTTCTTTGCACTAGACAACCCCACCCCTGTCTGCTTCTCCACCAGTGCCCTTCACTGAGTCCTTTGTAGTTCTGGGAGCAGAGTTTCCCCCACCCCCCTTCTCTCTAGTGTTTTTCCATCTTTGCTGTTTAGCTGAAATTTTGCTTCTCCCTGAGGATACAACTTTCCTTAAAATCCTCTGCTTTGATAGCCTCTCTCTATAAATGGGGCCCACAGGGCCAAGAGAAGGGATTATTCTAATTCTTGCTCCCACTATTTCTTCTACTCTTTGGCTGAAGAAATGAATAAATATATAAATGAAGGAAAAATCATTTATTTAGGACTTACAGTTAACTAAATATCAGGCATTGAGCTAAGCACTAGGAATACAACCAAGACATTCCTTTAATCTCAGGAAACTCACTGTCTAATGGGAAAGGCAACATGTATTAGAAGTGGTTACTAAGAAAGAGAGTTTTGGTCAGGAAAGTAGTAAGGATAGTAATGGTGGGGTTGGGGAGAGGGGGAATTGGACCCCCCAAACATATTGAGGTTACATGCTGGTGTCACAAGGTATCTCAAGAGAATTTGTAGGCTTAGATCTCCAACTCAAGGGGCAAAGATTTTTATTATGCTGCCAAAAGTGGGCTAAATCCACATGGGATTTTTAGCAGGGAAAAGGGGTTTTTAGCAATTAACAAAGGGAAAGACAAGTTCCCTAGCAAAACTCACAATTTACCAGGAGAAAGATTCTATTAAGGTGTAAAAGGGCATTAAGTTATGGCAAGTTCCTAATGAATCCTCAGCTCTATAAGGTGGGTAAACTCTAAAAAGGATTTAGTGAGTTGGAAAAATATAGTGGGTTCTTTTATTGAGGAAATATAGGGGAAATATAACCTCAGGGATTGACATCATAACTTGGCTTTCTGATTAGATACAGTAACTGTGGAGTTATGATGGTTTTGTCAACGCAAAGAATTCTGCTAAGGATTCGACCAGGAGTGGGACTGAATTAAAAGTCTATTTAAAGATAACAAAAGGTTTAATCAAAACCATCCTATCAATGCTTCTTTCTGCTTGCCTGAAGGAGTAGCTTGGCTTCCAGTTTGTTTTCAGTAATTTATCAGTAAAGTTATCCATTGGGTTCCATATAGAAGTGCTCATTACTGGAATCAGAGAAGAGGAAGGGGTAAGGTGGCAGAAGGTAGTCATATGCAACAACAGGGCAAATGGCAAGATGGTCTCAGATTGACAGCTGGGTGGGAGGCAAAGCACTGTTTGGCCTGGAGCTGATTTGATATTGTGTTTGCATTCACTCACTCTTCAGCCAAGACAGCTTGTCCCCACAGTAGGAGTTCTCAAGCTGAGTGAATAGATTTCTCCCAGGGACTGCATGGTATCATTGAGGTTATAGGATATAGTCAGACTCTTCCTGTATGAGATCACCAAAATGATGGGGCACGGGGTGAAATTCCAAAAGTATATTGGGGTTTGGGCTAGTGTTTTGAGTCATCCCAAAATAATTTGTGGGCATAGACCCCAAAATCAATGGGTTAAAAGTGTATTAAGCTGCTAAGAGAAAAGCTAAATTCCAAAAGGAGTTATTAAGAAAAAGGGTTTTAGCAACTAATAAGAGGAAAGACAAGTTCCCTAGTGGAACTCACAATTAACCAGGAGGAAGATGCTATTAAAGGGTAGACACCACAAGGTGGGCTAAATTCTTAGAAAAGTTAGCAGACTAACCCAAAAAAGGATTAGTAGGGGAGGAGAATTACTGGCAGGCTAGTCATAAAAAAGATTTAGCATCCTAAAAAGTTAGCAAAGATCTAGAGGATGAACAGATATTTTACTGAGAAAATATAACCTGGGGAGTAGACATCATAATTTAGCTTTCTGATTAAATACTGTAAGGTAGAGTTACTAGAGACCTCCACTTGGAATGGGATTGTAGTCCAAAGTCTACTTGAACAAAAGGCTTACTTAAGAACAAAAGACCTAAATAAAAACAAAAGAGTCTACTTTTTTTTTTTTTTTTAATTATACCTTCTTATTGCCAGAACATATGCATGGGTAAGTTTTTACAACATTTTCCCTTGCACTCACTTCTGTTCCAACCAAAAGGGTCTACTTGTAATCTTATCACTGTTCCTATTTGCCTCAGGGAGTATCTTTCTCTGCATATTTGACTATCTAGGACCTCAGCAGTTTCATAGGTCTGATTTAGAGAGAGGGGATCTCTATCTTCAGATTGAAGGACAAGATGGCCCATTTGTCTTACTCTTTCACGTTTTCTCAATAAGTTTTTCTCTTTCAAAGCAATTTTTTTCAGCAATTATCTCCAGTCTTCTTCACAGTGACATCTCTTCCATTCTTCTACCTTTTTGATGGTCTTTATCTGGATAATTGTTCTCTTTATCACCTGTCTTCAAATCTTGACCCTGACATTGGCCAGTTGTGTGATATTGGTTAAATCATTTTACCTCTTTAAGACTTTGTCATCTGAAAAGTTAACTTTTACTACCTACTTCAAAAGATGGTTAAGGGAAAGTACTTTGCAAACTTGAAGTGCTCTAGGAATGAGAGATGCAGATGAGGAGCTGTAGATGGTCAAAAAAGAAAGAGAGTATTTTCTGCTGGAACATTAATGATAGTAGTTCTTTATTTTATACATTTATCTTTTTTGGTATTCAAATGGATCTTCCATCACATTAATGTGCATACTCCCTCCAAAGACCTATTGATCAATATTTATTAAGTGCAGCCAAATAATAGGCACTGTGCAAGGCTTTGCGTGTTGGGGGGAGAGCAACAAGATAAAAATGTGACAATCCCTATACTCAAGAAGTCATGACAAGCATTTATTGAGTACCTACTATGTGCCAAGCACTTGGTATATAAAGAAGGAAATAGCAAACTATTCTAGTATCCTTGCCCAGAAAAACCCACAGAAGCATTCCTGAATGGCATCAGGGCCATTCAGATGGTTACTCTTACTCTCTACCTATGATGAGATCTTTTAAACTTATGCTTTAAAAAAATAACACTATAGACTCC
The DNA here is from genome assembly GCF_902635505.1 of Sarcophilus harrisii. Classification (NCBI taxonomy): domain Eukaryota; kingdom Metazoa; phylum Chordata; class Mammalia; order Dasyuromorphia; family Dasyuridae; genus Sarcophilus; species Sarcophilus harrisii. Next base: position 382,119,199 of record NC_045427.1, on the reverse strand, counting down.
AATTCTCCTTAGCAATTAATTCCTTCTTTGTTTTATGATCCAAACTGCTCATAACAACCATATGACTTTCCAGGCTCCTTTGAGTGATATTTATTTTCAAGTTTTTAGATGAGTTTGTCAAACTCAAATAGAAACAAGGGCTAATCCATATGTAAGGGTCCCAACCAACCAATTATTGAATTACTTTTAAGATATAATTTTTATTGTAGTTTTAATTATTTTGGCAAATATTTCCCAATTACATTTTCATCTGGCTCAGGTTGCACCTGGGAGTATTGTGGGTCAGATGCTGAATCTCCAACTTTTTGGGACCCTGTATTGGCTTTTGTTGGCAAACATACCAGAATGGTTTGCCATTTCCTCCTCTGCTAGATGAAGGCAAACAGGGTTAAGTGACTTGTCCAAGATCATATAGCTAGTGAGTGTCTGAGGTCAGCCTTCCTGATTCCACACTCAACACTTTATCCATTGAGCTACCTAGCTGTCTCAGATGCTGGGGATAGGATTATATTTGACCCCTTTGCTTTAGAGAATGGAATTTATCTTGATTTATAGCTGGATAACACCAAAATTAGGTGTTCACAATTAGAATAATGGCATTGAAATATAGTCTTTGTTTCTTGGGTAAAAATGAAACTCATTAATTTATAGCAATTTAAGGTTTATAGTTAGGTCATTTATTCCTTCATAGAGAAAGAAGCATCCAAGTTGGGCCTTAAAGACTTCCAGAGGAGAAAATGGAAAGGAGGGGTAAGGGAAGAAGGGTGTTCCATAGAGACCGCATGAAAGCAGAAACAGAGAAGCATGGGAAGTGTACAGGGAAGAGTGAGAACATTCTTTGCCACAGCAGAGTATATGCAGAGAAGATTTGTGTGAGATATGGTGGGGAAAGTAGATTAGGGAATAAAACCAGTGTAGAATTAATTATCTTGTCAGTAAGGGGTAATGGGATTTAAAGATTTCAAGTTGGGGAATGGCACATTTACATAACAATGTCATACAACATCTTGTCAGAATCTCAAAATAGTCCTATATCAGGTTTAGATAATACAGACATTATTTATCCTCGTTTTATAGTTGTGGGAGATAAGACTCAGAGAAATTAAATAAGTTATTCATGATCTCCCAGCTTTCCCAGCTTTAAGAACATGGAGCTCCACTTCAGTCTTGATACCAAGTCCAGCACTTTTATCTATTTTAGATATTTCCATATAAACAGACCTACATTCCAGAATAATTATTCCGACTGCTGTATAAAAGATGGATTGAAGGCGGAGGGAGTGAAAGTGGAACAACATGTTCTGAGGCTATTTCAAGAGCCCAGGAAGGTGGTGATGAGAATCTATAATACTATTGCATTCTCTTTTTTTCTATACAATGAGAATGGCAGTGGGGAAAGGAGGGGAAGAGAGGGAAGGAAAGCAAGGAGAAGCAAGACAAGGGAAACATTTATTAAGGCCATATTTCATGCCATGAACTGTGCTATGGACTTTACAATATTCTCTCATTTGGGAGTAGAGAGAAGGCTAAAGATTTGTAGTATGAAGAGAATTTGGTATCTGACTGGTCAAAGATTATAGACTCATAGCTCTATAGATCTAGATCCAGAAACAATACTAAGGATTCAAATTTGGAAGACAGCATCAATAAAGTCAGAAATAGTAGTATCAGAAAGAAACATAGTTTTGGGGACATGTTCAGTTCATTTGGGACATGTTAAGTTCAAGGTGCTATGGACACATCTCCCAATAACCTTCATTTGAGGTAACGAGATAGTTTGATAGAGAAAAAGTTAGACCTGTAGTCAGAAAACCCAAATTTAAATTCTGCTTTTCTCATTTAGTCCACTATAAGATGGGGATAATAATAGTACCTACCTCACAGGGTTGTTATGAGGATCAAATGAAATCATATTTATAAAAAGAATTTAGCATAGTGCACAGCACACAGTAGGTATTATATAGTGGCTAAATAAATTGCTCCTGATCTCCCATCTAGGAAGAGTCTGGAGCTCCAGTCCAGTCTTGACATCGTTTCCCTTTTCTTTCCTCCTGTCTGGAGCTATGCATTTCTTCACTTCCAAGTTCATTTCTTAATCCTTTAGTAACCCAGAATAGACTAAAGTTCAGTAGTTCTGCCATCTGAAGCCCTGGTTAGATATACTCATAGTACCTTCTCTCTACAACCTTCACTGTCACTTTTTCCAGACTCTTTAGCTGCAGTAACCCCCTTCCCTGCTGACTAAACTTGGACCACTTTGTTTGTAAGGGAAGTATAAATTCAGAAATATTCCAAAAGCATACAAGGAATATTATGCCTAAAAATCATCTGACCAGCCTCAGTGACTGGCCACTTCAATAATTTATGGAATCTCTGCTACTTTAGTTCCTCTTCATTCATGTAGGAAAGGGTTCCAACCGGCCTAGGCCCCAAAGTCCAAGATCTTATTCTGTTCAAAAACTTAAAACCCTAGTTGCAAACTCTTCCACACCAGTTTCTCCCTAATGAAAATGGTCCTTTGTTCCCAAGTCTGGAACTCTGGGATTAAATTATTGAAACATTAAAAAAAATTATATGACATGTTCCCACAGCCAATCAGAAAGTCTTTAGTTTTATGGGCCTTTGGTGTTCCTGGGACATCCCTCCCTCTCATTTTCCTCCTAGACCTGAAGCTGATTGCCTTGTTGGTACAATGGAGTAGGCCCTAGCCCAAGCCTCAATTGGTCCATGTTTGGATTTTCTTGGCTCAGAGTGAGTATAAATAGCAATTGTTTCTGTTTTGGTCAGAAACCCTGAGAGTTTTCCCTCCCCAGATTGATTTTCTTTTTCTTTTCTTTTCTTTTTTTTTAATAAATAAAGAGGCTATTTATTCTTTGTCTTATTTTTATCCAGCTTAATCATTGAATGGGTATTGCCTCAGACAAACTGAGACCTGGGAAAAACTCTAGCTTTAAAAGGCCAAGGTCTATCCTTGCATCTGGTGCCCTCTCCAGTCGTCCTGATCTTCATCTTGCCATCAGACTCAGAAGGATCCCAAGGCAGGTGATCTTGCAGAGCCTCCTTAAATCCTCACTTAAATCCAATTTACTTTCATGCTATGGCACCAGCTTCCTGATGTCACGGTCCTTTTTGAGAATGAAGGAGAAATAACAACAATGAATAAGACACACTGGTATAGTACTTTAAGGTTTGCAAAGAATCACAAATATCATTTCATTTCATCTTCACAGCAACCTTGGGAGGAAGATGTTATTATTATCCCCTTTATAGATGAGAAAATTGGCTAAGAAAAGTTTAATAAGCTGCCAGGGACTATGTAGTTAATAAGTAACTAAGGCAGGATTTGAACTCATAGATCTCTAACTGGGTCAATTCGGGCTCACTACGAATGTAAGAAAAGAACTTTGCAAACCTTCAAATATTATTTTATAGACTTAGATACATGTCATCTTGGCCACTAGATACAAGCCCAATGAAGGCAGGTACCACAATTTATTCTATATGTCCCTATTAGAGTCATTCACAGAAAAAAGTTTTTACACAGTTTTGTTAAACTTAATTATCCTGCCATAGTCCATGAGAAAAGCCTGAAATTGGGAGGAGGAGGGAAAAAGGATCATGGATTCCTGGATTGGTTCTGCTACTAGCATGTTATGTGGCACATAATGGGCAATTAAGAAATGTTCATTGACTGACTGTTGCCTTAAATAAGTCATTTCACCCCTTGGGCCTCCATTTTCTAATGTAGAGAGCTAGTAGCTAGGTAGCATAGTAGAGAGAGTGCTAAATTTGGAGGAAGAAAGTGCTGAGTCCTATCTATCTCAGATACTTATTAGCTGTGTAGTCCCTGGCAATGATAGGCAAAGGAGGGAATAAATCCCATACAGAGCTGTTGTTAGAAGCCTGTGAGAAACTCAGAGCAGGAGTCTATGCCAAATTAAAGCCAATGCATGCATGGAAAGGTTTTTATTACTCACTAACTTACTAGTGGAGTAGTCTTATTGGAAGCACTTGGCTTAGTCAGAACAATTGTTCCTGGAAAACAGGACAAAGAAAGGAAGTTATGAGCCTTATTAGAGGGCCCATTTCAAACAGGAAAAGGAAAAAGGAAGGCTGTTTCTGTACTATGGTTCAAGAGGCCCTGAACATCTTTTTGATCCTTGTCAGTTCTCATTGGATCTTCCTTTAGGGTCTGAAATTCTTTCTACCAGTGTGGCGGAGTCAGGGAAAAAAACCGACTCACATTTGAATCCTTACTTTGTGATCATCACTTTACCTCTCTGGGCCTCAGTTTTCTCATCTAAAATGGGGATAATGATAGCTAAGGTAGAACATAAATCCTTTTGCAGGATCGTTTCTGATGACCTTCCCATTCCCCACTCCCTCCAGTGTGACATGATCTCTTCTTCCTCTAAAACTTTTACTGAATTATCTATAAAATGGGCTTATTCCATCCGTAGTACCTAGCTCTCATTACTGTTGTGAAGGACACATGAAATAAGTACATAAAAATGCTTTACAAACCTGTAACAATTATGACATTGTAAATAGTCCAAATCAGTTCATATCCTGCTTTCTTTTAAACCTGTAAGAAGATAGCATTCTATTAGATATTAATCTAACATCTATTAATCAGATTAATTAATTATTATTAATTATAAATAATATTATGATATATTAATTAGGCAGTGAGAAAGTGTCAAGTTGCTCACCAGTGGGTGCTCTACTAGAATCACCAGCCCCGTGGTATCTTTAGAGTCTCTCTGGCACATACATGGGATACCCTTCCTTAAATGATGCAATCCTTCACACTGACTACCAGAGGGCAATTAGCTTGCCTATAGGCTAATTAAGCAGTAGCCCTGGCTCCATGCAAAATGCAACTAGAGGATGAAATGGAAAATTGAAATATGAATATTAAAAATGAAGACTAGTATTACAAAGTTGTAGATTTCCCCTTTCTGGGGACTCCTTTCTGGTTTCTGAACTCCTAGCTATAGGAATTAGATATTTAATATACAATGAATACATAGTCTATTGGACATAATCAAATGGAAAAAGAAAAAAAGCTTCCATGACATCAGGAAGCTAGTGCCATAGTATGAAAGTAAATTGGATTTAAGTAAGGGAGGGCTCTGCAAGATCACCTGCCTTGGGATCCTTCTGAGTCTGATGGCAAGATGAAGATCAGGACGACTGGAGAGCACACAAGATGCAAGGATAGACCTTGGCCTTTTAAAGCTAGAGTTTTTCCCAGGTCTCAGTTTGTCTGAGGCAATACCCATTCAGTGATTAAGCTGGATAAAAATAAGACAAAGAATAAATAGCCTCTTTATTTATTAAAAAAAAAGAAAAGAAAAGAAAAAGAAAATCAATCTGGGGAGGGAAAACTCTCAGGGTTTCTGACCAAAACAGAAACAATTGCTATTTATACTCACTCTGAGCCAAGAAAATCCAAACATGGACCAATTGAGGCTTGGGCTGGGGCCTACTCCATTGTACCAACAAGGCAATCAGCTTCAGGTCTAGGAGGAAAATGAGAGGGAGGGATGTTCCAGGAACACCAAAGGCCCAGAAAAACTAAAGACTTTCTGATTGGCTGTGGGAACATGTCATATAATTTTTTTTTTCCTTATTTCTTCTATATAGAATCATGTACTTCTAGCCATCTCAAAACCTTCCTCCTATTGATCCTCCCAGATCTTCAGGAGTGGCAGAAGGAATCTCCCAAACCACTCACAATGGCTGTTCTTGGAAAGGAGAAAGTGTGTCCACATCCAGGACTCTCCATGAGGATGCTGGACTAAAGTATAGGAAAACAAGGAGGTCACCAGCCCAATGGATCCATAATAGCTGGTCTTGGCCCATAGTATCCTCTATTTTCTCAGACTCCATGTGCAATCTTGCTTCAAGAACAGTATCTTTTCAGCAGCATTGATGTATCTCAGCCTTGTGTCTCACCCATGGACCCTCATCACCTAGACCCAGAGGAAGATAAAAATTCAGAGGGATAAGAAGGCAAGGTGTGGCCATGAGCTACATAAACTTTTAAGTGGTATATAAATGCCAGTCACTTCTCTGGACTGAAGAACTGTCTGCAGAGGGCCCCTGTGAACATAAACAAAATGTAGTACGTGGGTCTTTATTTGGGGATGGGCCCAGGTCAGTTGTGTTTCATTTCTTTCCTGGTTGTCTTTCTGCCTCTCTGTGACTTAGCTACCATATCCCAGTGTAAGTGCCTTCTTTCTCTCCTTCCATTCCCCATTCCCCATCAATTTTTAATTTCTTTTTATGTTTTGTATTCTCCCTTTCAAATATAAGATCCCTTGAAGGCTTATATTTATATCCCCAGTGCTCATCCCAGTGTCTGGCATATAGTAATCACTTAAATGCTTCGGTCTTCCTTGCCTTCCTGCCTACTAACAGTCTGTTTCTGTATGAGCTATGGCTCATACAGTGTGAGCAAAGACATGGAGACAGGAGACAGCAGGACAAGACTCCAGTTGTGAGAGGAGTCCAGTTTGACTGCAATGCAGGATACTTGAAAGGGACAACTGTAAGATAAAGCTGGATGAGTAGAGTGTAAGTAGCTTGGAAAGAACCTTGAATATCAGGATCAAATGTTTATGTTTTATTCATTAGGCACTAGGAAGCAACTGAGGTTTTTTTGAGAAGAGGAATGACATCAGAACAGCTTGTTAGGAAGATAATTCTGGGAATGGAGTGAAGGATAAATTTGTAAGGGGATAATTTGAGGGCAGGAAGACCTGTTAAAAGAATATCATGCTTTTTGTAAAAACTAAGAATCGGAGATAGAGTGGATGCCCATCAATTGGGGAATGATTAACCAAAGAGTGCTACATGAATGCAATGGAGTATTTCTGAGCTATGAAATGAAGTAATGTGATGAATACAGAGAAGCAAGAAAGGTGTATGAACTGATGCAGAGAAAAGAAAAGCCAAGAAAACAATATATACACAGTAAGTACAACAATGAAGATGGAAAGAACAACTGTATACCAAAATATCAAAAGTAAATATAACAAAGTTATAAAGATCAAGCAGGATTTGAATAAAGAAAGAGGAAAAAAAAATCCAAGCTACTCCTTTTGGAGAGGTAAGAATTTTATTAGTCTTACACATTGCACATATTTTCAGAATTTTTCAATGTATCAATCAATTGTACTGACTTTTTTCCTCTCTTAAAATTACTATTTATCATATGGGATGGTTCTCTGAGAGGAGGGAAGAAAAGGATAGATACTTGAGAAAACTATGATCATTCAAGAAACAAAAACTATAAATAAAAACCTTTAAAAGAGGCTATTATAATAGTACAAGTGAGAAGAGATGAGAGTTTGAAAGATGGAAACAGCAGTGGCCATGGAAAGGAGGAATTCATATTATATAATTTGCCACAGGAAAGCTAAATAAATAAAGCTTTTTATTTAAATAATATAATATAAATAATGATAAATAAATAATATAATAAACAATATATAAATATATATTAAAGATATAACTAAAGATATCTATAAAATAGATAATGGTGAAGTCTAGGTGAAGTCCTAGAATGATGGTAGTGATATCTAAAGAAAAAGTTGGAGGTCAGGTTTGGAGAGAGAAATGTTAGGTTCAGTTTTGTATATATTTTTAGTGTCAGAAAGACATCCAAGTAGAGATGGACATCCAATAGATAATCAGAAAAAGGAGACAAAGGGTCTAGCAAGAGGTAGAGAAATAGATTTACTTGACAGTCTTCAGGATGGAGGTGATTTGAAACCATTAGAGTGGATGAAGTCACAAAGGGAGACAAGATAGAGCGAGAAAAGGAAATAAATGAAGAGAACTTCATAAACTAAAGAGAAAGCTGATAAAGTCCTGAGTAACTGGACATGATTGACAGAGAGGGCCTGGAGCATTGATGGAATTGCTCCCTGGGGCAGGCAGAGAAGGGCACTGAGAAAGATCAGTTTAGCCTCATATTCCTACCCTCTGTGGAGGTTGTGGGCAGCCCTGCCTGACTGTGTCCAGTCAGAAATCCAAGTTATGTCAAACCCCTGAGGTTGAATTTCCCCTATAAATCTGTCCATGGCCCGTGCCGTCTTTGCTGACCCTTTTCAGGTTTTAGCCCTCCATGACACTCTGCCTCATGGTGTCTTTCTATTTAAAGGGGCCAAACTCCCCTAAAGATTTAGCCTGGCAGCTAAGGGCATACTACAACCTCATGGGATATTTCCTTTCTCCTGGTTAATTGTGACTTCCACTAGGAACTTGTCTTTTCCATCATTAATTGTTTAAACCTTTTTTCTTGCTAATTAGATGCTCTCCCCACTCCATTTCCTGGAGTCTATTATATTTCTTATTTTTGTCTGCAACCTCTTCTCCTAAATAATTTTTTGCCAAAGAGAATGACCATTGTGAATTTTTCATATGCCCAAACCCCAGCATTTATTGCCTAAATCTCATTATTTAGGGGCTAAATCTCAAACACATCATTTGGTTCTCCTGACAGAGGTAGAAAGAGAGTGAGAACTCATAGAGGAGAAGGTTAGAGAGTGATCAGAGAGATAGGTAGGAGAATTAAGAGGGGTTCATGTCACCTAATACAAGGAAAGAGAGAATTTCTAGAGAGGGTACCATGGTGCTAAAAACTGTAGTGATAAGAACAATGAAGTCTGAGTAGAAATCATTGGATTTGATAACCAGGATGTCACTTATGAGATGGTGAGAGCTGTTTCAGGACAGTGATGGGGATAGAGGGCAGAATGCAAGGGGGTGGAGAAAAGAGTGGGTGGTGAGGAAGTAAAGATAATGAGCATAGATAATTTTTTTCAAGAAGTTTGGACTTAGTAGTAAGGGGGAAATGTGACTGAAGTTTGATGGAATGTAAAAGTTGAAAGAAAGCAGCTCATACAATAATATCACCAATGCCCAATGATTACAGAATGAAGTGAGCAGAATCAGTCAAACAATATATGCAATGACTATAACAATGTAAATACATTGAAGACACATATAATAAATACACTCTATTTGAATGAACAATATCTAATTGTAATGACCAAGCTAGGCCCTAAAAAAAGAAAAAAAAAAGGATGAAAAAATGTAATTTTCTCTCTTTGAAGAGGTAGGAGACTATAGGTGTGGAACCTAAGCTCAGCTGATGGATTTGTTAATTTTGCTAAATTTTTCCATCTTTCTTTTTTTATTCTTTATTACAAAAGATGTCTCTCTGGATAGACAAGGAAGGAAACATTGTATTTGGAAATTCAGGTAATATAAAAACAAAGAAAACAATGCTTTTTGTTTTAAAAAAGAATTGAAAGTAAGTTTTTTGTTTGGGTTTTATTATTGTTGTTTTGTTTTGTATGTTTTTAGTTATTTCTTAAAAATTGTTGAGTTCTGAATATATATAAAAGAGATACTGGAGAAGGTGAAACTGAAGTTCTTGAGAGCTAGGAAAGGAATAGAATCAGGGACTCCAGGAAGAAACCAGAGAAAAAGGGATGAGTGTGCTTGATCTACACAGAGAAAAGGGAGTAAAAAATTGGGTAAGTTCTGAGTTCTTTGTAAAAATGGGAAGTTGCTTCTTTATAAGAAAGTCTGTGTTGGAGATCATTAAACATTTTTGTATCTTAGGTCCTTTGGCAGGCTGATAAAACCTACAGAATTTTCTTAGAGTAATGATTTGAAATATACATATATATGTATATATACATATGTATGTGTTGTTCAAAAGGAAATCTGCTTCCCTGCTTCCTCTACATACATACATATACATGTGTATGTATATATATATGTAAATACATGCATACATATGTAGAATTACAAGAGAATCAGTTATATTGAAATATAATTACAAGTCCATATATTTTAGATTAAGAACCACCCTCTACCCCAACTCTGCCCTATGTATTTAGGTATAAACTTCTCATATAATTTCTATGTATAAATAATAAAAGTAATAATAACCAGAATCTATTTAAGATTTTCAAAGTGGTTTAC